>NW_025408607.1:0-598242 GCF_019456465.1 Bacidia gigantensis
TAATAATACTTTAATTATATTAATTAAACTATTATTAAGCTTAGAAACTAATATATTATTTTATTGTAAAGTAGGGCCTCTGCGCAGCTAAAATTTAGTATATATGTTTTTCTCCCCCGCTAATTAACTGCTAGCAGGGGAGTATAAATTACGCTACATCTTAACTACTAGGGCTCTAATTAATATAATTAAAAGCTTGTTTTAAAGCCTTAATTAAGCGCATTTTAATAATACTTTAATTATATTAATTAGACTATTATTAAGCTTAGAAACTAATATACTATTTTGTTATAAAGTAAGGCCTTTGCAGCTTGGCATACAACCTCTGCGGCTTAGCGTATATGCTTTTAGCTATTTATTAATTAGCTACTATAGGGAGGTTAAAAAACTATTAATATTTTATTTAATAATACTTTATTTTTTATAAAAAGTAGCTTATTTTAAAGCCCTTTTTAAGAGTAACTTAATAAGCTAAAAATTAAAGTAATTAGACTAATATTAAGCTCTAGAATAGGGATACTAGTTTCTTACGATTATAAGCTCTACTTATAATAATATTATAAAACTAATAGAATAAATATTTTAATAAATATTAAAAATAAAAGAATAATTAAAGTTTTATTAAAAAGCCTTTTCTTAGAGTTATAAAATAAGCTCTTTTTTTTTTAAATTAAAGTAATATTAAGCTTAGAATTTAAAGTGCTAGATTCTTAGTATTATATACTTTAAAGGTTATATTATTTAGATATTATATATTAAATATCTTAACTAATAAAAGATAAAAAACTTTAATTAAAACTTTATTTAAAAGCTCTAAACTAGGGCTTTTAAAAGAAGTTTAAGAAAAGTTTATAACTTTAATATTAGTTAAAATATTTAAGATAGAAACTTTATTTAAAATAGTAAATAAAAGCTTAGTATATTACTTTATTGCAAGTACTTAAAAATCTTAATAACTTATTTAATATTTAAGCTTTTTAAAAATTTATAAAATAGAACTTAGAAACTAAAGATTAAATAGAAAGTTTAAAAATTTAAATTTATTTTTAATATATTATATATTTTTTTTTAAAAGTTTTATAATAAAACTTTTTAAATTTTAAAGTAATATTTATTTTTATTATATATAAAATTTAATATATTAAAAAGTTTAGTTTAAATTTTAAAATTAATAAATATTATATATAATTATTAAAGTTCTTTTATATAAAAGAAGATCTAAATTTAATTTTAAATTAATTAAATTTTATTTTAATAAATATAATAATTAAAAATTAATTTTTATTTAATATATAAAATAATAAAATAAGTAATTAATAAAATTTAAAAAACTTATTTATTAAAGCTAAAGAAGCTAGGTTATATAGCTTTTAAATATTATATTAAAAAAGACCTAAGTTTTATAATATAAGATATTATTTTTTTTTATTTTTATTTTAATTTAGTTTTTAATAAATTAATTCTTTTTAAATAATTTTAAAAATATTAAACTTTATAAAAATAAAAAAGAATATATTTATAAAAATTTAAATTTAAAATTTTAAAATTAAAATAACCTTTAATATTATTTATTAAATTATAAATATTTTTATTATCTAAGCTTAATTAAATATATAAATTATAATAATTAAAAATTTTTAATTTTAAAACTATAAGTAGTCAAAACCTAATAGTATAGATCCGTTGAATGGGACCCCTATTAGAAGTTCAAATAGAGCTAATAGGTCAGATCCGCTGATTTATATATAAAAATTTTAATTAAATATATTATTTATAAGTTTTTAATTATATAAATTAAATTATTATTAAATTTATAAATTAATATAATTAATTTTTATATAGCTAAGCTCCATCATGTGACTCCGTGCGGCTGCACAATCGCGCCTGCCGTGCACAACAGCAGGATGCAAAACAAGGACCTTGCTAGCAGTGAAGGAGGAATGCGCAAGGTGAGAGCTTGCAAATAAGCCTTTGATCGTCCAAATTGAAGCAATATTGGTGGGTGTATGCAAGCTGCAGTGGGTGGCCTCAGCAGGCACTTGTGTGCAGCAAGGCGGTATTTCTCCCCCTTAGACTTCACCACCAGTTTTGATCAGAAATAAGCAATCAGAAGCTCATTTGAAAGGCCTAAGTGAGAGCTTTCTAACGAGCTTTTGATCGCCTAGATCAGAGCAGTATTGGTGAGTGCATGCAGTATGGAGTATTGGCGGTGGTGCGGCGAGGAAGGGCGACATTAGTGCGAAACTGGTATCTTGATATCTGAGCTTGATATTGCTCCGATTTGAACGATCAAAAGCGCTCTTGTATGCACTGATCAAGCGCTTCAAAATGAGCCTAAAATCATAAAATTCTGATAAGTAATTCTCCCAAAATAAAGTAATGTTCTGAGGGTCTGCTAGCGGCCACTATTAGTATTATGACTCAGCGGATCTGACCTATTAGCTAGCTATATGAACTCAATAGGGGTCCCATTCAACGGATCTATACTATTAGGTTTTGACTACTTATAGTTTTTAAAATTAAAAATTTTTAATTATTATAATTTATATATTTAATTAAGCTTAGATAATAAAAATATTTATAATTTAATAAATAATATTAAAGGTTATTTTAATTTTAAAATTTTAAATTTAAATTTTTATAAATATATTCTTTTTTATTTTTATAAAGTTTAATATTTTTAAAATTATTTAAAAAGAATTAATTTATTAAAAACTAAATTAAAATAAAAATAAAAAAAATAAATATCTTATATTATAAAACTTAGGTCTTTTTTAATATAATATTTAAAAGCTATATAACCTAGCTTCTTTAGCTTTTAATAAATAAGTTTTTTAAATTTTATTAATTACTTATTTTATTATTTTATATATTAAATAAAAAATTAATTTTTAATTATTATATTTATTAAAATAAAATTTAATTAATTTAAAATTAAATTTAGATCTTCTTTTATATAAAAGAACTTTAATAATTATATATAATATTTATTAATTTTAAAATTTAAACTAAACTTTTTAATATATTAAATTTTATATATAATAAAAATAAATATTACTTTAAAATTTAAAAAAGTTTTATTATAAAACTTTTAAAAAAAAGTATATAATATATTAAAAATAAATTTAATTTTTTAAACTTTTTATTTGATCTTTAGTTTCTAAGATTTTATAAATTTTTAAAAAGCTTAAATATTAAATAAGTTATTAAGATTTTTAAGTATTTGCAATAAAGTAATATACTAAGCTTTTATTTACTATTTTAAATAAAGTTTCTATCTTAAATATTTTAATTAATATTAAAGCTATAAACTTTTTTAAACCTCTTTTAAAAGCCCTAGTTTAAGGCTTTTAAATAAAGCTTTAATTAAAGTTAACTATCTTTTATTAGTTAAAATATTTAATATATAATATCTAAATAATATAATCTTTAAAGCTTATAATACTAAGAATCTAGCACTTTAAATTCTAAGCTTAATATTACTTTAATTTAAAAAATAAAAAGCTTATTTTATAGCTCTAAGTAAGGGCTTTTCAATCAAACTTTAATTATTCTTTTAGTTTTAATATTAACTAAGATTTCTATTCTATTAGTTTTATAATATTGTAGTAAGTAGAGCCTGCAATAGTAAGAAACTAGCATCCCTATTTTAGAGCTTAATATCAGTCCAATTACTTTGATTTTTAGCTTATTAGGTTACTCTTAACAAGGGCTTTAAAATAAGCTACTTTTTATAAAAAATAGAGTATTATTAAATAAGATATAAATAGTTGTTTAACCTCCCTACAGCAGCCAATTAGTAGATAGTTAAAAGCGCACACGCCAAGCCGCAGAGGTTGTACGCCAAGCTGCAAAGGCCCTGCCTTACGACAAAATGGCACATTAGTTTATAAGCTTAATAATAGTTCAATCAATATGATCAAAGTATTGTTAGAATGCGCTTGATTAGGGCTTCAAAACGAGCCTTTAATCATATTGATCGGAGCCCTGGTGGTCAAGATGCAGCGTGATTTATACTCCCCGCCGGCAGCCAATTAGCGGGGGAGAAAAGCGCACACGCCAAATTTTGGCTGCGCGGAGGCCCTGCCTTACGACAAAATGGCACATTGGTTTGTGAGCTTAATAATAGTCCAATCAACATGATCAAAGTATCGTTGAAATGTGCTTGATCAGGGCTTCAAAACGAGCTTTTAATTATATTGATCGGAGCCCTGGTGGTCAAGATGCAGCGTGATTTATACTCCCCCGCCAGCAGCCAATCAGCGGGGGAGAAAAGCGCACACGCCAAGCCTGCCCTTTTTGCCTGCGGGACCACCACCTAATCCTAACCCTGAGCCGCATAGAATTAGAGGTCTATATCTCTAGGTATATAATTTTAAATTATAACTAATTAATACTAATATTAGTAAAGTAAAATTTTTAAACTATAATACTTACTTAACAGTTTTAGCCTAAAATTAATGAAAATCTTAAGCTAAAATAGCTTTCTTAAAGTCTATTACTTAGCTTAAAAAGTGTTTATAAGTTTTATATATAGTATTTACTTTCTTTAATACTTATAAAAAACTTCTAAAATAGTATATAATAGTAGTAATATTATAACTATAAACTAAAATAGGATATTTAATTTCATTAATCTAGATCTCTTATTTAATATAACTTAAGTATATAGTCTTCCTTTTTTTAATAAGTATATTTAGAAAGATAATATATATATATATATATTAGCGCTAGTATCGCTAATACTATAACCTAGTTATAGGTACTTATACTTATAGATTTTTTTCTTTTTAACTAAAACCTTTTAATCTTATTAGATTTTCTAAAAGAAAAGTAGGCAATAAGATAGTTTAAAGCTTTCTTAGTATATAGCTAATATAGTAACATAGGTAATAATACTATTAATATCCTAGTGTTGCGTAATAATAAGCCTTTATAGTTTAAAAGTATCCTATAATTAGTTTTAAAATTTTAAGAAATTAAGTTAAAGTAGTTAAGTTTCTTTTGCAAGTATAGAGCACTACTAGGGGCTATAATAATTAGGTATACTTAAGTTATACTATAGTATTTTTAAATAATATAAAAAAAGTAGTAAGTAGTCTTATTAAGTTAAAGCAACTATAAATAAAAAGATTTCTTTAGTTCTAATTATTTATAGTCTTAATAAAGGAGAATAAGCTTTTAAAAAAGTAAAGTATTTTATTTAGAAATAATTTAATAAAGGAAAATAAAGCTTATATTAAAGGATATATAGTAAGTATAAAAGAAATAATAGCTTTAATAATATTGAGTTTTAGCTTTTCTTATTTTATAAACTTCTAGCTATATAGTAGCTTAACTTTAAAAATAACTTATAAACTTAGTAGTTGTTTAAACTTAGTTTAAAGTTAATAGTTAATGTTATTAAGCTATTTATATATTTATAAGTTAATATTATTAAACTACTTATAATATTAATAGCTAGTTAAGTTTTATAGGTTATTTAAATAATATATAAAAAAAGACGCTAAGCTATTAGAAGCTTATTAGGATTCTTAATATACAATTATAGTTAATAGAAATCTATAGGCTATAAAATGCTATTCTAAGCTATTAATAACTTATTTAATAAAGGTACGCCTAAAAAAAAATATTTAAGATTTTTTAGCATTTATAATCTTTATATAGCAAAGGCGCTTAAGTTATATTATATTATGCTTCTTCTAAATAATTAGATAAATTCGCTACTGCTAATTAACTTATAATTCCTAATAAAAAAATAGTTATTAGATCTAGTAGTAAAGAAGCTATAAATCTCTTTCAAGTTACTTACTAAAGATAATAGAATAGTATCTATAAATATAGTCCCTATTAATATAGATAAATAGTTCTACTTTTAAAAGGAATTAGGTTATTATTATTAGTGGAAAATTAGAGATATTGTCCTAAAAAGCTAATAATATATTATTAACCTTAATATACTTATTAATATATCTATATATTAGCTATTATAGTTTTGCCCTTTTTAACTATATATATTCTTTACCTTTAGTAAGTCTTTCTTTTTAGTTATTAGTTCTACTCTTTTTAAAATTAACCTAAAAGTATAATAGTAATAAATAAAGCAAATATAAGTTAGCTAGGCTATTATAAGAATTATATAAAAAATAATAGAAATTATATTAGAAAATAGATGGAAAAATAGCTAAGAATTTATTTTCTAAAATATAAAAACCTTAGTTTTACTTTTATATATAATTATAAATAATTTTTATTAAATTAAAGCTAAATAATAGTTATAGCTACTAAGATCTATAAGCTATTATTCCCTAATAAAAAGTATAATTTCTATAGCCTATATAATTGCTATTAATCTAGTAAAATACTAGCATTTAGTTTTAGTTTATTTTATTATATTATTTAAAATATTATTATTAAAGGTAATAAAAGATTAAAGTAAATATAATAAAAGTTATTATATCTAAGTAATAAGTAATATAGGACTATATATTTATATTTAAGTTATTAGTAAATAGTATAGTAATTACTAATTAAATAGTAAGATTATTAAATACTATTATATTTAATATAATATCTTAGAACTATATATTATATAGGTCTATTTAACTATATATATCTACTATTTAAATATAGTACTTACTTATAGAATACTTATAAATATTTTAATAAGTACTTATAAAGATTAAAATCTTTAATTAACTTAGTTTTATATAATTCTTAAGAAATAAGTAGTAGAGTATATAAGTAGTTTTACCTAATTTTTTCTTATATATATAGTATTTATATTAATAATAAGTATAATTAGCTTTTAAAGTCTTAATAGTAATTAGTAGATACTTTATACTCTAGATATTACTAAAGGAATTTAAATTTTAGTAATAGTTTTAAATAAAATAATTACTTTATAATAAAAAGTTTTAGTAAAAAATCTCTATTAGCTATAAACCTATAAATAGTAGTGCTTTTAGACTATAGACAAATTAAAATAACTTTTATTAATATTAATATATACTTAGGAGAAAGATACCCTAGATTAATAAGGTATATTATTTATAGCTAATCTTTTTTATTTTATTATATATTATTTATAGATAATATCTATATTAATCTATAGCCTTAAGGGTCCTTTATTAAAATCTTTTAAAATCAAAAAATAAAAAGTAAATAAAGCTATATTTAAACTTTTTATTTAATATAAATATAAGCTTATAGTTTTAAAAGTTAGATAGGAGGTTTTATTATAATTTTTATAAATTTATTTTTAATTACTTAGTATATTTATTTTTAAACTTAACTTAAGCTTTTTTAAAATAAATAAATATTTATATAAATATATTTAATTATAGCTTTAGAATATACTTTTAGTCCTATAAAATAGTTAGAATTCTATTAATATATATAATATATATATTTTCTTTTATTATAAATACTATATATTACTAAAATATAAAGCTAGTACTTTAATTTTCTTTAAGTAATATTAAATAAATTAATAAAATAAAAATATATTTTAAAGCTTTAACTAAGCATTTTTATTTTAAACTTTAAATATTTTTATTAGATAAATACTTATAATAATATATAGTAATATTACTTCTCTTATAAGCAGCTAATTAGTAGAGGAAGAAAAGTATATATACTAAATTTTAGCTACATAGAAGCTTTACTTTACAATAAAATAATATATTAATTTATAAGCTTAATAATAATCTAATTAATATAATTAAAGTATTATTAGAATGCGCTTAATTAGGGCTTTATAACAAGCCTTTAATAATATTAATTAGAGCCCTAATAGTTAAGATATAGTATAATTTATACTCTTTTACTAGCAGCTAATTAATAGGGGAGAAAAGTGTATACGCTAAGCTTGCCTTTTTACCTGCAGGACTACTACCTAATCCTAACCTTAAGCTATATAGAATAACTAGAACTAAAACTAGAACTAGAACTATAATCTTATTATTAATTAGAAATAATAAAAATAATAAGAATATATATTGCTAATTATTATACCTATAAGAGAGGTAAGTATCTTTAGGATAAATAATATAGCCTATTATATCCTTTACCTATTTTTTAATAATAATAAAAAATAATTAATATTAATTTTATTATTAGCCTTCTAGAATATAATAGAATAAATAATATTTATATTATTATTAATTTTTTAATTAAAGATTAGGAATATATATTAATTACCTATAATAAAGATAAAATTTCTATAGAAGAGATAATTACTATTTTTATTTAATATATTATTTCTTATTATAAATTGTTAAATATAATGATTTTAGATTAAAGAGGATATTTTATCTTTAATCTATAGAAATTAATATATAAAAAATAAAGAATTAATAATAAGCTCTTAATAGCTTATTATCTTAAGACTAATAAATAAATAGAATAAATAAACTAAGAAATTAGAACCTATTTTTAAATATTTATTAATATTTATTAAAATAATTAAATTAATTTCCTATTTGTAATAAAATTTACTTATATTAATATAGATTCTATAGCTATAAGTATATTATTATTCTTTATTTCTAATAGCTTTTATCTATAAATAAGCTTCTCCTTAAATAATATTAAATATATTAATCTATATAGCTATTTATAAATAGTTTATATAGAGGATATTATAATAAAAATAAAAGCTATTATTTAAAAATATTAAAATTATATTATTAAAGCTTAGGAATAAATAATAATTTAAGCTAATCGCTATAAATAGAATATAGAATATAAAAAAATAACTATATTTAGCTAAAAATAAATAATTTTAAACTACTTAAGCTAATAAAAAACTAGATTATAAATAAATTAGTCTTTTTAGAATACTATATAAAATTAGATATTTATATAAATTAAATTTACCCCTTTTAATAAAGTATAGTAAAGTATTTTATATAAAACTCCTAAAGAAAGATTTTAATAATCTGTTCCTTAAATAGATTAACTTAGAGCCTAAACCTATTATTATTAATAATAAAAAAAATTATAGTATAGAGTATATATTATAGTCCTGCTATAATTATAATATATTATAATATTATATTAAATAGGAGGATATTAAATATAATAATTAGTAATATAATATATATAGTTTTAATTATTTACCTAAGCTAGTAGTAAAGTTTTATTATTATTATTTCATAACTATAAATAATTTTAATAAATAACCCTACTATTATATAAAATACCTATAAAAATTATAATATTCTAATTTATATTATTTTAATTATATATATATATATTATTTACTTTATTAATACTCTTTATTAATAATATTATAATATATAAAAAAAAAAAAGGGGTTTTATTAAAATTTAAACTTAAGGTTTTATCTTAAGAAGTAGGTAGCTAAAGTAATAGCTACCTATTATTAATATAAACTAGTTTCTAACTAAGCCTAAGTTATCCTTTTTAAAATAAATACTACTAACTATACTATAGGATCTATTATTAAAAAGAACTATAATTAAAAAATATATAAAGTAACTTCTAAACCTAGAATATAAAAGATTTTAATATATATATTAATATAGATTTACTTTAGTAATAATTGTAGCTAAGTTTATATTATAGTTCTACCCTTCTAAACTATAAAAAAATGAAAACCTTAATAATATAGTAATAATAGCGAAGTTTTATTATTTTTTATTTAATATATTTAAGGACTTATAATTTAATAACTCTTTAATATAATTTTTAATTAATTTTAACTAATTTAAATATTACTCTTTTTATTAGAATAAAACTATAATAAAGATATTAAAATAAAAAGAAACTATACTTAGCTTAGTTTTAAACTAATTTTCTTTAATAAAAGATTAATTAGGAGATTAAGTTATAGCTACTTTTAATACTAATCTTAAACTAAACTATTTATTTCTTATTACTAATAAAAAGGCTAATACTATAGGATTTTATTTATAAAAAATTATAAAATAGTATAAATTTAAAATAGAAAAAAATTAAATACTATAATATTATAAAATATAAAAAAAGTAGGTTTTAGTTCTATTATAATTTAAATATAAATAGCTTAAACTTTTTATAAAGGTAGTTAAAAATATTACTAGCTATACTATAAAATTTATTAATTTTACTAAAAATTAAACCTAGTCCCCTAGTCCTAATTATATAAAATATTAATTAATAAATATTCTATTTATAAAACTAGAATATAATTAACTATACTATAAAATTATTTACTAAAATTAGAAACTATTAAAAAGATATTTAAGCTAAATAAAAATATATAATAGAATTAAGAAAAGATTATTTAGTAGAAAATTTAAACCTAACTCCTACCTTAGTTTAAATCTTTTAGAAATATAGTCTCTATAATTAATAATAAAGCTATTTAGCTATTCTATTAAAGAACTAAGATATAAAAATAAAATATATAATTATTAAACTTTTAATAACTATTAAAGATTTAATTCTTTAATTAATATAAAACTTTACCTATATCCTAAACTACTTATAATTAATATAAAAATATATTTTAATAAAAGGGGGGTATTATTATAATCTAGATTATATCCCTTCTAATTATATAGAAATAGTACTATTAAAGGCTTAGCAAGTATTGTAAACTACTTTTATATAAGGGTAAATATATATAGATTAAAAAGTTAATATATAATAATATTTATTAGGTATATAAATAGGGTTTCTATTTAAGATAAAGCTAGTTCTCTATCTTGATTCTCCTTATCTTTTCTAGGCCTTAGGAGCTAGTTTTCACCCCTAAGTAGACTTATAATAAACTTAATATATAATATAAACTAATTTAACTAAGTTAAATAATATATTAAGTTAAGTTAATTTAAGTTATTAAATTAAATTATAGCTCTTATAATTTAACTTAATTTATATTAATTCTAAGTATAATTAAAATAATATTAATAAGTATATATAAGCTATAGTAAATTACTTAGATAAATATTTTTATATAATAAAATAATATTTCTCTTTTTTAAATTTTATTATTAATTTTAATTAAATAAAAATTTAAACCTTATTTAAAAAAGTTAAATAAAAACTTTCTAATAAGTCTTTTATTACTTAGATTAAAGTAATATTAGTAAGTATATATAATATATAGTATTTATAGTAATATAGTAAAAAAGGGCAATATTAATATAAAACTAGTATATTAACTTCTAAGCTTAATATTACTTTACTTTAATTAATTAAAAGTATATTTATATATATTAATTAAATATTTTAAAATAAACTTAAAATTATAATAAATTATTTTCTTAAATTAAAGTAATATTCTTAAAGTCTATTACTAGCTCCTATTAGTATAATAACTTAGTAGATCTAATCTATTAACTAGTTATATAAACCTAATAAAGATTCTATTTAATAAATTTATACTATTAAGTTAACTAGCTTATAGCTTATTTAGTAGTTCTAAGGGAATACTACTAGTTCCTATAATATACTCTCTAGTAACTAGTATAAAGCTTATAAATATATAATAAAAGATAAAGTAGTAAGAGAAGTACTAAAGTCTTAGTAATTATAAAGTAGTTAATATTAGCTTTAATATAGGAAGTCTTTTATTACCTACTCTTAATATAGATAGAAGAGTAGTAAGAAGAGCGCAAAGGTATAATAATAATTAAGTTACCTCTCAATTAGTATATATTAAATCGTTACCTAAAAAGAAGCTACTTATGCTTTTATTAAGTAAATTCTCACAGTCACCCTAACATCTCGTCCCACAGTCTATTGTAAATCTCCGCTTCCCTTCTCTCCATCTCCGTCGCGATACCCCACACAGGAGCATGTTGGTCTTAATACTTATTAAGAAGGGGTTGTAAGGCTGGTTGCTGTCGCTGGACATGTTTGGCGGATTGTGGGTGAGGGAGTGGAGGACAGATTGTGTTGGGCGAGGGAGTATGTTTGGGATAGGCAGGCAGGAGATGGCGGGTGAAGATAGCGATGGCGTCGAGTGGTGGGATGATTATCGTCAGTTGATGAGGAGTTTACAAGACGGTGATGAAATAGCAATATTTGAGGATGCGGAGAGAAAGTCAGAGATCAGATAAAAAGTCTGTTTTATTACCAGCTCGGGGGGATGTTTATTGGTCATGTCTAAGCAGCAGATGGTAATTTAACAATCACAGAGGGATAAGTAGGTCTGACATCGCACGTCTCTTCTTTATTACTACGAGCACTATCAACCAGATCACATCGGATGAAATCCGGGCAAAACAAACGCAAGCGCTGCATGGGGTATCGCAAACAATCGCACGCTATGCATCCTGTTCTATAATGCATCTCTCATCCTTCGTATCCCTCCTTTCCCCCAACTTGCTGCTCTCCCCTCCCTCCCACATCCTCCTGTGCTATCCATCTGCCTTCTTCCGACTACAAGCGCCATTCTAGTCGAAGATCCTGGGCTTGATTAGCCGATTCATCGCCTACACCGCCGTCAGCGACGAGGGCGGCCGCACCGACGCGTCCTCTTCTTTCTGACACCGATCAAGCCAGTCCTTGAGCTCCGACTCCAGCAACGCCTCCTCACCTTTGAACAGCAGGGTTGTGTGGGCATAGCTGCGTTTGTTGAGGTGGTGTTTCAGAATAATTTCGCGACCATCGTGAGCTTGTACCGCCTTGGCTTTTTTCAACGGAGCATTAGTAGGCTCTCTACATTTGGAAGGAGCTTTCAGCTCGCCTGGCTTTCTGCTTTGGATGTTGTACGAGAGTGGCTGTAGAGCTGGCCGTCTGGCTTGTTGCATTGCGAGTGGGAGTTTTGAGACCATGTTATTGGCGGCGTTAGCGTTATTCTCCTTGTCCATATAACTGGCAGACGCAAGAGGCGACGCGATGCTTGTGACGACTCCTGCATCTTTGTATGAGTTCTGGGACTCGTTCTCGCCATAGTTATCCCAAATACCCAGAAGAGGCATCAAAGCTCCAGCAGTCTTGGTGGCCATCTCCTGTGCGGACCTCGAGTTGATGGGTGAGATGTCGGTTCGCTTTATCAGTGCCATGCTCGTAGCGCTTTGATGGCCCTTCTTTTTCTGACTAAACACCACTGATCTCTCGAAATCGATGAACATGACGCAGTTCAGCTCTGCGCTCCATAGCAAATTTCGAAGCGCGATGTCGGTATGTAGAAGTCCGAGTTTACGCATTGCATGAAATGCTTTCTTCGCGCGTTTAGCAGCCTTTGACCTAGCTGTAGGAGATGTTAAGTGCAAGGGAGGATTGCGTATGAGGGGTTTGCCGCCATAGGATAAAAACATCATAGCAGTCAGATGCTTTTGGGCAGTGTAAGCATAATGATTTGCAAGACTGATGAGTCCCAAACAGACGGGAATGCTATGTGCTTGGAAATCCACCAGATGTTCGTACACTTTGCACTCGTGCTGTAGGTCTGAGACCCAGTGAAAGCTGGTACCCTTGGCTATTAAGGTATAGCCGAAGGCACTTAAAGATGCTTTAAAGGTCGCCCCTCTTGACCCTGCAATGTAGAGGTCAATGAAATCATTGTCAAGATCTTTTGCGAGTTGATCTCTCATAAGACCCAGAAATTGGTGTTTGGTGATTGCATGGCGGTGAAGCCCATTATTTGCGTAGAGATGCTCAAAGTAGTTGGGACAGTCCTTGTCAAGTAGGCCGTGTTTTGACAGACTTAGAATGCATGGCTGTGTGCAGTATTGCCGTTGATTCCCGCCGTACTTTGTACCCGTTGGCTCATTGAACCCACTGCTCTTGTTGGCTTTTATGAGGAGGCTGGGGCTTTTGGTATAATCATTGCTACCTTGCCCGGAGGGACGTGCTTGATCATCGTCACCTGAGTCACTGTTGGTTCCATTGGAACGAAATGATGATGTGTTTAACGATGTTGCACTTGGCAGCACTGGCTTTGACTTAACGCGTTTCGAGCGCAGTGAGTAAGGACACACAAAATCGTCACCTGGACGAGCCCAACGCCCTTTATAAGGAGGATCAAGATCTTTCTTTTCCTTCCGGAGCGTTTCCGTAATCCGATCAAGCATTGCCTGATGATCAGGCTCCCATCTCCGCACAACATTCTTTGCTTGTACCAGCCATTCATGTGACAACCGCTCGCTTTGTAATGCTTGGAGGCAGAAGATGAAGACCCTACCAAGGGCTGTTTCGTGCAGCCGATTGTCCTTCTCCGCGGTTGATGCCGAATCCCAGTTAGTGCCATCTTCCAACTCAACCTTAGGCACACAGGGGAAGTAGAGTAATGTTGTTGGGTCTTTCGGGTCGATATGCAAAAATACGTAGATCTCACCTGTACTGAAGAACCCATACTGAAGCCTACTCTCTAGCATATAATCGTATGTCTGACATGCGACTGCGGTCATGAGGAGCTCTGCGTGATCTTTGAGGGTTGTTAGGGTCTCGACGCGGTTGATGACCTCCTCGAATGGTCTGATGTCACGAAGCCCGGCATACATTGTCTCAACGGTCACCTTGTGTGGTGGCTTGTATTCTACAACGAGTCGAGGGAGCCGCTGTCCGTCGACGTTCACAGTGTAGAATAAGTCTGCGTGAACGCTCGATTTCGCCTCGTTCTCGTTCACATTCGCTATGCTAGCGCGCAGGCGGTCATCCGCAGATACAGAGGCTTTCAATGTGGGTGTTGATGGGCTTGAGGGAATCGAACGGTCACGGAAGTCGTTCAGCTCAGTCTCCAAACGCTGTTCCTCACTCAAGCCATTGCTGTGATTTTGGAAACTGATCTCGCCGTTGACGTGAAATGCTGTGGAAAGCTTCTTGTTTGTGCGTATCTTCGTTAGGATCTTTGCAACTGGAGTCTGCATCACTCGCTTTATCGATATAACGAGGTCGGTTTCCGAGCTTATCCGATCACCGCCTACATCTCCGCCAACAGTTTCAATGGTGTTCAAACTATCATATTGCTTGTCATAGAAAAAATCAGTATCCACGGTCCAGAGTTTATTCCAGAGCTCCTGTTGAATGAGAGGTAAATTGTCCCATCTGTGTATCTTTGAAGGGCAGAGTCTTCCCTTGGGCCTAGTCATCAATCCTTGTGTCGTGGAAGCTGGATCATCCTCAACTTGAAGGTTGCATTGTAGATGTCGATGAACAGCATCCATGTAGGTACGTAGATCAGTTTTCTCGGTTTGCACCCTCAATGCCTGAGCCTCGTTTCTAGAAGCCTCAGCCTCGGCTCTAGAAGCCTGAGCCTCGTTTCTAGAAGCCTCTGCCGCATCGGTCAGGTCCTTATTTGCCAATTGCGCCTCAGCAAGTAGGCGCTCCAAGCGTTCCATCTGGCTCTCCACAGCCTGTTGTTCCGCCATGACGCGCGACACTCTCCCCCAGATGGTCAGCTGTACTGAATGCGACACGTCCCTGCAAAGACCTCAAGAATTGTACGCGATGCGCAGCGCCCTTGACGTACGTGGATGCAAATGATGGGCATGGATGTTTGCTGGTAGAATCGTGAGGTAGTATAAGAGAAAGAAAGCAAGAGCGCGTTGTAGACGCGATTTGATTAGCGCGCCAAGACGGCCTGCCCCGCCCGTCGTCATGGCAACGCTCGCCCGAGGTTTACCCGACATACTTGTACCACAGCTGGCTCTAGGTATCTTAGAAGGAAGGACAGCAGTAGTGCGCATCTGCGATATCCGGCTGTCGATTCAACTGGGCGATGGCATCGCCCGACAAAACTTAAAGTTGGGTGTTGGTCGATCTGGGAGAGACATAATCATTGTCAACGACCCACATTCGAGTCGCAAGCAGCAAAAAGAGAGGGTATCAACTGTCCTGCTGGCGGCAAAGAGAGAATCTTTGGCCACCTCAATCTTAGACTTGGTTGCAACCTCACTTCAATTTCAACCACGACTGCTCAAAATCCGACAACAAGGGGAGATGAATCGATTTCAGTAGCGACGCATCAGCGCCAGGCCAAAGCATTACATATATTATCATAGCAATATGAAGTTGCACAGTCAGCGTTAACCCCTCCTAGACTGTCTTCGTCTGCTTAGCTACCAGCCTGAGCACTGACATCAACTCACGAGACGTGGAGGCTGAGAGCTCTGAAGCCACGAGAGCAGTGCTCTTCTGAGAACCTACAAGGTAGATGCCTCTCTATTACCAAACAACGCTCGTACCCACGTCTACCAGAGTCAACAATGCCCCAGCATTTCCACAGCTTCGCTAGGTGCAGACTGAGATGCTAACAATGATGCGGTAATACTGCTTTTCGCTATTAAGCTAGGAAAAGCGTTGTGATCCAATCATCGTAAACTTATCTTGATATCTTTGATCGAAGTCTCATCTCTTGATAGCGCTGAGCTTGAGTTCGAGGCATCTAGATGTTTCATGTCGGTAGTCGCCTTCCTTAGTTCATCTATTAGTCCTCGAACAAGTCTAAGCCAGAACATACAAAATGCCGCGTCTTCCGTGAAGAAAACGTACTACCACGTTCTATACGATATGGATGCAGCGTGATTGCACTGTGGTGAGACCACAGAGGATATACAGGGTTGCGCGAAAAAGCGACAGCTTAACAAAGCGACAGCTCACTTTCTGTGTCCTTGTGGTTCAACGCTGGACTTAAGAAAGCCGAAGGATGGATAGTGTAATTGTCTTGCATTAGCTACGAAAGGTCGACGAGTGAAATTCGCCTATTAGCTGGGAAAGTACACTGGTGACCGACCATATACAGTAGGTGTGGTGCGTGTACATCATGCAGGAATCTTTCGACGTGAGACTTGGAAAAAGCCGGATCAGGGATGGCGCCGATTCCTACCAGGCTTAGGGGTCTTTGAAAGTGGGAAACTGCTTGATGCAAGACTTGTGGAAAGGTAGATTAGGGATAGCGCAATTCCTTTTCGCCGTGAGTTAACCTCCTATAGCAGATAGAGAATCGACACGAGATGAAGAAACAGATAAAGTAGGAATAGTGGGATCCTATATGCAAAGCGGACAATGAAATGTTGACAAGACACAGAAAAATGTGGCAGGAGTCCTTGGAACTTCAACGCCAGACCGGTTGAAAGATCAACAAGGAAATTCGCCACCGAAAAACAAACTTGCTAGATCGACGTGAGATTTGGGAATTGATTGATAAGGAAAGGGGGGAAAGCTGCTGCAGGAATGCGGCACGAACTGCAACCTGTGGGCAGGTCATAGGAGTTCTGCCACATCTTCACGTTTTGAGCCCACTTTCAACGCTGGATGCGGGGAATGATAAGATGAGTTTAGCGTAACATTGCTGGATTCCCTTGCTGGGCCTGTGGGCCTATCACCGCACGCTCGCCCGCCGAGAACAGCCCGCATTCGACGCCAGACTTTAGAGTGAAAGGATAAAGGTCAGTGTCCAATTGTCTCCTTGGCGTAGGCATTCCTTTTGCGGATACGTGAGGGGACTTGGGTCTTTCCTATGACTCTGGATTCTCTGAAGCTAGTGTATAGCCAGGCGGTACCTCGTTAGGGGCAACATTTTCAAGATTAAACGCGTTTATTCTAGAGCACTTCCCCTATTCTCCACCAAAAAATGTCAACTATCAAGAGGGGGGCAGCGACTTTCAGATTATAATGCCGTGAAGCACGTATTACATGCTCTGTGTCGTCAGGGCAATGCGCGAGAAAGGCTGACAGGGCGGGAAGACATCATACGTGTCGTGAACCACCAGACCTCTGAGCGCATTTCCTGAACTCGATCTTCTTGATCTCTTCCCTTTTTGGAATTCCTATCTTCTTCACATCGAATCAGCTGGTGGAAACTACGTATACATATAGGAAACCTAGTGGAGCTAAAGGTGTCGGTGGTGGTGGCAAAGGCTTGAAGTACGCGAGACTCAAGGGTGCCTCTCAAAGTTCTTATTAGTATAAATACCCCCCTAGCCGGTTCGATGCAAGAAGGACAGAAATTCTGGGAGAGGCAAGGCTTTGAATTTTCGATTTTTCAGAAGTATAAGTACTCCCCCCAACCCACTCAACGCTACTTCTTTATCAACTCTCGGAGTAGGAATGCGTTCACACAGAGGCAAGGGGAAACAAGCTTGGTCACAGCGAACAACATCTCAAGCCTCTGCGAGCATAATAGGCTTTTTGGTTGGGAAGCACGCGTTCGATGGGTCATGGAGGCCATGGGTGGGGAGTTGGTGCTATCGGAGGGAGAACGTGAGCCAGATATCTCCCGGCAGGTAGTGATTTTCAAAGGTCGGAAGGAGGAAGATTAGGGAAAAGGGTTTGTCGTGTTATACGAGGGTCGTATGACTATGGGCGGAGACTGCGCTGATGAGTCCTAGAATATCGAGCATAGAAGGTAGACGAGGATGATTGCTACTGCGACGTAGATTGAGAGGCTGCACTTTGTTAGCTGGCTCTGGACGGGAACAAGTCTGGCAGAGGATGCTTCACTGACTCTGCTGTCGAAATGTTTGGAATATGATGGCCGCCTCATCCAACAAGGGCTTTTGCTTGTCTAAACTCTTGCTCTTATGAAAAATATCTGCCTTAAGAGGGTGGCTCAATTCGAGAGACACTAGAGTCACGGCCGCCTTGAAAAGAGGCCGCAGAGGAAGGGCGGCCCTTATAAGAGGGCCTAGAAGAGCGACGGCATTGATGAGAAGAAACAGAGGGATGGCAGCTATGAGAAAACTTAGAAGAACGACCATCCTGGCAGAAGAACCAAGCGACATCATCTCATCCAAGGAATGTCGAGGTATATTATACCTATCGCAACAGTAGGCCCCTTGCGCACACGGCGAAGAGAGACTTGAGTCTTCTGGAGAAGATGCCGGGGAAGAGTTGCTGCCCAGCTGCTGCAGATTGTCTAGTAGGGAGGAGCGCCGTGGTGGAGGAGTATCTTCCAGGGCGAGAGAAGGGTACCAGACTGAATCTTTCATTGTTTGACGCGTGAGCTTTCGAAGAAAGATGTTGCAATGAATCTTCTAGTTGTAGACTTGTCACTCCTCATTCGCGATAGAAGCTTCTAGTCCCATATAGAAAGATCGAATGCTCAATACTATCCGGAATGAATGACATGTAGAAGCACCTCAAACCCCTTTGTTTTGCCTTGCTCTTGCTTTTCGGAATGACCCTGGGTGTTGGGAGGCAGCTGGTGTTCGGCCATTGAGTATGCAGATACCACGAAGAGCGTCTGGAGCGATTGAGCTGGTGCAGAATGATGGATACACTCCCGATGTCCACGCCAAGAAGGTAAAAAAGGACAAGCCGTCGATGATGCTTCGGTTCGCGGAGGAGGAAACTAACGTTCTCCCGGCTTCCAAAAGCATTCGAAAGCAAAACAGACAGATGCACCTGTACCTATGCTGCTGAGAATGAATGAAGTCTTTGACAACTTCCTCGTCGATCTCGAACACCTAAGCCAGATGAGCAGTCTCGGCACTTACAATGAGGCAGCTACCACGTCGCTCTCTAGCGTACGAATAGTCGCCTACCCTCGGGGGCATAAATATGTATATAGACAACCAGCTCGCGAAGATCCTCGGACCAGGTCAAATGTTCTGGCGTTGGGAGGAGCAAAGTGGCAGCATGGGACATAGAGAGTAAAGGAGACTCCCTAAGCCAAAGCGAGGATATAGACGACTTATTACAAGGTCTGTGGAACTGCATGCGCCAAGCACATCTGAGAGTCTGTTTTGAGTCTATGATTACGGCAAGCACGTCGGCCTCAAAGCGGCCAACAAAGGAAGGCTTGAGACAGAACGCTTCAGATAGTTCAAGAGGCGTCACCCTGACCAGATCATGAGACGTCAACTCACTGTGGTACGGCCAGCACATTAGGGGCTCGCTTCAAGCTAAAGCATATTGCAAGCACATCAAATGACTGTGCCTTGATCCTCAGCGGGGATTTGAGCATCTCACTGGCGAGCGATGCGCAGAGATGAGCGACATACTCTCTCCTGTTTCAAGGTATGACCATCAAAAAGTCGATGGAGAACCTCGATATCGGTCTTTTCAACCTGAAAGACCTTTTTGGGCGTCATAATAGTAGTGTCAAGCCTAAACATATAAGAACAAGCCGCCAGGTGTTCGCCTTCCGGGAGAAGCTGGAGTCAAGAAATGGTGGGCATTCTGCGAAAGTGCTCTGATCAAGCGGGCAACATCCTCGTGAAGTTTCTTGCCTAGGGCTGTCCTTCGAAATCGACCTTTCAGAGAGCGGACTGGCTGCCATGATCTACCCTCGGAGGACTTGCTTTCAAATCCGATCTTAGGATTGCGACACTTCTTAGCCAATCATTCAGGCTCTGGTATGAGTGGTGTTCACTTTTACATGATCTCCTAGCATCAGTAGCGTCTATCTCTACTAGACTGTTGGTTTCGTCGCTGATAAAGAGCCTTTCCTCGAGATTCTAGATATAAATTGTCAATGGATCAAGTAACCAATGAAAAGCGACACAAGTATTTCTGCAATTGCCATTTAGAAGACCTACAATCCCAAGGGATGACCAGCAAACGAACTTTGAGCCAACAAAGAAAAGCGACACCGATATATTTGGCGTCTCGAACTTGAAGAGAAAGGCTAGCCAAAGATGTACTTGGACGAAGAAGCAGCAACTCCACAGCCATTAGGATGTTCGGACAGTCTATTGATCTCAAATACATCGATAGCGAAAGTTACGTCCGCAATTATTGTCAAATGGCATCCGGTACCAGCAAAATTATCAGATATATATATATGTAGCCAAGAGTTCACACACCGCAAAGCGTAGCACCCTGTCAAAACATTTGCACGCAAGGATCCGGCTTGAGACATGACATTTGCGAGATCCACACTGGCTCAAAAGCATTATACAATGCAGCACATGGTCTCTAGCCATGATCGCGAACGATTCGTATGCGACTTTGATGGATGTGATCTCTCACTCACATCGAATATTTGCCTTGCAGGGTTATCATGATACGGTCGAAGTCGGAGAGCACATCTTTGCGGTGAAACCAGGACAACTGAGCACACCTGGACTCAACCATGTCGGTGCATCGAGGACAGCACCCCCATAGAGAAGGATCTGTTGTGGGATCACGACGCATTGCGCGACATGAGCCCATGGGAAGATGAGGGCTACATCATTCAGTGCTCGAGCGGAAAGAATAGGGAAATGACAGAGAGTCCTTGCGCGGAGTCGGAATTGTGACAAATTGCCAGTGTTGCAAGACTTATCTACTAGGTCTGTCACCCGCGTCCGAGAGACGCCAGGACCGCCAACTGACGGTCCAAAGTGCGGTCACCTCTCCGGGGTGCAGTCATCGACTTCAGATCTCACTCAGCGAGAGCAGATACGCTACTAATGTGTAACTTCATGTAGCATATCGCTATTGTTCAACAGATACCACGCTAGATCTGCTATGGACGAAGCGAACATAAGGGCATGTACAGTGCGAGCTGGATAACGCAAAGACGGTGCAGGACGGACACTCAGTTCCCGAGAAGCCCGCGCCACGAGAGACGTCAAAGCTCTCTACAATGCCCCCATAAAAGGTATCGAGGGTCTGGCGGAGAATAAAGGGCAAGGGACGAACGCGAGCCCCATCGTCTAATATGCTTCTTCTGATCTGTCGGTGGTAATCGACTGCAAATCCGAAGACCAGCGTCGCGACCCCTTCGTCGAGTCGTTAAAGCTACTGCCTTTGCGGAGAAGAGCTCGGACCTGAAAGATTGCCGCCTGATGCTGATACAAGTGAGGCTCAGCACGACCAACAATCCTCCTCGCCCAATGTATCTATCTCCAGGTGAGATTCAGCAGGAGCCACAGAGCCCAGTGCCCACGATCAGCACTATTCATACCAGAGCACATGGATCCCTGATGCTGTCGGATCGCCAGAAACCAGCGGGACTGACACGACTCTCCTAGCTAACGATACGGACATGCAGCCAGCTGATATGTAATACCGATAACGAACAGCTTTGGCGCCGTGGTGGCCACAAATGCCATGGGATTCGTGCGATTTAAGTTTTCAAGTGCGGAATACGCAGGCATCTTTGCTGGCGCGGACAACAGCGACTTTTGAATTCTAAGAAGCAGATAGAGAGGACCAGAAGGTGGTGCGGACACTTCAAGGGAAGCTGGGCTGCGGAGCTGAATAGGTTTGGAGACGAGCTTCTGATGAAAGGGAAGGGGGCAGATACTTCGTGACGTGGAGGAACAAGAACGAAACAGAGTTGGCCTGACCTGGCCTTAGAAGGATTCGTTAAGGAGGAGGAGGAGGAGGACGAGTGTGGCAAAGTAGGTAGGAGTCTACGGAATAGTATTTGACTGTCACGAAGAGGGCGCATCGTTATCTCTTGTTTTGTCGTTGATAGTATAGTATAGTAAGAAAAGATTGAAAACGTTCCTGTGCTCTCTTTCCATGCGTTTTACTTCCTTTTTCATCTTTGTTTGGTTCTAAGGTTCTCAGCTGCTGTGCACAGATAAGTAGAATTGCCTGCTGTTAGCTTTTAGGCACTTGATACGCTCGCTGAATCGAGGGTTTGGTATATAGAGCTTGTGAGAGAAGAGCAGAACCATGTGCATGATGGAGAAGGAACTGGCGATAGTGGAGTTAGTGGCAGAGGACAATATTCAGTGCCGAAGTATTAATTGATTAGAGTCTACCCAAATATTGCGTGATCAATGCTCGGCATCATGCCGCCGATACCCAAAGTCCTTCACTCTTTCATGCCCAGTCCCAGACCTATTTGCAGGCGCTTTGCACCGTGTGGCGTGACGTGATTTTCGAAATCTAAGCGTGGGACTTCCCAATTTATCCTCTTTGTCCATTTACAGATCTGTTCTGAGACATCGCTTTGTACTTGCCTTGTTTCTTATCTCTGTGAATTCTTTGTTCAGGAACGAATGTCAAGACCAGGGATACCCGCGTTATACGTGAATGTCGCGATGTCTCTTAACCTTTCCGAGCTTGTGATTTCTCCATGAATACCTTGCTGGACCTTGACTATGAGGGAGACTGAAGCAGGGTGTATCAGGATTAAATGATCATGATGCCTCAATGCTTGTCTTGTCGAGATCAGTATGAATATGTTTGCGAGATCAGAGGCTCAAAGGGGCACATCATTGTCGGCGTGATTGCGATCGGTGAATGCCCGAAAGGCTCTAGCTTAACCCTAACCGAGGGCTGCGCCTTGAGACCAACTAGCGCTAGGGCTGAAAACATCTTGGCATTTTTGCGCCTTGCGGATCTGGAGCGAGCGTTTTCCGTATACAGAGTGAATGTTTGCAATTGGGCAGGTGATCCACTCTGATTCTAGGTAGGCAGATAACAGGAATACGTAGTGACGTGTCCCGGAAGTCAATCACACTATCATCAAGCCGCGTCAACAGACAAGCTACAACTTTGGCTACATTTGCTACTTTCATACTGCTTAAGTTGAAGCATAGGGGCATTACTCAACGCGATAGATTTATCCATCTTTTCTTTCGTTCATACGTTCATCTCATAATTTTGCAACTTTTTGAAAAAGTTGCCGGGAAATGAGGAACAGGAGTGTCATTCACTTATCTCAACACTAGCCCCGCTCAACACCGCCATTCACCGCAAGACATCCGGCTCTCAACACCTTTTTCGGAATTCTCTTGAGGTTGGATAACACTCTGACTGTTGGTCCACCGGAGATCTACATAATGTGGATCATTCCCTGTTTTTCATCATGTGGCTTCCAAAGCAGAATATTCTACCGCTTGCAACAATCCTACACCACCCTCCTGTGCATCACTTAATCACTTTGCGCGACTGCTTGATTCAATACTCACTCTTTCTACACAACTGCCATGGCTGGACTCGCGACAAGCCAAGCTCCATTCACAGTCCGCGCGCGGACTGATGTCGTTGAGATCAAAGTACCAGAGACGTGGATCCAGCTGACACTCGACCCCGACGATCTCGATAGCGAGCAATTCTTGCGCGAGTTTAGACTCAAAACTCTGCGAATACACGACGAACAGCGCGAGAGGCTGAAAGCCTACACCTGGAGCGACAGATTCAAGGCCAGTCTTGCGCCTTACACGAGTCTCTCCAAGCATCTACTGATACTCCAGTGCAGGTCTTCGTCGATCTTCAGACCACAAATGCTCGAGAAAGAGTTCAACGAAGATCGGACACTCAAACAAAGCCGTCTGCGAACAGCTCGGGGAAACGTATGCCTCCAGAGTCGAAGGGACCTTCGACCATTCCCCTCGCTGCGGACAACATCCAGTATCACACAGCTTCTACCTTGGCTGAATCAAATGACGCGATCTCATCCCAATTTCTTCCCTCTACACCTCAAACTTCGCCGTCCTCGTCTGTTGGCAATGCCAGATCGAAGCAGCCCGCATGCACAACCATGTCGCCTACAACACCCTTACACTCGAGCAGAGCCAATTTGAAAGAGCCTGACAGACATGAGGCAGCACCTACATCGTCACCACATTCAACCAGAGCCGTTCTAACAAACGCCGAGACACGCGAGGTAGCAGCTACATCATCTATACCAGCGTCGCAAGTCTCTGCCACTTTTCTCTCAACGTCTACAAACCGCCAAACGGCAAGTCTCGACGAAGGGATGAACACGATCGGCGCGCCCAATTCGGGGGGGGGTTGGCTCTAGACTAAAATACTCAGCGAGTACGGCGATTACAAGACCACACAAAATGCGTAAGCTCGAAATCAAAGACCTCAGAGAGTGGAAGACCCCTTTTGCAGACCAGATCGTGAGGGCCCAGACCAACATTAATGGAATCCATAGCGACGTGTACGATTTCGATCCACGGCACTTGGCGCCCGCAGCTATCTACGAGGACAAAAAGATGGGCGTAAAGCCTTCATATGTTGAGCACCTGATCGGACTTCGCATGTTCAGAAATCGAGAAATGAGGCGATGGTGGCAATTTTGCCCGTGCGCCCTAAATGGGCACCAATGTCCAGACTTGGCACGATGCGAAGCTGCGGGGCTTCTTGTCCTGTGCAAGGGAAAAGACAAGGTAACAAGAATTCTCTCCCAATACATGCCTCGCAATTGGATGTTGATCGAATACAGGATACATGTGGGCGAAACAGGTGCCATCGACTCCACGCATCCACTTCCGAGACCGCCGACACGCTTCCAATGTACCGTGACTTGCAACCACGACGTCATTCTCCCTTGGCCGTCGATCCAACAGTGACGGAGCTCCCGTGCTCATGTCAGAATAAGAGCAGCGCACCTTTCGAACACGGCCTGGCTATCCAGATTGTTGGAGGCATTTGTCACGAAGCGCACCACAGTGCGCGAGAGAAGTCTCGGCACACGTCCTCGAATTAGAAAAAGACGAGAGATGCAATCCCGGGATCGTTTGAAGTGGTATCATGGACAAATATAAGGCGATGGACAACCAATGTTGTTAGGAACTTAGTCTCTGCTTCCGATGATCAAAAGATATCATGCCAAGTGCGAGGTTCCCCAAATGCTCTGCTTTCCTTTTGATCTGCCTTCCCTTTGATCTGCCACTCTGTCTTGCATCCTCCTGGACGTTGGAGGTTAAACCTGTTTGCTCTGGGGCTAGAGCCTAAAGAATGCCAACTCTTGGACGTGGAGGATAAACCAGTCCACCCTTGCTCTCATGGAGGATAAACCTGTACACCCAAGCTCTTGGACGTGGAGGATAAACCTGTCCACCCAAGCTCTTATGGAGGATAAACCTGTACATCCAAGCTCCTGGACGTGGAGGCTAAACCTGTCCACCCTCACTCCTGGACGTTGGAGTATAACCCTGTCCATGCACGCTCCTGGGCGGAGGAGAGTAAACCCGCCCAAACGCTAGGCGCCGAGTACCATCTGGCACTCACAGCCTACCTCCTGGACGTCGGAGGTTAAACCTGTTTACCAATCTCTCGATAAGGAGTATAAATCTTTCAAAAAACTCTAGGACAGGAGGATAAAGTGGCTCCAAATCGCATCTGTCCCCCTCGCGGGAGATAGTTCCTTGGCCGGAGAAGAAATAATACGCCACCTCCTGGCTAGAGGTTAAAGCTGTCCCCTAATCTCCCCGGTAGGAGACTAAACAATCACCACAGCTCCCGGACCAGAGTCTAAATGGTCTGGCATGCCTGTCCCTTGGATGACGGTTGTCGAACACTTTTTGAACACAACTCCTAGGCGCGAGTATAAAGGTGCTACTTCCATGACAGTCGAGCATCTTTCTTTGCATCCTGGAATTGGGGGGACTTACCCTGTGATATTTCTTTCCTCCTGAGCTTGGGCAAATCTACTTCTTCCCTTCCTAGGCATGAAGTCAAAGTGCTACTTCCACTCCATGATCATCCTTTTGTATAATGGATGGAGTGGAGGGACCAACCCCGTGAGTCCCATTCAAAGGACCCAAGTATGGGCTCTCGGGGTTGGGCCATCCATTCCTAGGCATGAATCGAAAGTGCTACTTCCAGTCGCCGCATGCGCAAGTATGCATTGATGGAGGGACTTTTGGAACTTATTTCGGTCGCACTATTTTGGCGAAGGCGCGGAAACCCACTCTAAAGATTGGAAATATCCTTCGGGAGGGCAGGGAGCTTAGTGGGTGCTCCTTGTCCCCATCGTTGTACCACCTTTATGGGGTAGAATGAAGGGGGTTATACTGAAATGCGATAGAACGGGGATGTAGTAAGAGTATGAAATCGTATACTGTGAGTTCTTGGAATGTAGACCGCATTGACGAGGAAGGAAGTATGGCTAATACGTACGTGATGTAGTCTGATGGGATGTGGGACATGAGGTGGGAAATCGATTTGCGTTCAGGAGAAAGACTGGGCTGGGTGGAGAGTATATCTTTTGTGTAGACAAAGAATACTGAAGACTCTCACCCATGGATACCATATACACATCCATGCTTGCTCTTCTTAGTCTCGTAATTCCTAGATCCTTTCTCATTCCTACGCCTGACTGCCTATACTAAGCTTCCCTTTCCGCCCTGCATTGTTGCCATCCAATGATGCTGTGTAATATTCAATGGCGATTCCATCCAACATACCATACCCCCATACCCATTAGCTCCTTCGAACCTCTCCACCACCATCACCACCCACCCCTCCCTCACTACCCATACCCGCACCAGCACTCCCTAATCTAAGACTCAACACATCAACACTTAACCCCGTCATCCCCGCCGCCTTCCTCACTTTCCTCCACTCACTTCCACTAATAATCTCCCACACCCCATCGTCTCCCCAGAACACGGTCCCCACACCAGTCACACGAATATCTTGTGGTAATTCCAGCTCCACTGGACCGTGTATTGGTGAGGTAGATGGGTTGATGATGCTGAGGAGTATCTCTCCTGCCCCAGCCACGTTGTCGTCTGTTTAGTGGTCTCTTTGGTGCGGGAGCTAGAGTATTGCGTCTACACCCGCTCCGTCCCCTCCTCCTTCCCTTTCTCAACCCTTCCCATTCCCACGATCACCCTCTTCCTCTGCTAACTTCGCGGCGTCCCTGATCCCCACCCTCTTAGCTCCCAATACCCACCTTATCAACCCCTCCTCCCCCTCCCCCTCCCCCTTCCCCCTTCTCCCCCATCATTTCCCAAAATCATCCGTCCCAACCACCCCATCCCTTCTCGTATTGTACAGTAGTCGGCCACGTCCAAGTAACCACCCTCGTAGCCCCCGCGTTTATGGACAGCATGATTTCTTCGGCGGCGGTGGCGGCGCGTGTCCAGAATTGGGAGGAGCCGAAGGCTTGGGGGACTGCCCAAATTGGTTTGGGGGGTGTCCTAGCTGAGTCTGGGGAGGGTTTCAGAGGGAGTGCTATAGAGATGAGGAGGGCAGTGGAGGGAGAAGGAGGGAAGAGGTGAGGGAGGGAGGAGGAGGAAGGGAGGAAAGGGGAGAGGAAAGGGAGGGAAGGGAAGGGAAGAGGTGGGGTAGGGCGAGAAAACATATAGTTTATTCCACTAAAACATAGCAAATTGCCTAGGCATATTGAGGATAGGTAGGAAAGAAGAGGAGGAGAAGTAGTTGTCGCAGCCGTAGTCGCCGTAGGTAGTGTTGGCAGATATATATTATTTCAATGTTGACCTAGCCCCTCTCTCTCCTTCCAGATGATTATTTAATGGCACTAATATTAAAGATCTCCTAGACTAAGTTGCTGCATCTCTGGTAGATTGTTATCATCCATGTCTTTAAGAATTTCCGACAGCCCGCCCAAAGCATGAATCTGATGCATCGAATTCTCAGCAGGATACCACATACGATATCCATCCCCAACTTCGACAAGGTGTGCTGTGCCGTCTTTTCTGCTGAGAATAAATGGTATCGCATGAGGATCTGTATCCTCTAGAAGCCATTCCTCACTTATGATGGGCAGGTCAGTATCACGTTGCTCCCAACCTTCAGGTACGTCGTGCTCAGCGATAGTGGGGCGGCCACCAAGCATGTCGATTCTACCGTTCCTTGTTACCTGCAGGCCAGATAGAGACGGCGCGCTTTCTAGCTTTAGCCAATTCTCTTTATTCTCCATATCTGGGGATACGATTTCGAGGAGCACCTCGGGCTCCATGCGGTAGATGTAGTATTTTGAGCCGCAGAGGAAGAAATTCATATCTTCGCCACCAGCTTTAGCCATGAAGGCGAGAATTGGTTGATAATCTTGCAGATCATATTCTCTCAAGCTGTAACACCCTTCATCTGCTACAACCCATTGGGGCTCTGATATCCAGTTTTTAGGCTTGTACTGTGGTGGACAGGGGATGACGTCGTCTTCGGTGGCCTCCAAACCCAACCATGGTCTGATCTCGCGGGTACTTGGTAGCTGGCCCATGTCTAAGGCGCGATAGAGACCGATGAGACTGTAAGGCGTCTCGATGTAGCGAAGTTTGCGGCTGTCTGCATGCCAAAAGAAAAGCCGATTGTGGTGGTTGGAGATCAAGAAGATGTTATCGCCATTATACTTGAGATGGACAGCTTTGCTGCTGATAGTATACTGCCCTTCCACGACCGGCAACTCCTGTGCTGCTGCTGCCTTGATCATAGCCTCCTCATTACTCCATCTAGGAGGAGCATTGCTGGTATCGTTTCGGAGCTCAGAAATGACATCGAGACTAGGCTTGGAGGGGCTGGTGGGCCGAATCGCGGAAGAGAAGGATGTGGTCCTTGATGATGGTGGGAAGGGCGGTGCAAGCGAGCTTACGCTGGAGCTCATCGACAGCGCACCCCAGAGACTTGAATCTGACGAGCTCGACGATTCCTCGGAGCTGGATTGACGGTTTCGGCGACTTGAACCAGCAGATTTGCCTTTCTCAGCAGCTTGCTCGCGTGTTTGATCAGCCATGATAGCTGTAGGGGGCGGGGTGCGTAGTGTCACTGAGAGCGCGTGCAAAAAGGGGAGCTCCCTGTCGCAGAGTAGATGACTGAAGTTGGTGGTCCAGAAGGCAGATCGCATGCGCAATATGATCACTCGTGACTCAAATGACTCATGATGCGAAATGAAGGTTTGTGCGACCCAAATTACAGAGTTTCCACGGGGGCTTTCAGATCCTCTGTCTCCGCCAAAGCGACTACAATACCCCCTAAAACAGCCCGCGAGAAAAGCGTTATATATACTATAATCTTGAAAATAGCTATAAAATGGTCTTACTTAATATCATTATTTAAAAGAATAAAATACTATTTAAATTCTTTTAATAATATAATATAAACTTAATTATAATTTAAATAAAAAATTAATAGAAATTTATAAAAATATTTTATTTTCTAAATTATAAAATATTAAGTATATTAAGTATATTATTTATAAGAAAGTAATATCTTATTATAAGATAAATTAAATAATATATAATTTATATATATATTATTTAATATTAACTTTTATAAATATTAATATTTTTTAATATTTTATAAAATAAATTCTATAAATATATAAATTATAAATTTATTCTATATAAAATTATTATAAAAATCTATATATAATAATATAAATAATTTTATAATCTTATTAAATAATAATATTATACTAGACTCAAGTTAATAAATAAACGTCTTCTAATTAATTAAGATTATTTTAAAACTTTTAATTTTATTTATTATATTATAATTTATTTAAAGATAATAATAAAATATCTTTAAAATTAAAAAAAAAATTTACTTAATTATATTATTATATTTAGACTAGTAACCTTTTCTTCTAAACTAGTCTTAGTATTATTATTATTTTTATTACTTTTTAAAAATTTATTAATAATTTCTTTTTTTTCTCTTTCTTTTCTTTCTTTAATTTTTTTTTACTTTTTTTACTTTTTTAATTTACTTCTTTAATATAGTAAAAAAATGTCTAAGATTAGATTTAATTTAAATAGAGTTTTAAATTAAAAAAAATATACTTATTTAAAATAATATTTATTACTTTCTTTTTTAAGATATTTTTTAAAAAAAAATAGTTTTCTAAAGAAATATATTAAGATATAAGTTTATAGTTAAAGATTATTTTATATATAATAGATTTTATTACTTAAGTATATTAATATATATTTATAAACTAACTTTATAAGGTTTATAATTTTATTTTAAGCTTTTTTTTAAGTTATTTATAAAATATTAATTTTTTTTTCTTTTTTAAGATAAATCTTTATTAGATATAATAATTAAAGTAGTTACTACTTTTTATTAAACCTATTAAATTAAATAGTAGTCTAAAGCTAAATTTAATTTTATAGTATAGTTAATAAATTAATTTTTTTAAGTAGTTTTATAAACTATTTTAAATTTTAAAAAATTAAAAAAGATAATACTTTTCTTTTAATACTATATTAATATATTCTAGTCTTAATCTATTTAACTTTTTATCTATATGTTAATATTACTAATCTTTATTAATACTAATCTAAAGAATTATATAGATCTTATTTAATAGCTATTAGAATATAAAGTTTTATTTAAATATATTAAAAATCTTTTATATTATAAAATAACTTTTTTAAATATTAAAGCTAAGTAAAGAGAATTTTCTTAAGAATTACTTTTTACTTTAAAATCTATAATAAAAAGAATTAAATTTACTATAAATATAGTTATTAAATTCTTATATTTAGTCTTTAATATAAATACTTATAAAATTATCTATTAAGTAAGAAGTCTTATAATAACTTATAAAGAGAAGTATAGAGTTCTTAATATTATAGTAAAATATATTAAAATTTAATAAATTGTTATTAAATAAGATTTATTATTAATATATAGCTTTGAGAAGAAGGGAAGTATTTAAGAAAAAGATTATAAAGTTTTTTTATAATAACTATTCTATATTTATCTTTCTATATTCTTTATATATATTTTTTAGATATTAAATTCTACACTCTCGCTATATAGTAGGTCGCGTTAAAGACTCTATATAAGTTGGCTAGAGTAGTCAATTTTAACTGATTTAAGAGTCTTTACGCTACGAGAGTTGAACGACAAAAATTTACTAGTGAAAGGCGTAAAGAACACGCATTATTGTTTTCTTTCCTAAGAAAGCAGATACTTCAAACACCCCAAGACCTCGCATTCACCAAATTCTTTCAGCTCTGGAGTACTATTGTATCGCGCCTTGATGTTTCTTCTCCGCTAGCCGACTCATCTCCTTTCCCTTCCCTCCGCAATCTCCTACACCCTCCTCTTCCTGGCCCAAAACCGAGCACGCTACGGCAAACGAGTCCTATCCAAAGGGAAGGTCTACTCCGACTTCATCAACGGCGATTACATCGCCCCTAGGGCCGCCTCCGTCCTGGGTTGCGTAGACCGATTCTAATACCGCAACTCTGTCAACCCGATCCGTACGCCCTTGTCCCGGCAAAACGAGCTGCTCGATCCAAAGATCCTCATAACGCTCAAAGTGAACAAAAACCAAGTAAGGACCATCGTCGCCTTCCGCAAATCGCTCGGCAGCATTCTGACCTATTCGAGTGTATATTCCTGCCCAAGAACCTTAGGACGGCAACTCCACTGTTTACCAACTTCAAAAAAATTAGGTCCGCGGCGGGGTACATATTTTTCTCGATCTTTGGGCTCGCCCTGATATTGCTTATCTGTGCCCTTTCCTCAACACTGTAGCCCTAGCCCTCAATACCGTCGTCGGAAGCCTGATGCGACGGCTTGTATGAAACGACTACAAGCGCATCTCGTAGCTACAGATGGGAAATTGAAGCTTCTACTGTTGGCATTTTAGGGGGCGGGGCAGGGGTTTTGGACCAGAGGCGCGAAGTCAGTATCGGTCACTAAGAGGAGCAAGACAACTGATTTGCAGCCTGGAAATGGGGTTTGGGCGGACGAGAGAAAGGTAGGTAGGATTGAAGCTATGGTGCATGATGTGTCAAGTGAGCTGTATGTAGCTTAGTATCATTTGTTGCCTTGCGTTGGGGACAGACCGCCTTGGAGAATCTTCTGAGGCGCTATCCTCCTTGTATCGTGCCTTGCCAATCGCTTTTCGCTCTCCATTGCCTACCTAGGGCTCTATGTCTTCCTGCTTTCCTTGCGAACGCGCTCCTTGTGTTCTGTTTTATTTTCGCCTCGCTTTGCGCGCTTTGTCGTGCTCCCCATCGTCCTACATATGTTCGTCAGCATGGTCCTGACTCTCGCATCGCCCTCCGCAAACTTTTAATTGTAATCGAATGCTCTCCGATGCAGCTCCCCTCATGGTCACTCTTGCCCTTTCTCCGTTGGCATTGCTTACAATTGAATTGACTCCAAAAACGGTCTAGTGCGAAGACAGGAGTAAGGTTTGATCTTGACCCACTTCGGGTTAGCTCCCGCTCTTGACGGAATTGTTTCCGCGTTGTTTCCTTGTGTCACTTGAGAAATTGTTCCTTCACATCTTTCACCCTTCCATCAACCACTTACCTCCATCATTTCATTTCCTTCATCCTGAGACTCGACTGGCCATATGTCAGACCCAAATGCTTCTTACACCTAGCGTTCTGCCTCGCGATCGCAAACGCCGGCGCGTGAGTAGCAGCTCTTCAATATCTGAAAACACACGCGTAGGCTGCTATCCTCCAAACTCTTGGGACAAGCTATCCAAATTCTACCTTTCCTCACATGCGATTGAAGAACATAACCGTCGGATTCGCTACTTCGATTCCCTTTCCGCCACGTCGCAATCGCCACCGCTGAGTACTTCACTACAAAGCAGCACCCTTATAAAGTTTGCCAGGCACGGGGGCCCTGATCTTAGCGACATACGAGGAGTGAGTTCATTGTACTGCCAAAGCATATGTCTTGCTGATGTTGAAACAGTACCCAGACGTCTGCCCGTCGGATTTATCAGAACGCTCGATGGCCCCAAGGAACTCAAATGACGAAGACTAAGGGGTGAAGCGAAAGCGTTCGTTTGATCCTAAATCTCACAAATCATCCGCCTACGATCCGCATTTCGAGGACATTCTAATCGAGAACGATATCTATCTATCTAGATATCCCTGCGGTAGTGCTGCGCACGGTTGCTCAGGTTTCGCAGAGGATATAAAAAATATCTTAAAGAAGCTAAAAGCTCTATGTCGTTTTTTCTCCCCTACTTAATTCATAGATAAGATGTTCCGAGAATAGGAGTGTATACATGTCCACGCCGAGTCTAAAGACAAGGTTGTAAGCAACTCGTTCCCAATTATTAAAGGAAAAATAGATATCCCTTATAAATCAAATATCCGTTTTAATAACCTAAAACCTTTTGTTCCTAAAGATAACCTTACTACGGCGCAACCAGACTTCTAGGATAGAAATCCAAAAACTCAGCTAAATAAGACTATTCGCAATGCTTTAAATGGGTATATCGTGCTAATAACTAAGTTAAAAACGCATTCCTACTAAATTTCTTTGCAGAGGGCAAAGGGCCTGATGGCAATTCTAACGTATATAGACGTCCATCTACTTATGATGGCGTCTTAGGTGAGAGAGGGATTAATGCGCTGATCCGCTATACCGACCCGAAAGGACACAGCGACAAGAAGGCTCGAACTTTTGTTTGCTCTTTTCATAGAAGAGAAGGCATCCTTGTCATCAACTGCGTTCACCGTGCCGAACTCTCTGGATCAAAGAACAAATCTCAGGCTTCACATATTCATATACAGCAGCTACGAGGAGTTGTCTTGACTGATAGTGCTGATTCTTTCCGCAAGGGAGTGACAATGTTCCGGAACGCGCGGGCTTTGGCAAAACACTACCGAGACGATTTGATCGGAAAGGCCAATCAGACACATGCTAATCGGTCGCACAAAGGGGGTCTGCTTTCTGCGCAGCACCCGAACTCCGCATCTTTTGACTCGAGTACGAGCGGCTCCAGCAACGCTACGATGACGGACCATCTTTCTCCAGATTACGATGCGAGAATAGAGGCAGAGAAGAATGCGAGGAAGAAGGCGCGGATTGAACAACCCCACGAGGGGAAATAATGTGCTGGAGAAAAAGTTCGTTGCTGCTACGTGATCAGCGATAAGACAAAGGCGATGGTGAAATGTTTGCGAGCGCGTGCGTGCAAGTCTTGATTAACAGACGGATTAGTACGGCATAACAGAATTAGTGTTCCTTTTGAGCGAGGAGTATCGATGCTTTCTCGAGGGAACGGCTGTGTTGAGCATCGAGATACCCTATCTTTAGAGTAAGCATCTTTAGAAGTCTAGAATAGACAAAATCAACTAGCCTAGAGCTTTTCAACTTCCCTTTCAACCTGATCTATGCTCCATCTTCTTCTCCTGGAACTCCAAATTAAGTCATTATGGCTTCCACAGCCCACACTCAAGACCTACACAAAGTACGCAGAACAGCAATTTCAGTTGCAATAAACATAGACCTTCCTGACCTTGCCTCCCCTTATCATCAGCAACCCCCCGATCCTCGCGAAATTCCAATTCGAAGCCGGCTAAGACAAGCGGAGTCACAATTCTATGCGCAAGGTCCGTCTCATTGGATGAATAGCCTACCTGTTTTGCGAAGCGAGCGGGAAGCACCTGGAGCACCCTGTGTTCAGTCCACAGCATTGAAGGAACCACTTTGCCCGACGTGACAGAGCGGAGACTGTCATAGTATGAGAGGTACAAAGCGGTTAGAGGTTGACGCCGCAGTAGACGTAGTCAATGCTGAAGATGACGGGTTGCGAAACTTGCTGACCGAAGCCCGCTATTTCGGTCTTCTGACATGCGAGTATCTGCGTCACTGTTTGTTAGGAGAACGTTAGGCGAGCGTTATCATCGAGCGATGCAAAAGATTTTTCTTTGGGCTGTGGTGGAAGCTGGATGGCTGCTGTGAATTAGGTAATTTCAGTGGGACAAGAGGATACCATAAAGCTTGTGGAAGTAAGAGCTTCAAAGAAAGTCAGACGTCTAGAGGTGTGCGCAAGCTGCTCGACGAGAAAGCCGGGGAGAAGATGGGGTAGCTGTGCGGTCGCTGAAATGCTGAAAGGGTAGTCGGGAGAGAGCAGAGACATTTCAGGGTGGGTAGATAGGTGACGGAGGTGGTGCAAGTTTCTCTGTCGGAAATGGACCATCTTTGCAAAGTAATATAAGGTGGAAGGAATGAAGAACGATGTGGTCGCGTTATAGATAGGCGAAAAGAAGGGGATGGGAAGAGGTGGGGGAAAGGAGCTTGACTTGAAACAGAAATCTATTCATGTATGCTATGCCGATCAACGAGTATAGGTAGTTAGTGCTAAAATTGTCGATCCTCGTCCTGCGTCCTGTGCTGTCTGTGCTGTAGTGTGCTGCTGTGGAGTATTTTCAAATGATTGAGACTAAGACAATGTGATAGGGTGGAAGATTGCTGGCGAAATGGGAGGCTTAGGCCGTATCGATGGTTGTAGAACAGGCAAATTGAATGTAATGAAATGTGTGTTTTTACCATGGAATTTCAGGCTCCATAGTATCCGGAGAACTCGCTTCTGGTATCCTGTGAATATCGGAAGCTTGTTGAGAGAATGTCGTAGGGGGTGGCATAAGAATAGTGTTTTTGAAACGTGACAATCACTCCCTAGTACAGGATGCTGATGCCTTGATAACATAGTTTCGAAGATTGAGACTCCTTAATGTGCTTGTGAAATCAAGTCGCCGGTTCTGGAAGCATGTTCACGGACCTCAGTTCCCTTTCCGACGACGGCCACCTTTACGGCCACCGCCACGACCACCCCCACGGCTATCGCTTACTGGATCTAGAGCTCCAGACACAGCGGGTGTCACAGGAAGTGCCGGATTAGTGACCGTATTGCTATGGGGACTTGCATCATTGGGTACCGAAGTAGAAGGAATTTGAAAACTAGACGGAGCACTGACACCAGTTAACGGGGCCTCGCTTTCATGGCGATCTTCTTCTTGTGGAGGTTCTGTCATGACTTCGTCTTCTTCCCCTCCTTCAGACGCACTCACGTGGGTGAGTTGGTCACTTTCGTGGGTGAGCTGGTCACTCTCGTGGGTGAGTTGGTCACTCTCGTGGGTGAGTTGGTCGTCAAATGATGCTATAGTAGTGGCGAAAGACACCTGTTGGGGATTGAATTGAAAGCTTTCCGGTCCTTGTACTGGGGCAGGCGTCAGTGCCAGTTGTGGCACTCCTGCTTGGGTTCGATTCCTAAGGTGGCGAAAGCTCTGAGTCATATCAACGTCTTTCGCCGCTTCTCGATAACTATTGATGAACTGCGTTAGAATATAGCGCTCCAAATGGGGGATTTGATGCAGGCAAGGCTGATAGAGCTGCAGAAGGACTTCAACGGGCGGATTTGGTAAGGATAGCTCAAACATCAGTTGGCTTTGTAAGAGTTTCCAGATCGGTTCATCCGCATAGTTAGGAAGGTCTTCACGAAGGTTGCTATGGATGAGCTGGAAGCATTCTGGTATCAGAACGTCTAGAGTTGGCTCTCGCTGAGACACCTTTTTGAACAGGTGCTTCAGCGCGCTATAGATGTCCTGACTCATGTCAAACTGGATGTCGAGTTTGATGCAGAGGACCCAAGTGCTGCATAGAATGACACATTGTCGCTGTGAAGCCTCATGCTCGTTGCTCGGTTTCTTAGCCCCATACTTGTAGAAGTCTTCGGCTAAATTTTCGCTGATACTGATCCGTTTTTGCGTTATCCATTCTTGGAAAACATCCCAGACTGCTGGATTGATGTCCGGCAATTTGACTTGATGGCGGTCGGTGGATAGGTACTGGCGGTATTTGGGTGCAAAGGCGTCCAAACGCTTGATGGTAGAAGAAAAAATGGTCGGTCCCGGCCCCAAAAGGATCTGGATTGGAGCCCCGGTTTTGGTACTGTTGATATCATGTCAGTGGAAGTATGTCATACTAAGTCGTTGGCACCATACCGATTCTTCGCCTCTCTGTGGCTCTCGAATTGTTGTGGTGGTGATTCAGGGCGGTCGGGTGATAGACGCCCAGAGTAGAATGGGTTTTTTATGATGTTCATATCGAAGTATACTAGTAATGTGTAAGTGGACTTTGTAAGTTTTCGTGTCAAATGACCGGATTCAAGGTTATGGTTGAATGGTTCAAGGTGCTAGGTCGTACGGAATGTAAGGAGTATGTATGTGCAATGTTCATGTTGGTCAAATGAAGTTGAGGGACTTGTCTTCTTTTATGGCGAACCTGATGAGCATGGACATTTCTCGAAGATACTGGACTCACATGCTATGCTGGTAACCGATGTTTGTTGAGCTACTATGACGCGTCCGAAATCAGGCAAGTTTGACACATATGTATAAACACAAACGCCTGACATGAAGACGGATTACACCTGGGCAATTCGGAACGTTTGCGCCGCCTAGCGCCTACGCCTTGTCCGACCTACAGTGATGTTTTCCCATGCTCATCCATAGTCGAGTTTGGAACTATGGACTATATTCTTTCTATCAACTTGCTATACTATAGGCTTTTTTAGCAAATTTAATTGTAAGCAATTAAGTATTTTAAGGATTTCTATTTTAAAGTAGTCTCTTATTATTTTACTTAAATTAAAAATAATAATTACTTTAAATTCTTTAAAATAAAAAGTAGTTCTCTCTAAGTTAATAAAAAAAATTTATTTTCTAATTAAGATAGAGTTTATTCTCTAGGTCAATTCTTTTTATCTTTTCTAAGCCTTAGAAACTAGTTTCTACTACTATATAAACTCTTAAAAAAGACTATAATAAAAAAGTTTTTATTTCTCTTTTTATTTTTTAAAATCCTAATTATATTAACTAAAGAAAACTATTCTTTAATAACTTTATAATTAATTCTATATTTTAAAAAAAACTAGTATTAATTAAATATATAACTTAATTAAATATTTCTTAATATAGTTATAGATAAATAAATAAAAAAATAGTTTTTAATAAAGAAATAAAGTCTTTATAATAAAATTTATTATTAAATATTTTTAAAGTATATAAAACTATTATATATTAAGAATTATTATAAAATAAAAAGTTATTTATATAAAATTCTTTATATTTACTTTTATTTTATTTTTAAAAGACTTATTAGTAGTTTAATTAAATTCTAACTTAGGTAATAATATAATTAAATTTTTTTTAGAATTATTAATAATAAAACTAAGTTGAATTTTAACTAATATAAAATAATTTAAAAAATTAATAAATAATAAAGTTATTATACTTAACTACTTTATTTCTAAGTAAATTATAATACTTAAGTTTTTAAGTTATATTTATTTATTCTAACTATTTTATCTTTAATAAAGTATATAATTTAAAAAAACTAAATATATATAAGTAATTATTATATACTTTAAAATTATTATTATTATAATATTAAGAAAAATATTAAATTTTTTAACTATATTATATATTTAAAGAAAATTTTAATTTATACAAATTATATAATTTAATAAAGCTTTTATTATTTATAATTAAGTTATTTAATAAGAGATTTTTTATTTCTAAATAATTATTAAATTATAAAATAATTAAAAAGTAAAAAATATAAATTTTTTAATAAAAAAGAAATTTTTATAGTAAATATAATAATAAAAACTATAGAAGATTTATTATATAAATATTTAAGATTATAAAATTAAAATTAAAATTATAAAAGTTTTTTTTATAATAAAATATTTAAATTAATTTTTATATAAAATATATACTAAAATTTTTATTAAAATAACTATTAATATATAAAGTTAATATACTTTAATATATTTAACTTTATATATAATTTCTATACTTATTTTCTTATTATTAAAATCTATTTAATATTAAATTCTTTTTTTAACTTTTTTTATCTTTATAATTAAAGTTATAATAAACCTATTTTATTTCTTATAAAAAAGTATTTAAGTATATTAGAAGAACTTAAACATTTAAAAAGAAAATATATTATCTTTTCCTTAAGAATTAAAAAACTATAATCTAAATAAATTTAAAGAAAATTAATTTTTAATTTTAAAGAAATTATATTATATTAGTTTCTTTATAAAAATAGTTATTACTTTCTAATTATTAATATATTAAATTTTTATTAAGTCTTTCTAAAATATAATATTATAATTTTTTAAAAATTTTTTATATATATTAAAATTTTATTTAATTTATATTATTTAAGAAGTTTAAATTCTATTATTTTCTTTTAAATAATAATAGTAATTAAACCTATTTAATAATTATTTATAAAATTTAAGTATATAAAATAGTATTTATATAGGCTACTTTTAGGGGTACCCTAGTCGCTTTAGCGGAGATAGAGGATCTAAAAGCCACCCTTAGCAACTTAGTAATTTATATTACATAAACCTTTATTTCGCTTTATAAGTTATAAGTAATTATATTATATATATAATCTATACCTTCTAAACTACTAACTTTAGTTATCTACTCTATAATAGGAAGCTCACTTTTGTTTACACTTTTAATATTACTAAAGAATTTCTATATTTATACTCTACTTTTTATCTATAACTATTATAGCTAATTAAATATATAAGTAAGCTACTAAGAAAAGTATATCTACTAGTTTAAATTACTAAAATTACTAGTTTAGTTCTAAAAAATTATTAAGTTTATTAGATTTAAGTTTTTAAAATATATTATTAATAAGTTTTAGTTTAAGTTTACTTATATAACTTTTTTTATTATTATTAAAAATTATATCCTTCTTTTCCGCGATTTCGCCTATTAGCCCCTTTAAACTTAGTTTTAATATTATTTCTAAGCTTTAAAATAATATTAATAATATTTTTTTTAAATAAAGTAATAAAAAGGCTATAATTAAAGTAATAGTAATATAGGAGTTATTAATTATAAAAAAGCAATATATTATTAATAGTAAAACTATTTATCTTAAATATAATAATAATAATATTTTTTTAATTTTTAATTATTATAATTAGCTTTTTTTTAGTATATAAATAGCTATAAACTTTATTATATTAAATTACTATATAGTTTTATTAATTTTTATTATATTTTAGATATAAGTTAGCTACTAATTATTTATAAAATTAAATTATAATTAAATTTAGAAACTATTAAAAAAGATATTATTTTTTATTTATTATAATATAAGCTTAAAAACTAGATATTAAAGTTTTAATAAGTTATAGTAAATAAAAAATATTATATTGTAAAAAAATATAATTTATAAAATTATTAACTAATTTTCACTTTTATAGCTAAAGCTAATAGTAAAAATATAAATTTCTTTTCTTATAGTTTAAAATATTATATCTATTATATAAAGCCTAAAATACTTTTTAAAATTATATCTCTAAATATAAAAAATAAAAAAAATTAACTTAAGCTAAAAAATACATTATATTTATTTAATTTATAAATAATAAAAAATAATAAAATTAATATATTTAATAGCTACTTTATTCTTACTAAGTATAATATACTTAAAAGTTAAAAGTAATATAATATTAACTTACTTATTATAAGTAAAAAATAGCTTTTAAAAAATATAAATTTTTATATAATATTATTTATTTTTAATAGAAAAGATAATAGAGTATATTTTATTAAAATTATAAATAAATATTATTTATAGTATTCTACTAAGGATTTAATATATTAAATTTATATTTTAAGTAGGCTATTGGAGATTTTTAGGGATATAAATAATAATAATTTACTAGAAATATAGTATTTTAGTCTAGGAGATCTATAATATTAATACGATTAAATAACTATCTAGAAGCAGAGAGAGGTGCTAGGTCAATACTAAAATAATATATATCTGCGTGTGAGGCAATACACAATAATTTGATTTTATTGTCAGCTAGTCTGAGACTCGCAATGAAAATCCACCTGACATGCTAGCATTGACATCGAGCTTGAGGATAGTGTTAACGATCCATAGAGAGAGAGTCAGCGCCAAGTCATCGCTGCAGCTGGTATCCCTAGCATCGCTAAACTTCGAGTTTGTACGGTTTTCACATACAAGGGTATTAGGTTGCCTTGCCTCAGAGCGAGTTGCGATGATGATGATCTGTTCAGTACGTCGTTTCCTTCCTTTCTTTCTCAGCCTTTAAGTAATCTATTTATATAGCCTCCTTTGAGTTTCGCTGCATGAAAAGAAGATGTGCAAGTAAAGGCTTTCAATCTTAATGATCGTGATAAATAGCTTCCTTAGACCCCACAGTTCGGCTTTGTCAATCGGTCATCACTGCAATGACTCCAAATCCAGACAACCTAATTCCTATGATCAATGATACTAGCCCTCCATTTGTTCCCGTTACGATGACCAAATTCGAAAGAAGTGTACGTGGAAGCAATGTGGGCTGATCGGAGCTTAGGGTTTCCTGTGAGACAATTGATCTATAATTCAGTAAGTTTTGAGAAGTCAAATCGCTATTGTATTTCGTTGTCGCCAGTGAAGTTAGTTGGCTTGCTAAAGATTATCTTGCACAAAGAAGGAGCACTCTGACTATGACGCAATATACCCCTGGAGAATAAGATAATGTTACGACTCTTCGCGGTGAGAGAATCTGTTAACATACAATGTATGATCGTGGCTTTCCTCTATGCAACAATAGCGCCACCCGTAGCACCAACAATCCTCAGATAACCTGTTGCTATCAAGTCTTCAGGATCCTCTTTGTGTTGTTCCACATCGTAGTCATAAAACGCAAACATGAATTCCTGTATCTGAAATTGTGCAGCAAGCTTAGCGAATCCCGTCATCAAGACTTTGAATTCTTGATAGTCCATGCGAATTATGGCTGGGGACAGATGAAACTCCACTCCTCTATTCACGTATGCGTAGCCTTCTCTCTTGATAGGGAGAACGTCGATGGGTTCGTCCAGGGCGGGTTTTTGGTTAAGCACATCTTCCACTAGCTGCTCAAACATCCATGTTTGTGCACTTGTGATGGCTAGAAGGAGCTCTTCGTACGGTATTGGGCGGCCATAGTTGTATACGTGATAGTGATCATTGTCTGTCGTATCTTGTCGATAATCAGGTGGCAGCGGGAAGCGCGCGTTGTCTGGTCTGAAGCCAAATTCACTCGAGTTAGTGTTTCTCTAAAGTAGTAACATGAGACGAGAGAAATGCCATATGATGAGCTTCTGAACATTATTTGAGTTGATGGATACCTACATAAGATCAAAAGTAACAGACGCATTCCGAGAGTCGTCCGCTGGAGCTCGAGGCCGAATGCCGCTGGTTTGACGAGGGTGATATCTTACTGGGACGTATGCTTCGCTGGAGTGCAGAAGCAAATACAATGCTACGAGAAAAACAGCGGAGAAAGTAGGCTGCATTTTTGCTTGAGTGAGATATATATGGCTTTGGTTAGACCGAGAATACAGAAGTCTGTAGGACTTAGATGCGCCTTTATATCCACGGGGACCTCGAAGTAGGGCTGGATGTTCCATACTTCGTGTTTATTCACAGCTTTGACTTTCGTCACCTAAAGCAGTCCTATATTTAACGCAATGTCTTAATGTCTTAGCATGTCTCCGACAGTAGACTGTCTTACCTAAATGCGCCTGTACCTCAATTCCGAGGGCTTGGAGACAATGCTCTTGAGCTGAAAGCCCCGACGCGCGTTCTTGGATGTTATAATGAGACCGGAAGCTCTTGAGCCCGGCAAGACAGGTTGTTAAAGATCGCTCGCTAGTGGCTGAAAGGACAGGGGATACGGGCTGTTATTTCTATCGCCGAACCACAAACTTCCTCGATGTGTATTCTCGCAAATAAAGACAACTATACCTCTTACATTTGATCATGTGAAGACCCATCAGGCTATGTCATCCACAGGTCTCAAAGATTCCATCATGAGCTTTATATAACAGCGATAGCTTTTGCATTTCTAGCTGCAACCGACGTGCGCGCCGAATCTTGCGCAGGGAGCTCCAATGGCTGTCCATCTCCTGTAGTAATACGATCCGTCGGCATGAATCAAAAATGCCCCCCATACTCTCATTTTGACCGATCTGGCGATATAGAAGTCAACTCGCCAAAAGAACACGTGTTCATGTCTGAACCTGGCACAGATGTTCGCAGCTTGGCTTCAAACCCTGCAATTGGCCTAATGTGACCGCAACTTGGACAGGTCGAGTAACGAACGAGCGAGGGTAGTATCCGCTCCGCGCTGTGTCGAGACCTCCATATCCAATCCCTGCAGAGGAACTTGTGTGTGCTGCTTTTTGGCGCAAAAATTCATGAAGAGTCTCGCCCACAGTGAGTGCGTCGATTGAGGATGCATTGAATTCGGACGATCAGGGAAAGCAGCCCGCTCGACTGCCGTACGCACCCGTGGTAGTGAAGGCGAGATCAGCCTCCAAGAAAACCCCCAAAACGACGGAGAACGAACTCTGGCATCAATTCAGGATCTGAAGAAGGCGACCCCAGGGTTGCTCAAAAAGCTCAGATCTATAGCACTTAGCATGTTACGTCTTCGCTCCAGCATGTGGTTACAAAACTTGTCTGCCATTGTCCGGTAAGCTTCTAACCAAGGTTCGCGGCGCATATAGCGCATGAAATGCCCAGACAGATTAAAAATTACATAGCCATAGCCTAGACAATGGTCGCGTACTAGGTGGATGCAAGTTTCGTAGTAAGACATGGTACGCTTGATGCGAGCGCAATGACTATTAGCGAGACTTTCGTTCTAGAGAGAAAGTTGACACTCCATAAGAGTAAATTTCAAAGACGCAGTGATGCCACTGCAGATCAGGATCGAACCGCATGAGACTATCATAGATTGCGACGTTAAGGACGACACAAGAAAGAGGAAAATTGAAACGGGCGTTCGCTGCTTTGCACGCAATATCTTATTAGAGTGATCTTTCTGGGTTGCTGATGCAGAGCAATGCGGATTTGGTGACCGGCTCCATTTAGGGACTACCTACCTGACTCTACAGCGTACTTGGGATGGGCGGAACAACAGTAGTCCTTGTTGCATGTCAAGATACTAGGCGCTACTCTAACGCTTATGACTCTCAGCCAGCCATGGAAGGCCATAGAGTTGAGACACGATCAGAAAAATGGGTGAGATATAGAGTCAGTTCAGCACCTACGTGAGGTATCATTCGAGTCGAAGATCGAGTTGAAGCCATCGTGTCTTGGGATCGTACTTTTCAGCTGCTATAACAATGCATAAAGCACACTGCGTGGCATCGATCCCACGGTTCCGTCAGATTAGCAATCCATTGCCATCTGTACAGGCAATGCTAGCGAATCGGTCGTGGGACCCTATTGCACAATAGGTATAGTGATCTGTCTCTGTCCATTCCAACCCTAGATATCCCTCCCATCCTCGCTCCAAGCATGCAGTAAGTGCCTAGCTCCTCCATCAAGCTCGGTATCAGCACCGAGTGTACTGAGCACACCACTGAGGAAGCTCAAGGGCTGCTTGCGAATTTGAGGGCGTACAAGATCCAGGATGCGGAGGAATGCGGCGACATTGACTTTGACGGGGTTAAGAGCTAAAATTCCATTTCACCGTAGTGTCTCGCCAACCGAGCCCATGGTTTTGCGCATTGCTGATGATATTCGACGAGATCGGTCATTCGATCGCGACTGACTCCCTCGGGATACATAATGGGGTAGAGAATATTATAAACCTTAGTTCGAGTGCTGACTTTACGGCGGATTTCAATACGACCTTGCGCCGCTATATTCTCATCAGTCAGTGTTGATCAGTCTAAACATCTCCCCAGACGTACCCTCGAGATAGGCAGCGACTTTATCGAAAGCGATCATGAGATCGACTAGAGACTTCCTGCGTAGATGAACGGACATTTCTTCTACACCCTTTGAAAATCGGCACTGCTCAAACGCACGAAAGAAGCCGAGAAACAATGCCCGATCAATGGAGATGTGTGCAGCGGGGCGTTGGGACGTTAAGAGGCCGCGCTGAGTTGCGCGACTTTGTCCATACCATGACTGCTCTTGCGAAACCCATTCTTGCGTGCGGTGTTGCAATTGTCGTAGCCATCTCGAGAATTGCCTTCAGCTCCTGGTAGGGAACTTGACGTGGAGTTCTCCCAATACTCGCGAATTCCTCGAGTGTGGCAAAGTTGATGAGTGGAAGTTTAGGTCTCTATTTGAGTTCGAGGGCTAGTCAGCGATCATCTATGTTATTCTTGAAGTTTGTTGATTCTGCTTCTGTACTTGCTGTTGTTTATCCAGTGGAGTTACATAGCAGATCGTCTAGTCTCACCTTTTCATCTGCGTCAGGTCGATCTTGCTGTTGCGTATCGGCTGGAGTAGAATTTATTAGCTTCCTCTATTTCAATTGTCTCGTCCCTCTCGAACCTTGATCTTCTGCGCTCCAATTATGAAATGACAAAGGTCACGAGCTCGTTGTATCATCATTCCAAGGCTCGAGCTCTTTGCGTTTGTTTGAGGAGGTAGTCATGCGACTATACGCATTTCTAAAACCATTATAATGGGCTGAGGATAAGGAGTAAACTTAAAGTCGCTCAGACTTAAATGTTAGCTTAAATTATTTGATACCTGTAAGAACCGCCTTTTACTTGCTGTCAAAAGTCTATATTTATGTCTATACGCTATCTAGTAGTAATTAAGCAATGTTCACGATGATATCGAAGAGAATGTGGTGTCCTAGCCTTATAAGAAAGGAAAGGTAGAAAGAAAGATGGTGAAGGCTTCCAAAGCACTAGGGCATGGCGACAAGATCTACACTAGAGCAAACTTTCCTCGTCATCGGAGTCCGCATGCCTTCCCTTTTCATTGACTTGCGTCGTAGTTGTAGTCGTGGGATGACCAGGAGCTGGTGCTGTAGCGGTAACAGGTTGACCAGAGCTTGAACCCGAAGGCTCAGCAGAACGAGAGGCAAGCTGCCGGCGATCCATTGCTCTTATGATCTCGTCAGCCATCTTCACGATCGCTCCGATCATAGACGCTACGTCGTCAACGTCGCCATTTTCAGCATGGTAGATGCGAGACCAGCGGTCAAAAAACCCCAAAATGTCGGCTCCTCCACACTTGCCGAGAGTGCCGTACGCCTCACGATCTGTGCTGAGGACGAAGTTGGGTCCCTTGACCATTATGATATTGGCCTCATCCTGTCTGACTCCGCCGACAATCAAACAATTCTGGATGGCGGTGGCGAAGGCCTTGTACAAAGCTTGACAAACCGAGATTTGATTCTGTGGACCACCAACGACGCGGTTCAGGTGAGTTTCGAACGTTTCCCAAAGGACCCCCATTGTAGTTTCGTCCTTTTCTTTTGCATAGGCGAATAATGGGATCCGTATCTCGACATTCTCGATCTTACCATCCCCCATTCCTGCGAAAGCGTCAGGAGCGTGTGGAAGTGCTTCTTTGACAACAAATGGGAAACCGCCCATCACCGAAATTGCGTCTCCCTTCCCGCCCACTGAGATGAACCTCTGGGCATCTTCCAAGGTACCGCAGAAGCGGAAATTGAATTTGGCCCTCAAAAGTGTGAGAACATCTACCCAGGCGAATTGAAACTTGGGCTCAACGAGTTTTTTTGTCCAGACTGCAGTGTCGGTCATGGTCAGGGGTGAAGATGGTCTAAAGAGAGTGATAAAAGTAATGATCGCTTCTGAGCCTTTCTCAAAAGTGGTCTTTTCTGGTGGATGTTCGAGCGTAGAGATTTGATTATGTGAAGTGTGATCTGATGAGAGAAATGGCGATGTTTGTGCTTCTTATATATTCGATTCTGGACATTACAGTGCTCAGCTGCGGGTCAAGTGTTTCCTCCTCGACAGCAAGAATCGCTGAATGACATTCGCCTAGCCAGCAAAATTTCCCGTATCACTAATCGGCGTGCTTCGTAAAATGTCCATGAAGGGCGTCAGATGAGGCCTGCTTGCCCTCGTCTGCGTCTTTCAGCTGCTAGCCATCAAGCCATAACCTCACGCCAATTTAGTTTACTAAACAAGGCTTGCATTAGTCTTGCCCAGGCCTAACCTGATAGGTCAATCACGATCACCCTGCATCGTCGTGGCTTGAGCATTTAGGGCTGAAAGATAGGTCTCGAACAAATCGATACGAGGTCGGCGCTTTCGTGGCTGGGGCTTGTGCAACGTCGGCCATGTCCGCTTAGAATACTTGCAAAGTAGGTGCATAATGTTGGACAATTATGTACGCGCCATTTCAGCCACCATGGGCGCGGTGCGACGACCTCCCTCTAAGCGAGCTTTGATCCATTTGACGTACGCGGCGCTGATAATACACGAGAAATTCCGAGAGTGCGAGCGGGCGGGCGTATAGAAAGCCTCCACATGACGCACTAGGAAATGGATGTGTTTCTGGCTTGACAAAGAGGATTACACAACGGTTGATACGTTAGTATCGAGATACTGTCAACGACCATCTCGAGTTCTGGAGGCTTCGCTAGCGTGACGTTTTTCAAGTCATAACCATAGTCAGCCTCCGTCTATGTCTTCTTCGAGGCCCATGGATTTTGAAAACTTGGAGCATTGGTCAATAGAGCTACAGAACAATGATCGAGTACTGGGAGAAAAGCTCAGCGAGATGTCTACCGTTAATATAGTGTTTCACTCGCAACCAACAAGACCTAAGATATGCGATCAAAAGACGAGGCGAAGGTAAAACGCAGTGCGGGAAGAACGTAGACGTGCCAAAATGATAAAGCGCACGGAACATTATATATGTACTTTTGTCACACCGAGTAGGACGGATTAAACTTCTAGTACATCTGACATAATATTCGACACCCTCTCTCAAGCAGCATGACTGAGACATCTCGTATCAACACCCATTCCGCCAACGAAACAATTGGTTGGAGCCGCAATTCCAACATTTTGCAGTGTGACCCGCGCTTGTTCAATTGGCGCCCAATAGCATGAAGCACATTAATCATGAGCTATCTAACATAGTTCGCGTTCCAAAGAGGAACCCTGCCAGCTTTGTAGTCATCATGTCCATATCTGTCTCATAATCCAGGTTTCACCCAAGGCAGAAGCTGCAGGCTTATTAAGACTTCTTCCACGACACTAACCTTTCTTTGTAGACTATAAACCCCTCAGCCGTTACTCATCTTAAGATTGTATAATACTGTACGGATCCAAGAATGCAGTGCTTGTACTTAAAATTGATGCTCTGTCATCTAACCTTTCTTCCTTGTCTCTATGCGAAATCACCCAATACTCTGGAAATAGAAGGCGTAAACTACAAGGAGGGCTTTCTAGTTCCCACCCTCGAAATCCATAACAAAGAATTAATAATAACGACCGGCCAACGCGACCTAATAATACTAAAAGGCGATAGCAGAGACTTACCTCCCGTTGGAGTTTATGTCCTCTGCAAACCACCGACGTACTAAGTCTAGTACTCCTAATTTAAATCCATCTAGGCTTTTAATCTCAAAGCATTTATACGTAAGTGCCTCTCACCAGCATCATACTCACGCTTGCTTGAAAGCGTTGATATATGCTTATCTATTGCTTGGTGTACTTTATTGACTATTTCTCTTCTAGTGTCTGCCGCCCCTCAAAAGGTACTCAAGTGAAGACTGCAGAGTTTTTCTTCCGAGCTGCACCCAGGAATGATGTGGCATACTACGATCTCGCGCAAGAAAATGCGACTGTTACAGATGCTCCACAGGGCTGGAAGGGCGATCCCTACAAGGCGTTACCTTGAGATGTTCAACGAGTTAAATTAATTATGTAATCGCTGTCGAGCACCTAGATGGGAGCAATCGAGAATCGTTGTCGGATTCTAATATATGTATTGTTTTTAGCAGCACCGATATCACAGTCCAGGTTGTCCATAGTGCCAAGTCAGCACACATCTGATGCTCACTGCGGCCTCAATCCAGTCGATAGTTTTGTGCTACTCTCCAGTCTTTTATGTATCAATGACATTCGTAAGAAGGTTGTATGGCCAGCAACAAATGCCATTCTCTTGAGTTAAATTACCCTTTCTCCTAGATGTTTTCAAGGTTGCCCGGGCGACCCACTTTCTTAGTGTGTTATTATTTGCCACTATGCAACCTTCCTTTAGCAGTCTCAACTTTAGCAATCTCTTTACCATTGCTAATACGAAATCAAGATAGCACACGATGCGGCTAACATAGCTTGTCTGTTGGCCGCTCAGATCTCATCTAGCTCTTTCAATATCGCTGCTTTCAATAAACAATTGTGGCCGTACAGTGCTCTAACAGTCTTCTCCAATAACACTAAGTACTTATACTCCAATCAGAAAGTACACTCTAGCATGTACAATTATGATGCGGCTGAAAAGGCCACCGGTGCTCTGGCTATATGTTCAAATGAGGCCAAGACTATGACCAGACGTTTCTTTCGATCCCTAAGTAACATCATAAGACTAGGAATTGGTCGGTACTCCAAATCGAAATATTGTCTTCTCTGTCGATACTACGTCCGGCGCTGTAGACTTCAAGTCCGCAAGATTCGTCCGCTGCGCCAGATACTGAGCACGACTAGACAGCATAAGTGACCTCAGACATGCAGTGCGTACGCGAGTACGAATATTGTCAAGCCGAGGTAGAAGGTCTGGAGCTTGTACATCTCTATTCTCGTCCGTTTGTGTGGCAGCATCAGCTCTGGCCAATAGGGGAGTCATCTGATCATCTTGCACAACTATCCCTCTCCCGGAGACTAGTGTAGGAATCTCCGGCTTTCGTACAACGACCTCGTTCCCACTTGGGCCTGTGACGGACACCGATGGTGTGGATCTTGTTCCAGCATCATTCTCTTGGGATAATTGACTTAGCTCTGCAAGGGGCTCAATGATGTCTTCGGATGAAGTATTGTCATCATCTTCGATCCAGCCTCCAGGCATCCTTGCTCCAGTCGAAAGTGCTCGCCTTCTCCCTATTTCATGATGCTCTGCATCAAGCAAACGTGATTGCCGATCAGTGACGTGTATACCAAGATCAGAGACAGCGTTCTCGCGCGGTACAGATCTACTTCTCTGGGGTTTCGTAGCTGCAATGGTAACATTTGACTGCTCACTCAATTGGCTTGGTCCTGTTGAGGAGAAATTGTAATTTTGTGGAGATGGTAAATTGACGATAATAGTCTTGCCTGATGGCAGGGTTTTTGTCTTGCGGGACTGAGTATGCGTAAGAGGTTCTTTGTGCGAAAGTCTAGCACTCCCAAAAGAAGAGCCACCAGCGACAAACATTCCGCTCCCAGGGCCAAAAAATGGTTTGTCAGAGCCAGAGGATTGCTTGGTGGAACCAAAACTTGAGCTGACAAAGCCACCAGATATGACAACAGATGGCTCTTTCAGGTCGCCACGTAGATTCCCAGAATGAGACAATGAGCTGCCAACGCCGCCAAATTCACCACTAGATCGATTCCCAGAACCAGCCGATGGGTTGCCAGAGCCACCAAAGACAACAGATGGATTTCTAGCACCAGAGGATTGATTGCCAGAGCCGAGAGGTAGGCTACCAAAGCCACCAGATGCAACGACAGATGGATTCCCAGAGCCAGAAGATGAGCGGCCAAACCCTGTGCCAAAAGGCGAGTTGCCAAAGCCGCCAAAGCCGCCAACGTCAACTCTAGATGGATTTCCAGAGCCAGACGATGAGTTGCCAGAGCCTTGGGGTGGATCAACAGAGCCAAACGATGGGCCTACGAAGCCACCAAAAGCACCAGCAGATGAACTTCTCAAGTCTTGAGATGGATTGCCAGGCGCAAACGACGAAGTCGCAGAACTACCAGCGGGAACAACAGGTGGGGTTTTAGAGTGACGAGATGGGTTCGATGAGAGGCCAAACCCTGTACCAAAAGCTGAACTGCCAAAGCCACGGGGAGAATGGCCAAACCCAAAAGATGGGCCTCCAAAGCCAAACATACCCGTTGGTGGAGATCCTTGCCTGTCTGAGTTACTATCATTTGGAGATGGCTGCTTCTCCACGACCTTGGTGCTTGCAGAAGGTGGACTGCCGAAAAGTCTTGTGTTCGTCGAAGGCTGCGTGTCGGAAGCGCCAGCGCTGGTTGGGCGATTTCGAGAAAGCTCTTCTTTTTCCTTGCGTCTGACGTCTGCACCAAATCCGCCTACGTTCGTCGGAGAAATCCTCTCGTCATCTATTCTGCTGGTTCTAAATCTAGATGCAGACCCAAATAGACTAGGGGCATCCTGAGATCGTCTGTCGTTGGAAAAGCCGCTTCGTTGCCGTTGTCTAGTCGGGGTTTCGGGGTCGGTTCTCTCAGGTGATTGACGACCAGGACCAAATCCCGCAGGTACAGGGTCAGGAACTTCGGACGCATCTGGACTTGTTCTGTTGTTCGAATTGTCGCTACTTAGCGATTCTAGCCCATTGTCTGAGTAGGGGCTACTGTGGCCCCCAGAGTCACTACAATACCAGTGGTCAGTCTAGCACGTGTCACTAGTGGGCAATGTTGAAATACAGTGCAGCGGTTACTTACTCCTCATTCCTGCTGCAGTGGTCAGTACAGATGGGATAGAGACAGACATGTGAGCGTACTCTCTGGAGGCTAACTTATACCACTTGGCGAGACAGTCAGTGACCCACGGTTTGAATTGCGTTGTGGCCCAGAACATAAGGTGCTCTACAATACATGTAAGCTGCACAGCGCACCATATGTGTTGAACGTGGCCTGTCCATATGCAAGACATTATCTGTTTGAAATGGCTGGTAAGTATCTTTCGTCCATGATTGAAATCTATTGAGAACGACCTGCTACTCACATATTCCCGACCACGTTTATGCATTATGAACAATTTCATCTCTGGGCCGACTGTTGTCATTGCGACAAATGGTTGTGCTTCCTTTTTCGCCCGATCTGCCAGTCTCTCAAGGAGTTTGAAACAAGTATGGCTACCGTTCGCAGCTTGTCTCAATACTTCATCGGTGTCCCCCAACTCTTTTTTAAATTCGGCGACTAGCCAGGGAAAAGCAAAACTTTTCTGGCTGACAATGGGCTGACAAACCAAATTTCCGCCACCTGCCGTCTGAAGGCGACTTATTTCACTTTCTTCGAAATAGACAATGCCTGCTTCGTGGCGTTCGGTGCCCTTCAAGGAGGTGAGATCTTTTTTGTGATACAAGCTGAGACCCACACAGACGTCAGGCGCTGGTTTGTTCATGTCTTCGCCGAAATTGCCCCGAATTTCCCTAGCGTTAGTAAATGTCTTCTTGGTACTCCTGCCATAAGTTTAGCGTTAGTCGTGAGACTACTGCGCAGACTACGGATACTTGCCATGCAAATAGGTCTCTCATGCGAATGCCATGACTGGATTGGTGAGCAAAGCGACAACGCAGCAATGTCTTCGCTTACGAGGATAATCTCTGGTTGATTTCATTAAACACGGTACCGGTCATAAAGTATTGCCAGGTCTCCTCTGAATCGCGCTGATCCCTACTGAACCCTCGAGCCCTATCCTGCAATTCCTTGGCTGCCATCCATCTGGCTGCATATGCTTTATGGCCTGAATCGCAATAAGCAGATTCATTAGGATAGAGCTCAAGCTTCAGTAGGTTGTTGTCATGACCGCAGCGAGCTTGAAGGGGAATTTTCTATACCAGAATGTTCTCAACAGTGGTAACGCTAACAGTTTGACGGATTATTACCTCGTCTTTTGGGACTGCATTGTCAAAATTGAGAAGCTGGTCGCGAAGCTTTGCCGCACAGTCTGGTAATACCGTAACATTGTCAGGGTCTTTCTCGACTCTGATATTCCAGCTGTGTAGCGCTCTCCAGGGAGGAACCATCTGAGCAATCTGAAATGACTCCTGGATGACTTAGAAGAGAGGAACGTCTTGATTTCTTTAGAGAATGTACCCCGCAGAGGCTGAGCAAGGCTGAGAACGCCCCCAGCGCTTAGATCATGCAGCTACAGGATCGGCCCCCCGTCTCCAGAGACCGATAAGGTACGATTGACGCCCCAGAACCAATCATTCGTCCAGGATTGCGATCCTTTCGGGGCAATGATGCTATTTTAGGTTGGGGTCACACTCCCTACGCCGGGTCCGAATGGCCCGCTCCCCGCTGTCCACTGTCCACTGTCCCTTATCGAGGCTCATTTCCCCTCAATAATGCAAACGTGGGATGCCATTAAAGTCGCGTTCACTATCACAATATTTGTATTGAGCCCAGAACTGAACCTCATTACTATACTGGATAATTTATGACTACCACGTCGACTTGTTATAGCTGCTGACCCGATGCTCTTTCGGGCGTGAGTAAAACAGGAGTTGAGAGTAGAGAGCGCGGAGGTGACTAACAAGAGCTTGGCCCTACTGCTCAAGGTTACGACCTCGTTTGATAAGATGGCCACTCGTGATGAGCTTTATTTTCTCTCATCTTAAAGTGAGATGTTGTTGGACGGTATGAGTCTCGGCATTGTGTGTGTTGCGATATTGCGACAAGGCATGATTATTCTATGAGTTAGTCGATATACCATTCTAGCCCGCCTAAGACCTTTCCCCGTGCGACCCATCGGCCCATCCTCATCGGCGTATAGAATGCCTTCAGATACACTGCTGGGTGTGTCGAGATCCGTTCAAGGCACTGAAGAAGCTCTGGATTATCTTTTAAGATTCTCATTACGGCAGCATGTGGTGAATTATAGGCTCCAGTGGTCTCATGATGATCCTCAGCGCCCTGATGATCTTCAGTCAGGTCCCGGTATATCGCCTCTAGGACCCACGACCCGAGAGTGTCGGTCGCACAAGGCACTTGCGGGCAATTTAAACGGTCAAGATAAGTCTAGAGTCAGGCGCTCCTTTGCCATCTGTGACAGATCGATCCAAGGATCTGCACCATCGAATCGAAGAAACTTGTACCGTGTCGAAGCAGGATACTCGAGGAATGGAACCTGAATATCGTCCATAAGTATATTACAGGGTACTAGGTCTTCCTCACCGTAGCCTCCTCCTCGCGGTAGTAGCTGATGCTCCATGATAAACCTCGTTAAGGTGCCGGATTCTGTTGCGTACAATCATGCGCCGATTGCCGGAAGAGCGCGGAGGCTCCGGGGCCATCTCCTCGGGAGACTGGTGCTAGCTTGCTTTGGCCGTATTACAATCATTGCACATGGAAGCGTCGCTGAAGAAGATACCAAAGATGGAGAGGTTTGGATTCTGAAGGATAAGGGATCCCGTTCCGATGATGTCATGAGGTAGGCCATTCAGTGCCAAGGCGCTACCTACAGTGTGGATAGAGCCAAGAGACTAATCTTATCGATAATGCTCTTCTTCGAATCTCTACTCGTAGACCTTTTTCGACCTTCTTCATCCTCTATCAACCCCATCGGCATCAGCATTGCTTGAGTTGCTGCCCATTGCGCGTCGCATTCAGTGCATAATCGTCTGAATGGCTCCAGACTACTATGCAGTCTGATCTCAAGGTATGTGAGGCTGCTCTTGACGCGTGAGACACAATTCACTTACCTCGCCTTAGGTGCTCGCTCTGGCAACGCTACATCCTCCCCCTGCCCTCCTCATTCACCCTCCTCATCCTATCGAGTCCAATCAGACGGCGCTTCGCCCTTGCCTTCGGTACCAACCGCGCAGACTACAGAACAAGAGGGGCTGGTAGCCGTGGAACAAGAGCAGATCGCGCCAGAAGAGCTTACTCCCCACCCTACATCTGTGAAGCGCAAGAGATCTGCACCCTCCTTACACGCGTATGATTCATCTTTCAACAAGAGTAAAGCGTCACATTCTGTATTAGGGAGCTCTGCAGGGAGCCTACGGAGGCTGTATCGCAAAAGGCGTAAAAGATTGCAAGAAGAGGTTAAACTTTGAGGTGAGATTTTCCATCCTACAGCCACTGATATTCCCTATGCGTAGAGCTTGCAAAAACCGGCTCTCGCCTCTCCCTCGCATTCGCCCCCTCAAGTACATCCATTGACCCGCGAGAACCTCGCCTTATTAGTGGCACCATGGCACCGAGGCAAGACACTGACACCGACACTTCGAGGTCGACCAAGTCAAAGACAACAAATACGAGTACAAATGTCGACCTTAGGATGCTCATGGATATGAACGGCATGCCAATAAGAGACAGAGATGCAAGAGATACGGAAGGGTACTCTATAGTTCGAGAGGAAGCGGTGACGCTACTTCGAAAGGATCGTAATTCTCCCAATGTGGGTGACAGTGCGGATAATTATTGGAAAGACCGTCAGGAGAAGTATGCAGGTAGAAACGAACAAACGTATCGTGATATATTCTTCATGCCCTTGCTGGAAGGGCACTCACTGAGCTTCAATTCGATTTTCATGTCATGCCATAGGAGAAAGCAGTGTTGCTCGAACCGATGCTTTGCTGCAATCCGATGCGCGAGGTGCTTCGTCCTATGATATGCTTTTCTTCACTGGCATTTGTTTGGCGCTCGCAGGTATACTCGAGGTTGCAATTGCTGATATTATAAGAATTACAGGCAATTTCAATAGTGCTAAAGATATCACCACCACCACCACCACCTGGTGATGATGATGCGGGGCTCATCTGACGCGACGTGTTTATTGTTTTTCCTTCTCCAGAAACTTTCGTCTTCTCTCCAGCCTGCCTCAATTCTTCGTAACGCGTTTACCACCGACTTTCGCGAGATCAATTGTTGCACATACCTTCAATCACATACCATTGAACTAGCAGCGCCTGCTTTCCTTATTATCCTTTTTTCAACAGTCACTACAATGCCGCGAGCATCAGTCTCCTCCCGCCTCGCCACCCTCTCAAACGACCTCAACAGTCTCCTCCGCGACGCCGCAACCTTCAAAAATGACTTGCAGAACGAGATTGTGGCGTTCTCCGGCCCCTCGCACCTCCACCGCGCCCTCGACGAGACCCACACCGAGCTCCTCGCTCTCCTCAACGACCTGCACCAGACGATCAAGGCCATGCAAGAGGCTCGCACAAGCTTTTGGCGCTTTTTTAAAGCCAGAAAGGGAGAGACAAGATACCGAGGCCTGGTCGTAGAGTTGGCGAGAATCAGAGAGATGGCCGTAATTATGTAAGAGAGTCGCGCGAATGTGGCGATAGTGTGACTAATTCTGGTTATAGCTGGCAGGATGCAACGGCGGCGGCGGAGAGCGGGGCTGAAAGAGGAGTGGGACGGTCGTAAATTTGGTTTGGTAGTGATAGGCGGGAGCTATAAGCCGGTGGTGTTTGGGGACGACACTGTTGTGAAGGGGGTGATATTGTGATTTGTAGATTAGCAGTTCTTCTTTTGCTTCCCTGACTTTCTTTTCTCGAGGGCAATTTAGCATGCGACCGCTGAAATGGCGGTCTGGACTCCTCCGGTGTTATAATTGCAATAGGCGCGTTAAGCTTTTTATTTGAGCGTGGCAGCCTGTCGACAGCATAGAGCATGGGCAAATGTACCCACTCTTCTCACTCCATGCTTAGTGCGGGCGTCTTGAATGACCGAAGCTAGCTCCTCTCTATGGGCAATCATTCGAAGACAATTGGTACTTGGGGCAGCTCAAATATATGTCTCCCCTCCCCGGCCCTGTCTATTCTCCGCCCATGGGATTCTGAGGCATGTCACTAGGGACTAACAAGTAGCATTCGGTTGACTCAGGTCTTCAAGTCCATCGCGTTGGGCCTTGTGAGTCCTCCCCGCCACAGTCATTGTTTTAGTGCGAGTGTCAGATACGGGTTTAAACCAATGCGCTAAATGTGGGGAAGGTTGTTCGAGATGACATCCACGTGCATTACAGTCGTCATTATCAAACTGGGATCATCACAGTCGATACGTGTCAAGGATTAATCTCAGGAGTGATCCTGGTATCCTAAATATAGATATGGCTCTCCCTCAATGAGCCAGCCGCGTTTAATACCGCATTGGGAGCCATCAAGAATTTTCGAGGGCGAGCGTTGCTCGCCTTCTTGGCTTCTATGCATGCAATCGTTTTCATAAGAGCACAGAGGTGATCACATCCTAAATCGCGTGGAGTCGGAGAAGATGTACTAAGATCAAGTACAGTGCCGTCTCAGGTGAGACGGCTACAAGCACGGTACCGGCCGTTTCTACGATAGCATCCACCGGCTCTGCAATAGCATCCGTCGCTCTCTCGATGATGACGGACACTTTCCCAATAGCAACCATTGCGTCTACAGCGGCATCGACGCCGTCGCAGCCGAAGGAGAATTCACCTAATTATAAGAATCAACACGACCCGCCGCACTAGAATAAATCGGGAGTGAGTCTCTTTGACATCAAGTCTTTGTCACTACACCTCAAATGAGGGCCAGTCGGGTTATGACCTTGTAAAGATCTCTTTCCCGCTTTTGCACCGCCTTCCCCTCGGTAGCCTGCTCATCAGCTTGGTGGCGGCAGAGACGGGACTTCGTTGGAGAAATTGACGGCCGAGTGAAGGACGTGCGGCCCCATTCGTAAACTCATTGGACATGAAGAGTATATCCTGCATGAGCACAGACATAGCATGCCGCATATGGGCAAATTGTACCAGTCGTTCGTGGGCATCCTTCACCCATGCTTTAATAAAGGGAACTCCCTAGTGCTGCCATGACTCGAAGTATTACACATCAGTGCTTATGCCACGGCTAACACGGGCTTAAAACAAAGGAATCTCACCGGAGGATTTATCCGCAAGCTAAGATCTGACCACCACGAGCTCTAGAGGATCCTTTGCGGCTGACAGCTATACCTCATTAAGAACTTACAAAATGGAATACAATCGACGTTTTACGTCATGCCCATCCCAATAATGCCCTTTTGGTCTTGCCGCTGACCACCATCACACTTTCTCAACGCAGGCCGTGTAGGTCGGACCTTCTTCAGGGGTTTTTGCTCCATCATGATACGATGAATGAGTATGATAGATGTCGGACACGGCTCATAATCCATGTGCATGTGGTGTTCATTCTCGCAACATCTGCTGCACAGGAATGTCCTAGTCTGATTCAATGGGTGGTCAGACGAGCAAGACGGCATCTCTCAGTTGCAAACATTATGAAATCATTAAAGAAATTTTTTAATGAGTATCATAGAACCCGAAAGACATAAAAGGCAGCACGACGCTGCAATCATTCTGCTCATTCGCAACATTCAAGACATAAAGACAATTCAGACTCACTTTAACTCGGACTCATTGACCTCCCAAAAATCTACACACAGTTTTATCCCTAAACAGTTCCAACCAATTCTCTGCACCATGCAATACCTCAAAGCCGCCGCTCTCCTCGCTGCACTCAGCCAAGTCGCCTTCGCAGCAGACATCCCCATCTGCCGCGAGAACTTCCAAAAATGCTCCGTCGCCGACGCCACCGGTCTAAAAGGCGCCGTGACTCAAGCAGCAGCCGGCACAGGCGGCAACTTCATCTTCCCGCCCAGCCCCACAACTTTGACCTATGGCTCCGGCGAGTGCGAGGTCGGCTTCATTCCGAACAACTGCGGCGTCCAGTCCTCGGTCGCGGCCGCCGACGTCGCCGACAACATCCAGGCTATCATTGACAATTGCATTGCTCCGGAGGCGGCAACTTCGCCAAGTGGCAAAGGGAGCGGAGGGGAGGCTGGCTTTGTCCCTGGACAAGGATGTACGTTCGACGTCAGGGTTTATTCCGGCACTGTCACGTCTCGTGCGAAGGCCCGGAGGGCAATGCGCTCTTGAATCCTGCTATGTCTCCCGTCATTTTGAGGGATAAGCTGGTAAGAACAAGTGCGAAGATTCAGGAAGGTGCAGGGTAGACTGATAGGTGGCAAGTAACATGTTGGCAGGATAGTGATAGATAGGACACTCTTTTCATTGCTAATTTCAATCGAATGATGTTGCTTCGATCATCGTAAATGGCGTTTTTCGGACAAAAGATCGCGTGCAGTATTTGACATTAGCATCGCGTCTCTCGACTCTCTGCTAGTTTTGAAGGCCTGAGTGAGGCATCCCTGGATATGTTATTGGTTGGAGGACCTAACAAACAGTGCCTTCTTCTTAGTCAAGGATGATGGCTGAGATCTCTGGTGCCACCTTTCATAGATATCCAATTCAAATTGGTCATCTCTGACCTTCAACGCAACTTTTGTTTGCCTTTCCTCTGATCCTGGGCGCGAACGTAGTCATTCTTGCCTGGAACGACTAAGGTTAGCCGCTGCAAGGAATCTTTGTCCTTACCATGGGATTATGCGTTACGCTTTCATTGTTGGTCTGTTTGCCAAGAGGAACTCCAGCACGCATAGACAAGACTTTGTTCGGAAACGCTGTGTGGAGCAGTGACAATGCGATACACCGAAGCTGGACATGATAGTAGGATCCAAGCAGAGAGCTCATACTAACAAGGGATGCTGGACGAATGGGATTGTAGAGTTTGGAGATGTATGGAGGTCCTATGGCTTTGCGAAGGTTGAATAGAAGAGTAGAGTTGGCGATGAAGAAAACCGTGCGCGTTTCAAAGACAGTCGACAAACATGAAATTCTCCCGTTTGAACGGATGCCAAGATTGATGAGTATGAGAAATCAACCTCCATCTCCTCATCTCTTCTATCTCATACTCTATATCCTAACCATACTCTATCCCAACCGTACTCGCTATGACTTCAAAATCAAAGCTTTCACATATATCTTTTTGAATAAAAAACGAGTTTTACAACACAATTAGAACTATTGCTTCTCAACACAGAAAACAACACGCAAAAGCGAAGACCAATGTTGACGAGACAGCATCAAATGCTACAAGCCTGGATGCTTATCACATCTTGGGATCGCCTGCACTCAGCACCGACTTGCCGCTCTCCAACGCCGGTCCCGTCATGGCAGCCGTAGTATGCAGAGAGCATGTATCAGATGCAAGCACCATCTTTGCGTATATTAACAACCTCTCCAGGGGTATTACTATTGGAGTCGCAAACAATATCTTTGTTAATTAAGCAACAAGCGACATAGACTGCTGCAACGTGAGATATAAGGTTCTAAGTAGTTCTTATGTATAGCTGTCAAAAAATATGTAGTCATTTGGCTCGGGGCTTTGTACTATATTTGCAGGTGACGACATACAAGATCCAAAATATCCGAGAAGGCCGCATATCGACCGAGCTCCACCCTTTCTAATACGGACTACCCATACAATCGGGCGGAGCATCGGAGTCATGATCGCCGAGTCTTGCCGGAAGACCGGGCTTCATAGTAATGTGCAAACACCGTGATCGCACAACTAGTCATGTTTGGTGCGACTCCGACGCTTTTTTTGAAACAAAAAGAGGCATGAGGAACATTTGATTGATTGATATGAGTTAGCTACCATTGTGTTGACTGACAGCCTTGTTAATCCTCCCCGTCGGCCAAGAATGCGTCGGCGATGATTGTCCAGAACTGCTCGATCTGCCGGTTTCGCTTGCCCTCTTCTTTTTCACCATCCTCGTCATACATCTTGGTTGCTCCATTGTTGGCCCTACCTCTGCCTTGTCTAACATAGTAATTGATTTTGCCAGGAATTGTCTCAAGCTTTTCTTTCCCACTTTCGGCAGCTCCGATGCTATCTTGAGCTTGCCCAGGCGTTTGCGGATCTGGTCCTGGCGGAGAAGGAGCCCCGCCACCTGCTCGTAAAGCTCTAGCATAGGCGAGGACGCCCATGACGTCACGGTCGCATTGCTTCGCTTGTACCTTATTGTCGGGTAGGTATGTATGGTAACTCTCATCCATACCTAGATCGGGAAGCGTCTTGAGGCAAAGGTCGCAAGATGGCTGCAACACCGACTTCCAATTCTCCCCAAAGCCTGATTCTATGGCTTGTCTTAGTGCTCGGAGCTTCTTCCCTTTACTCTGTTCACCCATTCGTTTGCCGTTGATGGAGAATAAGATTGAATTGACGTCGAGGCTCTCCATCTTGGCAAAACTAAGACGAATAGGTCAGGCGTTGATGGTCATATCATGTGACATCGCTCAGATATTCACTCACGAGTCTTCAAAAAGCTTGTCAAGCCGATGCTCTGCATGCTTAAAATTACGAACGGCAAGGCTAAAACCCTTGAATTCCAAACCCTCCGGCAGATCTCTGTAGATAGATTCAAAGCTTTTTTTGATACTAGATATATAGTCATAGATTAGACATTGACATAACATCTTCAAAGACCAGTCGCAACGTGACGTAGAACATGTATGCATCGGAGTAGGTTGCTGGAACTGCTTACCATACGAGCTGTGTAAACCCGGCAAAAGTCCCACAATGGCCATACTTGATCGCCATCTTAGGATCGACAGACTTGTTTCGTTCACCATCTTCGGGCTCTTTGTCGGCGGCACCAGTGTCCATCGATTCTTGGAACTTGACGACCTTGGGATTGCGACAGCGGACTTCTTTACCCATCGCATCATGTTCGTGATCAAAGATAGGACGTTTTGTCAGCTCTTGGAGAAGGGCATGTCGGGCGAGTTGGGTAGATGCTTTCAGATCTTGACGCCCCAGCCCTGTCGGGTTATCTGGAAGGGATGTTCCAAGAATAATCTCGTTGAAGGGTTCCAAACCTTTCTTGCAAATGCGTGGTAGCTTCTGCTGCGGGGCAAATCTCGAATTTCTCTGTAGATAAGCTACTTCGCAAGCAAGAGGAGCATTCTTCCGGCCCCATGCCTTCATGGCTAGCGTAAGAGCAACGCTTGAGGGAAAGACGTCGGTTTTTGATCGAACACCTGCTGCTGGCTGACTCAGTAGCGAGAAGTAACATCCTAGTTCATCGTCGATTGTGTGGAAAAAGGAAGGTTCGCGATTCCAATTCCCTTTTCTAGGCTTAAGCTGGTACTTTTTTTGACTCCCATTGTGACCGTCGTCTATGAAGAATCTGAGACCACCTCGATCATGGGACAGCGAATTGCTGCAACAGTTTAGCAGGAGCTTTGAGCAGGTTTCTTTTGTCGATGCTTAAAGCTGATAACAGCTTGAGGGTTTCGACTCACTCGAAATCGACAATCTGGCGGCACGTCTCGTTGAGTGCTTCAATGTAGCCGCGAGGGATGTCGTAATGGTGTGGTTTCTGGGCCACTCGCTTAACGAATTTGACGAGCTACTCATATCGGTGAGACTGCAGAAGATAGAATCATGTATTCGCTAAACTCACATCAGGACGGGACTTAATCAACAGCGCCTCCAGAACATGCTTTGGGAATCTTGGCATCCTTGGGTACATTATCACTCGAAATACCTTGAACCAACCAGCATAAATGAAGCTTTAAAAAGCCGTTTGGAAGATACCATGATGGATCTAGGCAGCGAGCGGCTTGGCAAATGCATACTGAGTGCGGCTTGCCGATGACACCAGGAGATCAGGGTGCAACTTCTTTGTGAGCTGACAGCTGCTGCTTCTTCCGGTTACTAAATGTGGTATCTGCCGTCCAGATATGCCTTTCTGCTGAAAAAGGTCGGTTGTACATCTTCGGCTTGTTCGTGACAGAGTCTGGGATCATGTCATGATGCTACCCGTCGTAATAGCTTCAAAATCAACACTGAAGTTCTGATCTAGGCAACTGTCAAGACGTGGCCATGCATAGGAAAAGGCATCCCGCTCGACTAATGCACGTACCCGTGAAAGGCATCTCAGCAAGACGGTGGGTGTATCTACCAGATGTTTTTGTTCGTCAGATCTTGGGAGCCCTGGCATTTGGTGACAGCTCTGTCGATTTGGCTGTAGTCTTGATGGTAAGCGGCTCTGACTGAGAACCAGATGTCTCCACAAGGTGTGACACGTAGGATTGCACATCTTCGCTACGCAGAGGTTACATAGAGGATGCCATACCGTTGTCGCGTTGTTGCATGATATCATGTATCTTGACGGGTGTTGAAGCCATTTTCGGACTAGGCTCAAGCTTTGGAGGGGTGTCGCTCTTGAGCCACAAACAAAGGCCACAACACACTACCTGCGACTCATTTCCCGGGGCCAAGGACACATCGTCTTCCTACAACTTCACCACCCCTTCTACCCAAGCATCCGCCGACATCGCAGAATCACGATGGCGGCGGTGCGATTTCTCACAATGAAGCCTGCGTCAACCCTCAAAATGTCCCTCAATTCGCAGCTCAGTTCCTACCGTCATCATCATCTGAATACTGCAAAGAAGGGCTTTTCGAACAAGACTGCCTTCATTGGTAGCTACCCTCGCCCAACCACAACCCAAGTCGCACAGACCAAGAGTTTTTCCTGGAAAACTATACCGTTCATCGACAGTTTCGTGGCGGCTTCTGTTTCGGTATGTAACGTCTCGCACGCCTTCATTCAATGATCTGGCTGACAGACCCTCTTCGCAGACGGTAGCAGGCACGCAATCTCCTCCAGAAGACACCAAGACCCCCTTCAAAAATGTTGTGTCCCCTCCGAAAATTCCGGGTGGTTGGTACCCACCAGACGTTGATCAACTACGATGGTGTTATGAGCGATTTCCAAATGAAGAGTATGGACTACATCCAGCTGCAGCGATCTTGGTCTGTAAAGATCGCAACGAATGGGTCATAGAGTGCGGTAGCTGGCAATTCTATTACTGGAACGATGATACAAATCATATCTGGCAAATCAAGACCCCTCAAGAATTGCCAGATATTATTCGGAAGCTAGACGAAGCTTCCCGTTATAAACCTAGCGCCGCTAAAGACCTCGAAGTTTTCCTTGTAACGTGTCCTGATGATCCCAACACTGAATTCGAGAAAGACCTTGGCCCGAAGTGGCGTGCTATTTTCCACCGTCCGGGCTTGGTCGACCAGATCGAGGAGGCGTTACGTGAGGCTCGGTACCAAAGCGCTCATAAATCAGAAGCAGAAGAAGACCAAAAGAAGCAGACTCCGCGTCGTGTGGGCCACTACATAATGGGACTGCAAAGTTATGATGACCGCCTCGCGAAAGCGATCGAAGGACCATCAAGGTATTGACTTGTGTTCAACCTCGCTCGAACAGGAACGCAAGCTGAGTTCATTTTTCGCGCGACAACCAATGGTAATGGTATGCCGTTTAGTCAAGCTAGTCAATGTCTGCATTCGCCTTTAAAGATTTCGGATATTGGCGAAGGATTTAGGAATAAGCATTGTATCTAGTTGATAAATTTCACGATTCGTAAATTGCCGTTTGATCTGTACCATGCTCACTTGTCGCCCTGTCCTTGTTACTTGAGCCTTCTTTGCTAGTACTCGCCGCTTCTTGTTCTCGCCATGAAGGCGACCTGGGCTGTGGAGTAGAGGATCGGTGGGTTACAAAGGCGGGGCGTCATCTCTCGAGGGCCTTCCTCATTACTGATTGATGTTGCTAAGGCTTGGTATTCAAAAACCTTTCCTTGCCGTAGAATTCCAGATCCGGCGTCGTCGGTGAGGAGCGTACTCTCCAGCAGAGGGATTCCCTAAGGGTTAAAACACTACCTGTCATGTTCCTATACGTGCTGAAATCTCCCATCATCTTAAAAATGCAGCTGTAATGCTCTTTATGATTGGTGGACGACTGAATCAACAGGGCTTGTCATCGTGGTGCTGCGGGTATTGCGAGGGCTCACTCTTGCGTTGTGGAGTCTCTCGGCGACCCTGTCCAGGTAAAGGCATCCGACAAGCATTTGTAGCGCGAGTATGCCACGGGTCTTTTGGATTGCAAGCGAGTTGTACATATTCTTTGCGGTGTTCCAGCTATGACCGTCTCGATTACCGTCCGCCGGTCATCTGCCTGAGACTGGACGAGGGACGAGTAACTAAGCATGCCTGGAGTTCGCTGCACATGCCGCTGCATATCTCGAGCCTAGACTTGAAGTCGTCTCATCCATGTGTGTGTAGGGTCTATGGTATGCTGGAAATGTAATGGACCTTGGGTCTCTTGAAGGCTTGCTTTCTAAACGGCGAGCCTTGTAACTCTGGAGCTTCAATCTGGCAGAGATGGCTACACATAGTGTGAATATTGGGCGTGTAGGTTCTAGGAGAGCAGTGGGGGGTTCTGGCGGCATGAAAGATGGTGGAGCTTCTGGTGTGGAGTCATGTATCAGGCGTCTTCGACAGGGCTGGGTCCTTAGATTTTCGGTTCACTCCGGAGTAGGCTTGTTCAAGGGTCCTCCCACTCCTGCGTATCCTTGGCCCTTGAACTTGTTCAGTGCGGTCATTATCTCTTCGTCAACCCCTGGAGGAACATGGGCAGAATTCGAGAACTGCGTCGAGGACCCAACCATTGAAGCAGCCTGGTAGAGCTGAGGCAGCAACCATTTGCGTGAATAGCTGTGACTTTACCATGTGAGCCACTTCATGAGGGAAAGATTCGGCGGGGATTCTCTTACTGGACGAAATGGGGGGATTTTACGACAAGGAATAACCTCGATTGAGATGTCTTGGCAGAGAACAGGATTCTTGCACCGAGGACCATTTCATCGAGGATCATTCCATCGAGGACCATTTCTCACTTCGGACGCGACAAGCCACGATCCTTAATCTCCCAATTCTCCCCAATACTGTCAACCATGAACAAGAACCATGAAGCTGCTTCACGCGGGGTGACGATCGCCAGACTGTCCGTTCTTTACAGCATTCGATGATCGCTGATCGTAGCAGACCTGGCGTGATGGGCACCAGAAGTTCAGTCCACAGTCCAGTCTCACCTCACTGACAATCGAACCATCATTTCCTTAGATGAACTCGCCCGTGACCCCCTTCAATAAGCTGCGGCGCTATATAGCTTCCTCTAGCTGCACTGGCTACGACTGTCCTACACTAGCCGCCAATCTGAGGGCCATGGTGCCAAATGTCGACCCGAACCCATGAAGAAGCAAGTGAGAAGAGCCACAATGAAGCTTGCACGACCATGAACATTGCGCCGGATGTCGTACAACATGCGCATCAAGAGCTGGGGTACAGGCAAGCTCGTGGCTATAGATCAAGGGATGTCAGAGAGTGTGGCACTTCGGAAGTCTTGAAAGCCAAGCTTGCTTGTTGACTGGAACGCCGCGTCTAGTCAATCGAGCGCATACCCCGGAAAACACAATGCACATTGTACTACGGTCTATCTAGACAATTACAATACTGAAGTACCTACAAGATCAGACCTTGACGCCATCGAAGCCAGCTTGAATATCCTCCAGGAGCAGTGGCTTTATTTTAAAGCGCAGCCCGCGAGACTACTTTGACGCATGGCCGAACCCTCTTACAATTACGACGCGAAATGTATCGGCGACAACTGCCGTCAAGAGCTCGCATCAAAGAAAAGGGTGATAAAGAAAGAGTATAGATTAGATCACAAGGTCACGGCACAGAATCTGCAGTCCGAGACAACTGTTATGCTGCCGCTCTCAAGAGGTGGTGAGCTCCTGTTACACATGCGTGGCACAAGATCCGTCATGGATGGATAGCTTAGCCCTGGCGCGTGCGACGCTATTCGTGGACAATTTGCCAGACGGCGACCCTCGAGGCGGGATTGGACCGACTGCGAGCCAGCGCCCAGTTGTGCTAGTACTGTAAAGGGTTCCATCATGAATGACGTTGGCGATGGGATATCCTGGCGCAATAGAATGATTCGGGAATGATGTGAGGGAAATATCCGCAGGCTAGGATGAAGAATGGAGGGCAGGTCCTCCTGAGTAGACAAGATGGGGGATCACAGGCGGCAGCAAGGAATGGCTCAATGTGAGACCATCGAGCAGTCAACAGAGCGAGAAGGGGTATCTGCCCATCGTACATTCCAGCGACTAAATCATGTACTCTCAATCCCGCGTCAAAATGTCCATATTCTGTTTGTGCTATGTGCGGTCCTAGCTTGTTGGCCTGATGAGTGTGAACCCAGTGAGGACTAGCGTTCGCTAAAGATGCCCCAGTCTCTCTCGCTGCACGTCCTGATTTCGTCCTGCATGTAGCCCTCCGATCGTTATTCCTAAGCCAGCTGACATCGCTACTGGCTTTCTCTGCGCATGCGCCACTAACGGTCCGCTCAACGCCTGCCTGCACGTCAACCTTCCCTGTTGAACTTGGCCTTTGTCGCAACTTCTATTTAGTGTGCATCGACTTCGGGCTTAATCTGACCTCTCATCCTCACTTGCTTAAAGAAGCTCCGTCAAGTCGTGCGTGATGCCAGCTGCATATTGTACCCCGCGATGCTCTCCGGGTCGTCCCAAATGGACTTAATCAATGTTGATTGATCCTGTATGCGTTTCGTCTTTGCAAGCTACCAGATTGGCATCGCGATTAATGGAGCTTCTGCTGCCGGGAACATGAATGCACCGTCCGTCTCTCGTACTATGCAATATTCCGAGCCGCATCCTCCACTATCTCCTCATTCTTGGATCCAAATGACCCGATTCGCTCGGTCTCTCTGTCATACTGACTTTCATAGCAAATGGAAGGTTTCAAGACTGGTAAAGACCATGGAGTTGCTCGAGATGAACAGATCAGTTCTTGCCCAGGTCAGCCCGATGCTTGAAGGTGACAGCTGCGTGGGTGCTTTAAGGCGCAATGTCGCGTCTGCGGTTCGGCAGCTTAGGCATTTTCGCTTTTTTAACAATGTGCGCTTACGAATGGGACGCTTGGTATCGATAGCGCTGAAGCGTAGCAGAGCAGCGGATAAGAGGCATTTGGGAGAAAGCCTAGAAACAAAAGAGGTCTCGTAGGAGGCAACGTGGCTGCCGTGAAAAGCCTTTTTAGCACCGGACACGAAGCCAGGCTCCGAGAAACAAGAGACAGGCATTCGACAAAGCCGATCCGACGCTTCTCCTCAGGACAACGGATGATCATAAATGGTCGCTCGTACAGGGGCCCATGTGACATTACACAAGCTAGTGATAGAGAAAATATGGTCCAGAGATTTTTGGGTACTGATCTTCGATTTAAGCAAGATTGGGCCAATGATTCACCCCGCTCTCGACACCAGCAAAGAACCTCCTTGCCCTTAAACAAGTTGTTGCAAGATGCCGAACATAGAGTTGGGGGTTCGTAAGGAGTCCTCGGTCATACTACTTCTCATAATGCTTCAGGAGAGAACATGTGGGGGAGTATAATGCGTCCATGCCATTTGACCTCGAGATTCTAGTGATGAATGGTTGATTGGCCACTTTCACGCCTGTGGCAGTCGTGCTGGGCGTTCAGGTCAGCTCTATCACTATGAAAGCCTTGCTCGACCCTCCATTCTTCTTAGATTCGTACATCTTCGGTCGTCCATCGCGATGCAAAGAACAACGGAATGATCACGGATTTTAGATCGCGGGAGCCGCCAAAACGTTATTCCGTCGAGCCACTGATCAGCCGCGCTGACTAAACATCATTGCAGCTGCCTGTTACGGTTAGCTCTCCCGCTTCGGCTTGGCGCTCTTTTCGTACAACCTCCAGACTTTCCACTTCCCATCTTCATCCACTACCCTGCATCGCCATCATTTCAGTATCCTACGCAGCTTCTTCCCTCTCGCGCTTTCTCAACAAATGCTGAAATGGTGAAAGCAAATGCTTCTCACTCCAAGCGTCTTGCCTAAAGATCGCAAGCGACGCCGCAGTCAAATCAGTAACAGCTCTACAGTCTCCGAGAACACACGTACTGGCTGTTACCCACCAAACACCTGGGACAGAGTATCCAAGTTATACCTCACCCCCCTTGCCCTTGAAGAACTCAGCCGCAGGACCTATTACTTCGACTCCATCTCTCCTTCCATCTCCACCGAATCAGAGCCGTCCCCGCAGACGACCCCTCAACACGCTACGCTTGCGCAATTCGCCAGACACGGAGGGCCCGACTTAAGTGACGTCCGAGGCGTAAGCATTGTATCGCTTGGTATGGTAGAGTAATCCTGACTTAATAGAAGCATTCAGCTGCATACTCAACAAATTTATCAGTAAGCGCAATGCCCCCCAAACCGCAGTAAGGCCACCAGAACGCCAGAAAGAGAAAAGAATCTTGGGAGCCTGAGTCTAGGGCATCCTCAGCCTATAATCCAACTTTAGAACATGCCCTAATAGATAACAACATCTTCCCTATCTTGACCTCGTGTAGCGGTGCCGACGAGGGTTGCTTGGACACCCCTAAAGATTTTAACGCAGTCATAACTAAACTTAAGGAGCGGCGCCGATCTCTTTCGCCGACTCGCTTTACTAACGAGGATTTCCGAACGTGGGAACGAATACACGAGAAAGCACGTTTAGAAAACAAAGTAATAGCTGAATCCTTCCCTACTATTACCGGTAAGACCAACATCCCAAACGAAATGAATGTTCGCCTCAATAGACTGAAAGATCTAGTCACAACTGATAAATTGACTAAGGGCTAGCCCGATTTTTAGGACGGCAGTTTGTAAGGCGATTTTGACTTAAAAACTCGCAAAGTTCTAAAGGACTACATTGTACCCTCCAGAAAGCTTTACGCACTATGTCTGCCAAACTTCTTCGCAGAAAGTAAAGGAGCCGACGGGGATTCCAGCATCTGTCGGCGACAAGCTTTCTATGATAGCGCATTAGGTAAACGAAGCATAACGAAACTCATGGAATATGCCGATCCTGCTGGGGAAATCTACGATTACGCGCGTACGTTTGTATGCACCTTCTACGGCACTGAAGCGGTATTAAGCATTTTCTGCCTCCATCGCTCGGGTCCCCGCAATGAAACTGGCGAGATTGAGGAGCTTTACGTGCATATGCACCGCCTAGGCAGTTTCGCTATAGTAGGCGGCGCCGACACTTTTCGCCAGGGAGCAACGATGCTCCGCAACGCGCGGCTCCTCGCTCAGAGTCACCGAGATGAAATCATCCGAAAAGCGAACGAGAAAGCCGCTAAGGACACGTCGGAAAGTTTGCTGTCCACGCAAAATTCCGCGTCCTTCGGCTCCAATGGGAGCGGCTCTACCGTGACAGACACAGACCAGCTCTCTCCAGAGTATGAGGCGAGGAAGAAGGCGCGATTGCAGGAACGTCGCGAGGAAACGTGATACTTTACGCAGAACCACCGCAACGACTACAACAGCACTAGAGATGACAAAGATACGCCTGCAATCGCCTGCATTTTGAGAAAAACATCTTTATTTACGAAGCATTATGAGCTCAGCGAACCCATGGCTGCCTGCAGAATTGCCACCCCTGGCAACCACCTTCACTCGCAACGAGGATTAAGACCGCGAGTTTGCAGAATTACTCACATGTCATCAGCTTCGCTAGCATAGCATAGATACCCCACATAGCCCAATTGTACAATATCAGAGCTTGTCACGACCCACGTACAGTCTCCTCTCTCCTACTTTTGCCACTGCTGCCACGACCAAAGCGATCTCATCCCACCCATTCGTTGCTTTTTGCGCACTTGCCTGACGTACTCTAATCTCAAGTTCAACCTCACGCTCCTCTTTTACCGCTTCACTATATCTTTGAGCCACTTTCAGCTTCCTTCCAGCGATGCGCGAGCCGTTGGGAGCGTTCGCAAGACCTCATGCTGACTCCTGCAACAGTGCCAGTCATGACTATGGCCTTGACTCAGCTCAGCAGATCTCTCTAATGACATCGCCAACACCATGACTTCATGAAGGTGCGGGGTCAATCTAATATTAAGATTTAACACTCTGTTGACACTGCCCGCAATTATTGATTTCTCTAGAAATCAGACCTCTTTTCCTTTCTTCGTCGCAACGAACTGTTTACAATTGCCTATACCATATACCAACGTGCTTACAACTACTTATTTCACAACGAAGTCAGCCTTCTTTTCACCTTTCATTGTTTAAATATACCCAATCGCCACTATTCTACTATAAACCACTTTCCCTCCGCCTCCAACACCATGCCTACCGCCATCCCAACCCTTACAGACCACCTCGCCGATCTCCTCCGCCGCGCCCTGCTCTTTAAAGTGAAGTACGAAGAGAAATCGCCCGTGATCTTCAGCCTTCCCAACCTCGAAAACAGTCTAGAGCAGACTATCGCTTGCCTCCAATTCACTATCAAAACGATCCATACGATTGTAGCATCACTGAACGAGGCGCAAGGGACAATTTGGGAGTTCTGGGAAGTTAGGAAGGCGGAGAGGCGATATAAGAAGCTAGAAGGAGTTTATGTGGATGCGGTCAGGGCGGTCGGGATGATGTGAGTGATGCGTGTGGGAAGGGAGCGACAGGGGGGTGCTGATTGGATGCAGTGTCGGAGAAGCGGTCGCGCAGACGGAGGAATGGCTGGATAACCCGGTGAGGGTGTAAGGAGTGGCTGTGGGGCAGTGCGAGGATAGAAGAGAAGGCGCAAAGCAGATCGATTGAATAAGAAGGAAGAGGCAAGGGAGGAGGAGGAGGGAGAGGGAGAAGGTTGTTTTATAGTTGAAAAGCTTATCGCACGGGCTGGTTGATTTAATTCTTTTTCTTTGCTGCTTTCTCTTCTTCCTTAGCTACGGTTAGCAGGCTTTTGTGTAATAGTTTAATAAAGATCTAGACAATCGGGCCTAGAAGGGAGATGTTTCAGCTATCCCAAACCCCATAAGCGCTTAGCATGAGTAGAAAGAGGTCCAGCAGAAGACGATGATCAGGAAAACTACGAATCAAAATATGCAAGTGTCAGAGAAGAGAGCCTGAGAAAAGTACCACAAGCAAAGATATGCGCGAACGAAGTTCAGTCGCTCGCACGCAATCAGCAAGGGCGTCTGCATCGGCCGGAAAGCTGAAGAGACGTCAGGGAAATCAGGAAAGCCATAGCGATGGAGGTGCACGTGTCAAGCACCAGAAATGATCCATCACTGCAGACACGGAAGGCTTTAAGCGAAAAGACATTTCTGCTTTCTTCAGACAGACAGCGCTGATCCCCAAAGATTTCCATCAGCCAGAAAATGTCTGAGGCACCCCTCTCTGAGCGATGCCGGACCGATAGTCCGGCGACTATACTGCCAGCGACAGGACTATATTTCTAGCATTGGAGGTTCCAATTCTTGCGACCAGCTGAGCAAGATATCTACAACTCTCCGGCAGAACCAAACCCTGCCCACCTCTCAGGCCACCAACGGTCTGCGTTATGTGGTCCAGGATCTAGACAGCATAGACGCCTACTCTTCAGTTGCATCCGTCCTTCGACAATACTTTTTTGTGTTTCTTAAAACTTACAGGGTGAACTTAAAAGAGGAACACTAACACGGCTCTTCTGTTCGGACCAGGAAAGCATCGAGAGGACCTGATATACTACCTGAGGATGGGTCAGCGCAAGATTTTGCGACCTGCTCACCTTTGACTGCGCTGATGCGCAGGCACTGGGAGAGATAAGGGAAGAGGCGTATCTAGATCTGCAGCCGACTTGTCGGACACGGGGTCGAGCTATAGACGAATATCAGAGAAAGCTTGCACCCTTAAAAGAACGGATACGTTGCGGACGCAATTGGAAGATCCTTCGAGACAACTTCGGAACCTTCATTCTTCTCCTGATCCCGTCAAAGGATGACTACGACATTCGCAATTCCGAGTGAGTTGGCTTTTCTTGTTTGTGGCGCTCTTCTGGCTTCTTCAGCGTGGAGAAGCTATCTCTTCCGGTACTCCACACCCTGATCGATCGAGCTCCTTTCTGAGCACCGTGGGAGCTTATTTGAGGCTGTATACGGCAAGGTCTCCGAGATAGTGAGTGTAATTGAGGACTGGAGTGGTCTTGACAGACAGTACAAGTTCGAAAGCATTGATGGGGCTACGTTGCAGAAGGAGCCGCCAGACTCGAGCCGCTTTATTAGATACTGCGGCTTGGATGCGGATAATCTCCCGAGGAACACTACTGGATCGAATGATGGGTTTGGAGACTCCATGGATGCCTTATAGAAGGATAGAGACATGTGTTGTGGAGAAACACTCGTGCTGGGCAACACCCTGCCATATCCACCCGTCTTCTAGCGGAGAAGCCACAACCTACAGTGCGTCACGTTTCTACTTCAAATCATGCAACGATAAAAGGTCAAATGCAACAACGCAAGTTTATAATGATATGCGAGTATATTGCTCCCGTTGGAGACAACTACTTGCGCAAAGCAATCTTCAAACGTCATGAATGAGTGTCAAGAAATGCAGTATTTTCGCGAGTGGATGGCTTAGCGAGAATGCAAACGCCAGAAAATTGCAGGAATTTCTAATTTTTTTTATCTTGGAATAGTACCTAGTTCGATCAAGTGTAGAGTGCTTTCGAGAGCATAAACAACTTCTTAGAAAGGTTCCGTCTATCAAGTTTTTTCTCCGTCAGAACAGATTGATGGAGACACTAAATTTTCTACAAACGGTCTCACCACCTGACACACTGCCTCTTCCTAATTCAAGAGGACTCGGTCTGCCAGAGCTGTCTCGGCTTGCCAGTCGAAAGAGCAGCTTGTAACTCCACGGCCAGCCACAGTCTGACGTGCTAGCTTCCACATCAGGATGGCCTGGCTTTGGCAGTGCTTACAATGGGTGTATCCTGTATTCACGAGTTAGTCAAGGGTGATGGTTCCGTCATGCAAACTGACCTTATGTTGATGGTAACGATTGGTCTTCTCTCCTCGATTTCTCACTGTCTGGTTGAACCAGTATTGGAGCAGCTTAAACCTTTCAGTCAGTATTCGAGCCTGAGCGATGCCAACATTTGATTTACTGTGAAGGTGGAATTTGGCAGCCGAGCGTCCATACGCTATCGTAGCAGATCTCCCTGTCTTCAGCAAGGTTGAACATGGCAAAATGCCAGCGATCGGTGTAGGTAGGATTTGGGAGCGCCGTGGCTGCGCGCGGCTTGCTGGAAGCGTGGCCAACATTGCGCTTGCTTGTTAACGGGCTTTAAATCCTTGAATCGTGTGCTCTGCCACTAGTGGCACGCTTTAAATATCCCACTGCATTGCCCGGTCATTGGAGCTTGACGGAATGAAGAGTTCAGGAAGACGTCCGGCTCGGACCCTGGAAATTTATCCGCTTCTTTCGGAGGACTTTTGTCTTGGAAGGGAGAACACGGAACAGGAAGCATGTCTTATACAACAGCGGTCTTGCAGACGTCGTTGAGCCCTGGGTAGTTTCTATAAATAGATTAGGTTTAGAGGCCATTCCACTGACCAGTTTATTTCCTGCAGCGAGCATGTCTCTGAAATCCGGCCCTCGCTCTTAGATCAGCTTTGCGAATGCTTCAAATTCTCTACTCCTCAACTCTCTCAATCTATAGATCATGAGTCAGCCATTCTTGCATGATAATGTGCGCTCTTCATTACTGCAGGGGCCTAGATTAGATTCATCGACGTTTGGTCACCTCCCCCAGGACGGACAACAGGAAGCCCATTCCAAATCGGCTAACAAGTTCGAACCACGGCCTGCCCCAGTTCTGCCAGATGTTGACCCGCGTACACATACGTAACCTCTCCATAGAGGGATTAAGGCCTGCAAAGAATCAAGCTCAAGCACCCATTTGAAAATGTTATAAACAACTGCGCTCTAGGCCACGTAGGTAAACACCTTTTATTTTAGCCTCTATTACTAGCATTGTCGCCGCCTTAGTGTAATCGAATGTCATTAATTAAGGTGCTCGTCGCTAGCACGCTCCATCAATTGTCGTCATCGTTTCCCGTGATATGATTGCTTACGCACCTTGAATCTCTTCCTATGCTCAGGATCCATTTTCGTCGCCATCGACTTCACTCCCATTTATCAATGCAAACGCTGTACATTCTCCAATGCAGCCTTCCGGTCCTTCTCCCTCCATTGACCTCCGAACACTTGAGACCCTGCAACACCAGATGAACGTCTTTTCAACAACGAAGCTAATCTTGTCTAGTTCTTCCAGGTCTTGTCACTACATGGCACAAAACATGGCTACTCCAACGCACCCATACGACCTTTGATCAGGTATCCAGTGGTACAGCTGATGTCGAGAAAGCGTTTACGATCACCCACCTACCTACAGTAACGACTGCCGTCACAACCTAAGCTCTCGTCGTAAGCCATGGCTAAAACCGCACGGATCAGCAGATCTTCCAAAGCTTTGAGTCCACGCTGTCGTGTGACACAAAGGCTAGCCTTTCCAGTCTCAAAATGCAAGAGAGCGCCATGTAATCTGGTCGCGGAGCATCTCCTAAGTGGGCAAGGAAAGTAACTACGTTCCAGCTCAAAAGGATAAGTACACGCCCCACCACCTTTGCATGACATCGTGTTAGGCTTGACACTTCTAGCAGCCCATGCCACTCGTTGATGCTTGTATTTCTGGGTCGATACTGTCGAACGTGTTATTGACGTGTTGTTGTCATGCCGAGTTAGGCTAGACCGGCCAAACATTAAGTACATCTTTATCGCATGCGAAGAAACCTTCATCTTCATCTTCCTCTACCTCTAACTTCCACCGGTCTCTTCAGCTCAACTAGCACAAAACTCAACGGACAGATATCTCGTAACGCTCTTCTCAAGCTATGTTTGACATGAATGCAGGTTCCCGAGCTATCAAGATGGCCGCGGAAAAGAAATCATTCCCTCAGCTTCAAGACTGCAACAACGATTTCTCCTTCAATCGTAACCCGTGGGACACGCAATTCCCCAGGAAGTCCCAAGAAGTAACAGCTACTTCGTCCGTAAACAACCCTGTGGCCCTCTCAAGGGGGAGGTTTGGGGCCGTCTGCCCTGACCCGCGGTCTCATACCTTTTCAAAAGCCGTTGCGATAGAGGTCGATGGCTCCATCGAAGATGAGACTTCTCTTTATCGGCGTGTCTTCGAAGTGCCTGGCAACGAAACACCAATATCCGTTGGAGAGGTACATGGTGGTCTGCAGCTTAACCGTTCCACATGCTGACATTGAACAGGGTAATTCCAAGCTCGCCTTTCTTGCCAAGGCTGTCGGTAAAATCCGTATGGCAGTGACAGATGGGACTGGTGATCGTGGTGGCAGCGGCTTTTTCATCGGTCATGACAAAAAGTACTTCATGACTTGCGCGCACTGGATCCCTCCCAGGGAAATTCAGGGCCAGGCGAACATCAGTCCTAATCACCGACCAAGAGGTAAGTATGTCCGGCTGCATTCCCGTGAACAAGCTAATGACTCGTATATCTCCAGTTGGACGCGAGATTGGATGTCACTTCGTCCAGGCCATTGAAGATTGGGATGTCGCTATCTTTGCCGTGGACTATGACCCCAAACTGGCTAGCGAGTTTCTGAAGTTCATATACGAGAGAGCGACCTCGGTCCCCGTCGATCATCTTGTAGCGGCCTCCTCGCTTGATCCAAAGGAAATCTGTGATCGCTATGCATTTAGCATGGGCTACTATGATGAGATTGACCCCACGCTTATTTCGACACACTGGGACAAGTGCATGAATGTCTGGCATCAGCAAGCCACTCTTCGAGAGTTGGGGCGACCCGATTATCGTGACATCTTCCCTTATCCAGGTGTCAAAAATATCATCACCGGCCGATTGAATAGCGATGGCGTGAAGGCAGAAAGCAAGACATGGTCTCACTGTATCAGTGGATGGCATGGTCTGTCTGGCGGCCTTATCGCCTACCTCGATAAACAGGAGGATGGATCAGCAAAACCGCGCATCATAGGACTCTGTAAGTAACGTATACCTTGCCTTGGGTTAGAGCTTAAGCCTCAATAGAATAGACTAACACAAGTCATGTGCCTCTTTAGTCCTTGGACCTCTTGATTCAGAACTCAAGAACGAAATGGCTGTTTTCTCATCCGAGGTCATAAATCAGATCGCGCATATCATTCAAGGAACCACTTAAGGCTCATGAAACACACAAAACTCGCTACTTCAGCATTTGTCATCTTGTAGAGCTGAGGGGCAAAAACACGGGTGTCAATCCAAAGAAAACGAAACATCAATAACTGGACCAGGATTGAGAAGCTTGAGACGGCGGGATATACAGGCGCAGAAATCAAATGACGAATGGTAGGATGTCATTGAGGTCATCGAAGGAAGCTGTGGTACTTGGAGATGGGTCGGGGCTAGACAGCAGATCAGAGTGCCTGAAAAAGGGGCCTCAGATTTCGAGTCGGCAGGTCTCCCGTACGAATAGAGAGAAATACAGTAGAAGGAGTCACGGTCCTGTGGGCCAGCCCGTCCAGATCCCGCCTTCCCTTCAGCTGCTACCATGCCATCTGCCCGCATCCCCATCCCCATCCACCGCCTCTCCAACCTCCTCTAGAAGAACCTCAGGACTTACATTTCGACTTATTCAAAAAGAAAAGCACGATGGTGTCATTTACCATTCAACTTAGATTGTGAGGGTTGTCCGCATCACTCCTTCGTCGTTGCTTCCTCCATTTCCAACCATCTCTTGCTTTGCAACCTCCATTCCTCGCCAATAACGAGTCCTTCCTCAATTCACCCAGCTCTTCCCATCGACCTCCATTTCCTCCTCCTACGCCTCATCCTTCTCCAAGATCGAAGCACTTGATTCTTCGGCGCCGAGGGTGCCCGTCCCTTAGGCCAGTCCCAAGTGATCGCTGGGGCCTCAGTACTGGGCAGGATTGTCATGCAGGCAAAAGACGGCGGCGTAATTGACAGGGAGTTGAATCAGGAGGATGCACGGCACGATACCTAGTGTAAGAAGATAATGAGGCTTTGACGTCGAGAAGCGACGGTCTGAAATAAAGTGTCTGGCGGATTGTAGCCCGTGATGAATGACCTTATTGTTGATGCAGCTGGCCATGATGGACGAGGAAATCGAGGGGGGAACCAGACCGGCGAAAGAGAGACACAAGGTCCAAACGGACTTACATGATTTGTCCTCAACATATCGAGACCTTGGCTCAAGATCAAGAATTTGGACTGCCCCCTTGGCCAGCACCTCGACTTGGGGCCTGGCCTACCCCGGTCAGCAAATATCGAGATATCTAACGAGCGAGACATCAGTTCAAGACTAGAACACGGACTGGCGACCCCTGGCCAACCTTCTACCTTTTTGAGAAGCGAGACACAACTAGGACTGGCAGCTTTGCGTGCAGATATCTCAAGTCTGCCAAGATGTACAAGAGCAGCAAGACACCATGAAGGCTAGCAACTTTCCCAGCAGAAATGCTGAATTTCTAGGGGCGAAAGTCTTATATCAAGGATCGAAGGCAAAAGGATATCAAAGAGCATGCAGTAGGGATCGAGGAAGAAACGAGGGCAGATCAGAGAAGAGGCAATCAACGTTACGCCCGCTTTTCACGAGCAGAAAAGATTTCAGCCAGATTTACATGATTCTTTGCGATGTTCCAAGCATTTTCTGTACAGCGCCTTGGCGTCTTCTCGTTTGTCTGCATGCGCGATGGAGGACGGACATTGTATATAAGGCCGATCTCTCTCTGCTGCTACCAAAACTCCTACGATAGGGCTGGAAGTGCCTGTCCTGGGTGGCGGATTGCAAGCTTCCACATTACCCTACTTAATGGAGCCGGAGAGTGTGGGGCTCCAAATCAAAACCCAATAGGATCGACAGGAGGATGAGTAGGGTTCCCGCCCACAACCAGGTCTACTGTGATATGGACTTATGGGAGCACATCAATATATCACCGCTACATTAAGAGGCTCGGAGCCGGAAACGCAATACTTCTCAATCAGCCTCAGTTTATGAAGGTTGTATTGGCTGTCTTCCCAATTCCATTTGGAGACGGAAAAGTTATTGAGAACCGGCCATTCAACGACTTACAGCTAAAGCGAAAGATGAAAAACCGTTCCTCCGAATCCCATTTTGACATCACTGAAACAGCATCTTTCGCGTCATATCTGTGGCGAGGCGCTTGTGGGTGCCGGTGAAGCTATTGACCGTCAATTTTCCATGGATGAAGGGCCCAATCGCTGAGAGAACGGTCAAGCTATTGGTTGACGGCAAGGAGAGCCAGGATGAGAACTTCGGAAAAGTCAAGAGAAGATCAGGTCGTGGCACAAGTGCGTCAAGACTATTGTACATTGTGAGGTCGAATTCGAACGCGAATTCGAACTTGGAAACTCACCCACGACCTCTGAGTTGGAAAAGACGGTGCCAGCAGGTGCGGTAGAACGAGAAGTGTAGTAGAATTTGCTGGCGATCACAACCAGATAGGGGCCATGAAGTCGTGATATGGAATTACAAGATCTCGTCTCCATGATTCAGTCGTCCATCACCTGAAGCTCGTCTGTCTATTCGCCTACTTCTACAACAATCAGTCTACTCAAAGAGAGTACGTTCGGTTGCCTAAACTACCAGCGAGAAGAGAAATTTTGAGCCCTGCGAAGCAACCACATCATCACAGCCACCTCATACAGCGCTAAAAAATGATCCAGCATTTCGCATTCCAACTTTCGCTCTCTTCTGCCTCGTCAACAATCTTTTCGGCTTACCTACCGCTCTTAAGAAATTTCTCACTCATTAAGTGGAACAAGTTCCACCAACGACATTAAATATCATCACTTCCACTTTCTTCGTTTCCCGTCACGACTTCCAACAACACGATGAATTACCTCTACTGATCTAGCTACACATAGTATCATGGACTGCATACGAAGCCCCCTTCTTGCAGATACATTAGAAAAGCATTACGCACAATGCTGCTTATCAAATGATTCGAATGCCGGGGCGTCTTCACAAAATCCACCACCATCTCCATCTCTAGTCTCCCGCTTTATGAGCCGCCTGTCCACAGCCTTGAATCTTCACCTGCAGTCCAAAAAGGCTGCCAGCAATATCACGGTATCCTTCCCTCATCACTCCGAGGGATTCCTCATGCCGACATACTTTTCCCCGCCCACTACAAAGTCACTTCCGCACATTCCATCAGCTCGCTCGATAAGCTAATCCGACAGCCTAAGTCTCTTCTCTCAACCAATTCCCTCTGTCCCTCGCCATCATTCTGCTGGTATGAAGGCTAAAAGTCCATCATCTGCCATTGGCACTTGCCCACCTCCAACTCCTACCCCGTTCCTCGCTCGCCTCCAGACCATTGACTCTCGCCGCAAACAACGCTCCCGACCTCCATCAAAACCGTCCCACCGACCCCCTCTAACCCCTCCACAATCACTTCTCTAGCCATCACTTAGAGCATCGCCATCATTTCCATTACTCTTGTTGCCTAGCCCCCCTCTTATCTCTCTTCCTCGTCCTCTTGTACGTCCCAAAGTACTTGTGGTAAAAAAAGAATAAGACTGCTATGCAACACCACCCGCTCTTCTGCTGCCCCATCAACAAGGCCTTGTCCCCATTAAGATGAAGGAAAGAAGCCCCAGAGGTAACAAAACAGGCCACCTTAATCCCCGCCCATCTATTCCGTTCCACTATTTGCGACCTCTTCACCTCACTAGATACCTCATGACGCCAACAAATGGCTACCTCCCAATGCCTACAGTCAGACAGGCTCCTGCAATACCTCCCACACCGTCATTTCATCCCCCCGCAACCCTTCAAAGTAACCCCCAACAGACAAGGCAATATCCAACACTATCTCGATGCTATCGGTGCAACCCTGCAGAAGGACTTCCAAGCACTGCTGAACAATCTCAAAATACCGCTCTCGAGCGCAGGGTCGACGACACCAGACTGTCTCCCCCCTTTCTCCAAAAGCATGACCATAGACCGTGACTGCCACATTCAGAACTCCACGTCTCCGCCCCCTAAACCCTGGTCAGCGTGAGCGTGTCAGCGCAGGGGGGAGAACGACGCTGTTCGCGGTACGATTTCGACGCCGAAAAAGGCTTTGCGGGGCACTTGGCGCAAACGCCTATTACGCGTTTGACTTTGATTCAAAAAGGCCCTTTTTGATCCAAGGTGTGGTATGGGACATGGAAAGGGATGAAGGGGCAAGGGAGGAGAGATGCAGAGCGATTGGGGAATGAAAGCCCACTCGGCATAGGATAGGCATAGTCACCGGATGGGAGGGATGGGCAGAGCGTAGAAAGAAGGCTGAGAAGGAAGCTCTGGTGTAAAAGACTATTCGCTGTCTTGCTCCTAAATGTTCCTCAGCGTGTCCGTTCGATAACGCTTCATGAGCTCACGGACCAGCCATCTGCAGGGGGAAGTCGTTTGAGCTGTGAGATTGCGAGTGCAAGAAAGCGTTTTGCTAACTCTACTTTGCTATTGCGAAGCCAACAGTCTCGGGATAATAGCACGATGGGATGTGTCGAGGGTTTGTTTCAGTGTAGTGCGGTAGGTTAGAGAGTACTTGCTATGCAGGGGGAGAAAAAAGGGGAGAGGACATCGAACTTAAGCCAATCATGCCCATAGGGATAGCAGGAAGGTCGGGGGGTTTTGGGGGGGCGCAAGGGAAGGAATGCTCCATGACGCATGGGCAACAGCACAGCACACCTTATCTGGTAATCAGAGCGGATGCGCTGGTAGTAGGAGCCTTTTGTGGCAATAAGACAGCTAGCTAATCATGAGCTTTAAAGAGACTTGCATTTTACGGTAGTAGGGGTGCATATTGAGATTCGTTATGTCTCGCTTCTCTTTGGCATATCCTTGAAAGGTTGAGCTATCTACACCCGAAGCTAATAGTCCTGATTGTGCTTTACTTCTTGAAAAGATGAAATGTTGATCCAAAGAGGACAGTCCACTCTCTTGATCTTAGGCCATTGCCTCGATATTTAATGAGACTTGGTCGTATTAAATAGTATCATTGATCTGGTACTCAAACTTGGTCGATCTCTTTTGTAAAGCTTTTTGTTGAGATTTGGGGGTTTTTCGTATTGTTTGGGCGTGCTTTGAAGTCTTTCATCAGGTGTGACAACGTTCCGGTATAAGGAGGGGTAAGGGCGAAGAGAGGCGCAGAGCCTACCGGCGCTCCATCTTGGGTGGTCGAGGCAAGCTGCACGAGCTAATGACCTCGTGTTGTCCTTCACCAATGGGCGGAAGGATATGTTGATGATGCATCTGTCTCAGTATCACATCTCTCACAAGCCAGCCTGTCAGGTGAAGTGGGGTGACGCAGGTGCTCGGTGCACACTAGATCAAGACTTCGGAATTGTGATGGAGTGACGGCGAGGAAGAACCTAGTAGAGGCTGAGTCAAACTGAATTTTGAAGATTCTAGTAGAAGGGTGGAGTGCGTTACTCGGTAAGATGTTAGTTTTCATCCGACGTCCTCAACCAGTACCGTAACTCAGCCCTTAGCTTTCCATGATTTCTTGTTCTAAGCCGTTTTCGCTTTGATCTTGCTTGCATTTGAGCGAAGGAGTGCAAGTATTCGGCCATAGGTATCAAAGAGAGGCACGGAGAGGGTGTGCAGATATGGACCGGCGGTTTGTGGTAGACTTCGGCGGTGGGTGTAGGCGATCAACCACGCGAAAGACTGGAGGGCAGCGGACATTCTTTCGCCCCGTCTGTTCAAGTCTTCGATTTGCCTCTCTTCGATACCTGAGCATGCTGCCTTTCGGCTCCAAGTCCACCACCATATAGGCACCAATATTTCTCATGGTCACTACCACTCTTGGCAAGAAGACATCTACGTTCTAGAGAAGTGGGGGCAGAGGGGCCGATGGGACTGCTCCCGCTCAGGGGCAGAGACCCTCATTCCTACGCGCATTCTATCAGCCATGCACTTAGTATTACTGCCTCGTGGCCTTTAGGGCAATCTCCTACCGTAGATGATCCGCCGTGAGTACATTGTGAGCCAGAGTCAGGGGCAAGAGGGCGCCAGCGGGCTGCGCGAGCCGGCTAGGGCAAGCACATCGCGGACAAATCCCATGTCACCTAACTGAGAAGACCTATCTTGATTTACGGAGAATCCAGAGTGGTAGGAGGGAGTTTTGGAGGATCAAAGGTAGGCTGCACAAGATTCTCATTACTGCCTTGGAAGTCGGAGGCGAGTGTTATTTTTGCGAATGTCTGATGGTAGGCTCAGATCGTGCAGGCATGAGCACGAGAAATGTATGATCTTTTACATCCCCCGCAATCTTGACGGTTTGTCTACGGTTGCTGTGGAGTCAAGAAAGGCCTTTATTCCTACTACACCCCTCGGCCGGGCCGACTTTGATCCTACCACCCAAGCTGGGTGGTTGCGGGCCGACTTAGAATCCGGAAGTCCAATATCTTCAATGATATGTGGTGACTAAGAGAAATCGCACCAATAATCGCCAGTCTATTCTTAACCATCAGTCTTCTAGGGGGGTGATGCCTCATTTGCCTGATGAACAACAAACAGCATGCAGGGACGCATATAGCCACACAAGCTAGGCAACAACACACAAGCGCTCGTGAGCTGTCTATTTTCGCTGAACATTCCGTTGCTTTTCATCTCCATCCCATTTGGATTCAAGGACAACAATTACCATTATAAGAAATATGACTCCGATTCAGCGTACGACATTGGAAGCGGATCGCGCCGGCGTTGTGTTGTCTCGATGCGACTTTCTTGATCAAAAACAAGATGAGGCGACCAATGTCTGGCTTCACAGAGCGTGCATCTTCCTAGCTTTCCTCGGCGCTTTCTTCTGTGCCAATCTCCCATTTCGGGACCGAGACAGGTGGAACACGATTGTACCGCTCATGGTCATCGGTGCAAGGTATGCAAGACATGCGCGGGTGAAAAGCTGGCCCCACCAAACATGGGCTGTCCTGAAGACCTCCCTCGCCGACATCTTCTTCTGGGTGTGTTTTCCGGGCCATAGGCTAGACTGGTGGACCCTTCTGGTGACTCTCATGATCGTTGGGGCAAGATCTCCAAGTTGTGCCGGTGCTCTACGCGACTACTGCCTGGCTTGGTGGGGAGAATATATCGCTCTTGGGCTCGCCTGGCTGGGAAGTAAAGTTGTATGAAAGAACCCCCCAATGCCCCTCCTCCTCTTCGTGCAGTACTATGATGAAGTGAAGACAAAGACTGACTCATCCACTGCAGTATGAGATGGAATCCTTATTCCAGACTTACGTCGGAGGACCTTGTTCGGCGTTCATGTCCACCATTGGCTCCTGGTTGTGGTGGGCCGTCTTCAGCTGCGTATCACATCTCGTTGGAGACGTTGTAGGACTCGTACACTGGATACGGACATACGATCGGGATTGTAGTCAGCCGCTGATCCTTCCTGCTCAAAGAGAGGTATTGACGCTCTTCCGACTGGCTGGGCTCAGTACGATCGAAGACGGGCTCGGCAAAGTGAAGATGTACGCATTCGACTATCTCAATGAATGGCAGGCAGCGTGGGCACCTGTGTGGCCAGACTATCTGCCAGCCTTCAAACCCTGTATTGCTGTCGACTTTCTACAGGCGTGTCTACTGTACATCCCTCTCGCCATCTTGCTGTATATTCTCGCGCCCATGACTTGGAAATTGCTCAAGTGGCTGATTAAGGTCTGCCAGCTCATCATCGGGGTGATTAAATGGTATAGAAGGAATAAATTATGGGCTCTCATCATTGTTGGAGTGGTAGGCACTATTGCGGTAGTGATTTGGCAATGGGAGTCTTGCAAGGATATCTGGCTGGCATTAGAGCGAAGGTGGTCTCCTCCTACAAAAGAACATCCCGGATTCAATCGTACTACGAAGCCACTCGAGATTGAAGCAAAGTAAAAGCACGGTGGGGGTCGACTTCATGATTGCATTCTCGGCAAAACGTTCGGACGGGAGTTCTTGGGGCAAGGGCATGGAAGAATAGATCTGCGATTCGAGATGGAACATTGATTTGATTTGCATGAGTCTAAAGCAATACATGGCGGTAATTTGTTGAAAATACCTTGGAATCTTATTCCTCCTCGTCTCTGAGATACTGCTTGACGTACCGAAACAGCTATATTGAACTCACCCTGAACAAAAGTATGAGATCTGTTAAAGAGTGAGAGGGACAAAATCGATCTCGTTCTTCACGAAAACTTCTAGTGAGTCCTGTACTGTACTGACTACTCGCGCATCTCAAAGCTTTGATCAGTCTTCTTTGGGTTTGGCGTAGGACTGACAGGTTCCTCCGCCTCCTTGCTCGATTGGTTGGCTGACGATGCTTGCCCCGGACTACGACGCTTGCGCTTCGGGGATCTCAGTCCCACATTCTCGTGCATCTGGGGACACTGGAACTCCACCAGAGTGGCTTCGCTGTCTTCTTTATCTTTGGTCTCATCTGTCGTCCCTTGGCTCTCATCAACCGTGTTCTTATTAATGTCAAGGACTTCGGCGGGAGCCACGACTGCAATTTGTTCACGTTGCTCATTATCTAGATCCATATTCTCTTGTTGTTGCCCAGGCGGAGTCTTCTCGCCACCGAGTTTTTGCATTTTGGGAAAGCGCTCTCCCGTCAGGGTCTCAGAAGCCTTTCGTTTGTGACTTGTATCGGTACTTCTATCGTCACCCATCATGGGTCCTTGCCCTTCTGTGCTTCCGTCCTTTGTATCACTGCCGTCTTGATGTCTGCCAGACCCAGCGTCATCCAAGTCGTTCCTTTTGGATTTGGCGATCGTAAGACCAGCAATTGTAATAACAGCAGTGAATAAGATCATGGACTTTCCAGGATTATTAGCGATCCATTCGTGGGTCCCTGCCACAGCGCGCAACGCGTTCCCGGGTAAATCTTTCAAGTAGCGTGGCACAACGTTGATATCAAAGGAGGCTTTCTTGGTTTTGTCAAACATAGATCGAGCGAACTCGGCCGTTCGCCCTGAGATCGCGTACCAGCCTTGCTTCCATATACTGCCCTTAGCCTCCTCAATGGTAAGGGTTTCAAAGCAGATCCTGCGCAAAGAGGCACCAAAGGGTTTTTCCTCAGTGGCCATGTAATTACCACTGTATTCTCGACATACGCTGATGAGTTTCTCAGGTGTTTTCATTAAGAGCTCATCAATTTCTAGGTCTGCCGGTGACATATCAGACTCGGATCCCATGTGCTGAAGTTGGTCAAGAATTTGCCTGGTGGGCGTAGACTCTGCTAGCATTACCTTTGGGCCGTAATTGCTCAATAAATTCGCCACCAGTGCCGACAGTAGAAGCATTTGATCAGAATTAGGACCACGCCTCATCCCAGGGAATGGGATGTCGAATAAGGATGAATCTTCTGCAGGCGGAGCGCGCTCTGCATCTGGGTCGGCTACCGCTCTTGCTTGGGTAGTCTCGGTAGTATCGACTTCAACTGCCTTCTCTTCGCCAGCTCTATTCTTATTGATCTTTGCGCTCTCCTCTGTGGATATGTGGCCTCCGTCATCTCCCGCTACGCGTTGTTGCAGACTTGGCAACATCTCGCCCTCACGGCCTTCCCGAGGGCGCTCAGAAGGTCCCTGGGCTAGGCCAGCATTCTCGGTAGAAGATTCCTGCACATTCAAGTCACTTGTTGAAAATGAAGGTACATTAGTATTGGTTTCATTGTGTACAGAATGGCCTGCATCATGCTCGCCTTGCAGCTGACTTTGCTGCGTGGGATTCTCTCCAGGATCATCGGCTGATGGCCCACGCAGAGTAGTAGCTCCTTGCGGCTCTTTCGAGCCTGTCGCATCGTCATCCGCCATTTTGCTCGACTGTAGCGTTGTTCAGGGTGGTTTTGTTGCAGAAATAGCGAATGATGTCAGCTCAGCTTTGTAAATTGGGGAGTCCTCAGTAGTAGCTTCGAAAGCAAGAAGTGTATGAGAGACCAGATGTTGAGATGTTGAGCATGAAAGAGAAAGAATGTGTCCGGGGCTGGGAAGGGCGTCTCCGGGGGCCTTATACTCACCAAGCGGTTGTTTGCTTTGAAATCAAACGCAGGTTGCCGTAGGCGACCAGACGTGACGTGTCCACATCAGCAAAGCTCCGATTTCAGCAATCAACACGTGTACTGGATGGTTTGGGATCTTTCTAGCCTTGTGGGCCTGCTTTCAGCAGCTCTGAGCATCGATCACATCGCCCGCTTTTTGTCGAAAATTGTGGTTTTGTCGACATCTTCATCAGACAACTGATTCGTCGGTTTCAACAGCTCTCACCTTGCCCCCCTCCACACTCACCGAACGCCTATGCAACAAGTCATCCCTATGCCTTCCTGGTTCCAGGTGCCGAGCTGGCGAGAAGTACGAGATCGATGGAGCTCAGCCTGGGAGACGATGACGGACTTGTGGGATCTCATAAAGATGGACTTGACAAGACGGCACTCACAGCTCTACCAAAACATCATGGGGCGGCGTTCCAATCAAGATCGCGATTTCGAACTCCATCGGCGATGGGTTGCCAAGAAGGCCTGGGTCATCTGCAAAACATTACTCAAGCTTCATCTCTACGCTTGGATGATTATACTGTTGTGGCCCAATGTATCCAAGGTATGTGAGTCCGCGGAGGGATGGCTGGATTGTCGACGTTGCGGGGTCTTGCCTCAAAGCGAAGTCCATGAAAAGAATTCGCCGGGCATTAAATTAGCATGGCCGCATGATCAGCCTCCCAAAGTTTCGATGGACTTGTATAACATAGCGCTTGCGCCGAATCGAGTTCGCTATCGGATTGAGGTCTTGAAGGAGCAGCGGCACAAGATGCTTCTGAATCAGAATGCTCCTTACGGGCCTCAGAGCGGTCTCTTGGATCTGATTTGTAAGGGAGCTTTGAATTCTCAGCGAGCAGAAGTCCGCTAACGAGGGAACAGCATCCGTGATCGATGTTGGAGATGGTCCCTTAGACGACCTAGAGGCGTTGGGGTTCTCATTATGTGACTTTGCCGATGAAGCTGGTGAGATTGCCGAACGCCTGATGGGTTTAAACAAGAACCATCACACCAAGCTCAGTCGATGGTCGCTCTTTCTGACGTCGCATCTACATGCTTTCAGAGCTCTTGACAAGTTCTTCAATTGGCCGTTACCACCCTACTTGAAGTACCGGCTGTATGACTGGGAGGCTAAAAGTGACTTGGCTTACGGGTATGGGACACTTACCAAACAATCCATGGCCCACAGTGTATTGGTCCGAGAAGGCTTCCTGAATCAGAAGTGGAAGGATTTTCCACAGGAAATAGCCAACATGGGTCCAAGACTTGAGGCCTTGCTAACAAAAGAGCAACATCGCTTGTGGGATTACTCTAGATCGGTAAAATCAGCAATACCCTTTCGCACCCCCACGTATCGTAGTTTGCAAGCTCCTGAATGGCCTCCGGAAAGTTCAAGGAATCCTGGGCCACATCTAGACACATCCGTCAAGGATCTGTACGGTGTCTACGAGCGGGTAAAAAGTGGTACTCATAACTTCACCAGCGAGATTCTAGCAGTAGCCCCCGCTTGAGCGCATGGGATCGTGAAATACGCGAGTTGCATGCTGACCTGTCCAAAGGCCACGACTGGGACGAAATCAGAAGGCACCCTGCTGATGTACAACGATTGGTCGAGGTTGTTCAAAAATTCAGACCTCAAGACGAGGATGGCAGCAGAGTTTCGCGTCGTGAAGCGGCAAAGTACCTGAAATCAGAGTATGACCGTGACAATGGCTTGAGCTTCGGTGCAGCGGTCAAGCAACTCAAATATCTTCAATCACAAAGGAACGGATAGATCTAGGAGGTACCGTGTTGCGGGTTGTCTTTAAGTACATCAAATCCCTGGGGGATCGCTACATTGGGTAATCCAGCGCACAACCCGAGAAATGCTGAAAAGGACGGCTTTAAGCCCGATGATCAAAGGAGCTTTTCATCGATCGGTGACCGACTACGAAGTCGCCGTTGGTCGACCTGGGAGTAGGCATGTTTGATGGGACTAAATATATTGAATATAACAATGATTGCAGAATAAAGTTTCGCAGTTATGCAGGATCGATCAAGCATAGGTAATAGCCCGCTGCATCTTCTATTGCAAGTATTAGATTATTCGGACTGCTGATTCAGCAATGATACTTGACAGAATCAGTCAAGTTGCCCATATTTAGCTCACCCCCAAATTGAGCTCAGTCGCGAGATTCTTTTCCCCTTTGCGCTGGAGGTCCACGACATGATTGCCCACGATGATACCTCCCGGTTTCACTGTTCCTCTGCCTGTTGATTGTCACCCGTCGACAATACTATTGCAGTCTCCCTCGAGCGTTTCTTTCGACGTTCTCGGGCTCTCGCTTTTATACTGAGTGCAGATAGACCTTGCATAGTAACATAATTTGGAGGGAAGTTTCCCTCATGTTTGTTGAGCCTATAACGGATCCAGATCTTCAAAGTATCCATTTCCAACCATCTTGTCCTCCCATATGGCCGAAGATCTATATCCTCAGGGACATCTGGCGAAAGGCAGGCTTCTTCGAGCTTTTCCCACTCATCCTGAATCGTAGTATCATCTGGAATAGTCTCGGAAAAAGTGAGATCAGTGATGTTATAGTTCATTTGGTAAGGCTTGAATCTGTCTTTCAAGATAGCCTCGCATTCCGCCCGCTCGATCATGTCGAGCTCGCTAAAATGACTCAGCACCGGAGCATCTTGCATCACTAGGAGCGTAAAACGTCAGCGAATTGGATTCTCCGAACAATTGATGGACACGCTCCACTTACCTTCATCGCCAATCATCTGCCGGGTATTCTCCGCAACGGCGTCTCCGTACGGAGGAGGCAGGTCATCCTCTTGTGCGAACGTATTTTCGGCTTCTAGGGGTTGATCTCTTACTGGGGTCAAGCTGCTGGATCTCGATTCGTCAGCCTCTTGTGAGGAAGTAGCATCAGCCTCTGGTCCGACTTGTAATCCATTTCGCGAAGTGTCAGAGTCATCGGCGCCCAACGAGTCTCGGCGTTTTGGCACTGGTAGGTCAGAACTCCCCGACTCTTCGTGTCCAAACCCTTCAATGGGTATAGCTGTGGGTGAAGTTGTAGGAAGAGTGGTGGGAAGAGCTGTGGGTAGAGCTGCGACTCTCTGCTCTTGGGGAGAAGATGGCGGGATAGCCTTGTCGGATAAAGTCGAGGTGAGGGGACGGCGACTGTTGTGTAAGTCAGGGCCATTGAATCTCACTGGCTGGATCCAATGTACCCTGAGCATCGTCAATTACATGAGCAATATGCAGGAGGAATGCGCAATCATACAAGCAACACGCGAGGAGGATATCTAGGACAAGGTAGACCATGGCCAGCCATAGCCACACCTGGTATTCTTCTTGTTCGTTGATCGCCCAGAAGTCTCTCCCAATCAGGTAGGGCAGCCTGTCTTTGTATCGATGGACCATGAAATGAGCGGCTAGGATCTCGCAGCTATCGTATTCGAATTTCATTAAAATGACCATAAAGACCGCTACCCAAAGAATCCGCTTGAAGAAGCTATTGCACATGCTTTTGAGTATGGTACTCAACATGCTGGGCAAGGACATCTCGTGTGGCTACGACGCGTTGCAAGGTGTGCGCTGTGAGTCTAGGTAATTCCAAACTTCAGTTCTGGAGCAGGATACAGGATCAATATCTCAGTGCTAGTAGTCCCTAGGGTGTCGATCTACAGAGCAATCAATCACGCGTTTGCAATGTGTTAACTTGCTATGTTATCAACACAACACGTGTACAGTAAACAACAATCACGGCAAGTCTAGCGTGTTCGCGATGCACACGCAAACGCGCAGGTTGCCATCACAGCTCATATTCCCACTTCCCAAGTTAAGTCAGACAGCTATTCGCAAATCGACGGTCAAGCAACATTCAGAGGTTCCTGACTCCGATCAACTTGCGGTGGTCGATCTGAGTACTGTACAAAGGGGAGCGATGAGCGACATCGCTAGTCTAGTGGCGTACAGTGCGAACCCTACAGAGGGTGCATATGCTCGTCGCCGCCAGTTACCAGGCGGTGCCTCGGAATGGGTACCTTCTGCAAGTACGTGTGAAAAGACTCGGGAGGAGGATACCGAACACATACTCACTTGGTAATAGCTCCTTTCTCCCGCAACCCCCAGACGAGCACGGCATTAGTGCCTAGGTCCAACGTAACCCATGCCATGCCTAGAAGATGGAGTTATAAGTCCGCTGATTGCTTTCCTAAAAATCTTCATAATATTAACGAGTGCAGGCACGTTGTCTTTGGCCTCTTAGCCATCCTCATCCTATACGCCCTTGCAATGCTTTCATATCCGGTGTTGAAGCCCGCAATCGGATTCGTCAGTCTCAAAGAGTGGACACCTCATCGTGAGAACGGAGGCTTGCGTCAACATACTGGGAGTGGTCTAGACATTGAGAACAGCTTCGCATCATGTAGTCTAAAGGATGAGTCGGCTTTAATGTTGACCAGGCAAGCATCGTACAACAAGTCGATGTTTGCTCTGAACAGACAGTTTACTTCGGTATTAGCTTGCCAAGTGAAATACTATCATTTTGGGACTCCACAGGAGACTCTGAAGGTCATTCGCGACACGAAATTATACATCGACCAAGCGGAGCGGCGTGGGAAGTTACTACTGTCAAAACTTGAAAGACTTAGGCAGAAATGTAAAGAGCATCACAGTCAGGTCCTGAGCGAGGTGGATTCAGAAGCTTGTGGAGAGAAGTACGTTCACAAGGTCCTGCGCATTCCGAAGAGTCGGCGACAAGACGAGAGCACCAAGGCAGCGCTTGCGAGATTAGATTATCAGCTTCACCTGCGGGCTTCTGAAGAAGCCGTCTTGAATGCAACCTACGACGCCGAGCAAGAGATAAGGGTTCTGGGGCACGACATTGAGATGATGTCTCAACTGAAGGGTGACATACAGCATTGGGCCAGCCAGGTGCAACAGTGGGTGTACGATCTCGGCGAAACTAGTATGGGTTTAGGGTTTGCAGAAGCGAGTCTATCAATCACGAAAGGAACTAAAAGCCAGCATCAAAAGCTGAAGAAAATGTTCTTCAATGCCATGGTCGCTTGCCAGATGTTTGATGTTGATACATCTGAGGCTTTTTGGAACGAGTTAGAATGCGTTCCTTTGTTAGGACCAGGAGATACCTAAGCTTTGCACCAGACAGCTCTTTCGGCTCGTTGTGAGGCCCTGAAGCGTTCGTAGTAAGCTCGGCCAGCGGCTACGTCGGCATGAAGTCGGGGGTTTGAAGGGGCTGAACTTGCATCTCAAGAAGAGATTGAGCGTCTTGATCGACATCTCATAGATCATGAATTCTGTTCTGAATAAAGTATAGCATACGTATTTACTCATGACAAGAATGCGTGTGTTCCATCATCCGCAGGACAAATTGATCCCTATGTTTGTTCTAGACATCGAGATATTGAACACTTCAATCTCGCTGATTATCTAGCGTTCTGTACTCTTCTCATCTTGCACACATGTTCTTGGAATTAAGAAGGCCATGCTAAGACATTTCAAGCGAGACACTTCCGTCTGTCCTCAGGAGGTGGGGAATCGACACTGATGCGCCAAGTAGCGTCGTATATTCAGACCCAGTAGATTTCCTTGCTTCTCGACCTTACCGCGCAGATCAAGCTCATGCAGCCTGGTTACTGCCTTGTCAAACGTTGGCCCACTGAGAGTCATTCGTTTCAAAACGCTGTTAGATAGCTTGTTAGCATGAAGCCCCAACGAGTCCTAACATTATTGACAAGCCAGAAAGAATTTCAAGACAGACGACTTACAAATCCTCGGTCAATTCGTTCTGGAGCCAAAACAGACTCCCCGGCCCAAATACTCGAACCAAGGCCTCCAAATGCTTGCCTCGCTGATTCATATTTTGCCAGAAGGTCATATAGTATCTGATGTTCGAATCTGTAACATCAAGGCCGAGGGCTGTGATAAGGCTCTCCACCTTTACTTTGTTGATGCGCGCATTCTTGCCCCAGGTGGTCGTTACGAAGTCATGGAAATACAACCAGACAAACAGCCGTCGAACACGTGTAAACGTGTCGACGAATTTCAATCTCCCCTCAACAAGGAATAGCCTGACCATTGCCTGGCTCTGAGTCTGAAGGTCTAGATTTGCAAAAGGGTTGTCGTTTTCCTTATGACCGAACGAGAATTGGAAAGAACCGCGAAAGAAATCTTCAGCGGAGCCGCGAGGATTCGTACCCTCGAGATATATTTCGATATCTGGTGCTAGTCTTAGGTCGTTCATAACGAGGATGCCGAACCATTGGCTATCGGCCTTTATGATTTTTTTTTGTTTGGGCGTCTTCTGAGCACCCGAGGACAGTCCAGCAGATTGTCCCTCCTCATCGTCATCATTGACAGGTGTGGACTTTGTTACGGAGGGCGGGAGGACAGAGGGTGCCTGATAGTACATGTAAGTCAGCCACTGAAAGTTCGCTCTTCCCTCAGGGCCACGATTCTCCGTACTTCTCTCTTTGCCTGGCCACAGAGTAGCCGGCTCCAATTTGAGATCATTTGAGTGTTCATGTGTTCGGAAATCAATGATGGTTTTGTGGTACGGTTGTAAGGTAAATGATGCCGAGTTGAGATGTAGTGGAAGTGGAAGAGAAAAGTAGATTGTATGAAGAATCTCAAATGTATGCGGAGAGCATTGCGATACTTTTGGAGGGGGTGAGTTAGGGGGGGCCTTATAAGTCCTGCTTGGAGACCTGCTAGGAAGGAGTGTTTACCAATCTCTTCAGAGGTGTCTATTTACCATACAAGGATGTCGATCGCGTCTCTGTGGTTACCTGTAGGACGCGTAAACAAAGAGTGGCTGGTTTGCTGCTAACACACATTCATCTGTTGATTACAATCACGAGAACAATGATTGGGTTAAGACAGATTCTAGCGTATCATTATTACCTATTTTCTCGACATAAGTTGATCGGGATGTGATCCCCCAAGATTCTTGAACCAAATTTCCACTTTCACTTCTCGACCTACAAAGCCTTTCTTTTTGCCCTTATCCAGCTATCATGAGGAGAAGAACGGTCATTGCTATCGCCTTCGCGATTTTGGCTATCCTCTTTCATCGCCTATACCAAAGTATGTACCCGAACGTGCCCACTGGTCGTTAGAGAACTAACACGTCGTAGCCCACGCATTCATAAGACTCAACCCTTGGTCTGACAAACATGGGGCCATCTCGACTTCGCCGGCAGGAGGGGAGTCTATAAGTGGTTATCTCCACGCTTATGTCACATCGGCAGCCTCTAGCCCGATCAGAGAATATCAAATCAAAGCTACGACGGTTCAACGCAAGAGGCGAACCTCGCCCAAGCGATACGCAATAAATCCACCAGGGAAGATGTGGAAGATCTGTAAACGACTCTTTCCCGTGAGAGTCAGACAAGTATCGCGGTAAAGCTATCCACGCATTCCCAAATACTTAAGACTACGGGCTAATGTGTTGTGTTATCAGCGACATCAAACAGACTTTTTTGAGTACCACTATCTGCGTCAAGACCGGCGTTCAGGGTTTGCTCGGGAAAGCTCTCAGCAAGCTCTGGCTTTCAATCCAGGTCGCTGCGTCAAGCCTCCTTTGGACTTTGAACCCGCTCAGAATCTTTTTCTCGGTTTGGGTCATCGGTACAGTGGGCAAGATACTTACATATATATGGTCATGGATTGACCCTCGGCCTTACTTCGACCCTATTTATCCCGAATGGATGGACCAATTCACGCATGCGAGTACTATAGGATTAGGTGGTCGCTTTCTAGGGCGACTTTTTAGATGGTTTCCTGGCATGATTTCTTGGATCCACCAGCTAGGTCCAAAGGGTGTCAAAGCAATCTACTACAATGCCTTGATGTTCTGGTACATAATCCGTACTCTTGTATTCATCTGGATTGCGCCTCGCCTTCATGGATTCCTGCTCGACCAATATCACCGCTTACTGAACCCTCACGGACGCCCGTTGATCCCTCATCGACGCTGGTACGTGCCTAATCATGCAATTCGAGAACGCTTAGGTCCCAGAAGCAAGGAGAATTACTTATCGCTAAGTGAGAGCCGTAAGAGGTCTTTGGAAAGATGGAAAGGTCTGGAGAGCTAGGGAGAAGTCGATGCCAGAAGGCTGGAATTCTCATAGTCTGCAAGCAAGTGAGGTCACAATGTCTGGGAATATGTCTCAGGGTATTTCTCTAGCAGTTGATTCAAAATTAATGCTCAATCTGTCTCTTCCTTATTGACATTTGGAACAGCACAAAGAAGGAACAGAAACCTTCTGTCTTCGTCGTCTGCCATAGAACACTCGGTCTCTAAACTTACTTTACAGTTGGTATCCTTAGCCACGCTTGCTGCTCATTTGAAACGTGGCTGGGCATTTCGCGCTTTTGCCGTTCCCAAAAGCGGAACGGGCTTGTCAGAATTTGGGGGAGTGGTTTATACTCCGTTTAGCAGAGGCCTTGCGCACGCTTTCGTTCGTCAAGGCAAAGACGGCCATTTAGTAGTTTGAGCTCTTGTACTGCAGGCAAAAGTCGGCTGATCAAGAGCTTACAGGAGTCGCCTTGATATATCCGAGAGATCTAGAGAACTGAAAGGGTTATCAAAATTTGGGAATTCGGCGCGACGTCCGAGTGCGGGTTTTCAGGAATGATTGTTGGTTTCAGCGGAAACTTGCCAGCCCTGACCCGTATGGTTGAAGGATAAATCAGCTGACGGGGTGATGATGTGGGTGCCCAGCATGACAGTCTTATGACCTGCAATTAGTCCACCGAGCCGTTGAAATGGCTCCTCATGATTCAAGTAAAGAAATTTGCTGAATTGAACCGGGTATATAAGCTGGAAAGATTCTTATGGTTTATCGTATGTCAATGATGGAAAGACGCATACCGTGAAGCAGGAATAGGCATGAACGATGGGACAACCGTACCTTGACGTGACATGCTTTTGGGTATATGGTATCGTGTTTCGACTATAAATGAGAATGTTGCATCAAACTCGTTAACAATCGTACGATTTACATCAAACCACGGTCAAGCGATGCCACTGTTTGCTTTGAAGAAAAGGGTGAAAGAGGGTTGAAATGAATGAAGAAAGCCTCCACTAGCATGAATGATGTAGGGGCAGATGACTCGTATGGTCCTATCTGGAGTGAAAAAACCGTCCTATACCTCGTATCCGTCTTTCATCTGCCATTAGTCCTTTCCCTAAGGTAGATAGGGGCAGTTCTTAACACCCACAGTATCGACATAAAGGCAAACTATCTAGAGTTTTCTGGACGGCTGCATGCATCACGTACTCTTTCCGATGACTTACACTTTGAGAGCTGTCGCATACTGCGAGAATGTCTGCTTAAAGTTCGGTCCCCCACTCTCCTGTCTTTCTGACTTTCTCACCTTTCTTCCTCATCGCCCCAGCTGCTCCAAGTCCATGCTTCCCAAATATATCTTTGAGGAAGTACGCCATAATGGCTCTTTCCCACCTATCTCTTGATCGTTCGCTTCTTTTCGGTTCTGTGAGCTTTCGCAATACTTGTCTTGACGAACATCCGCCTTGTGAGACCTCGAGTTTGATCCCACTCAATCTGTGGAGCCATCTGGTCAGACAGCCGCTTTCTTCGGCGGACCCGCGAAAGTGCTCACCCTGAGCACGAATACGTTCGCCAGGAAGGTATCGGAATGGATCCTCCGGAGACACATCAATGGGACATACGCCTCCCCCGTGGCTCCTCCAGTACCACAATGAGCTGGGGGCCATGCACCAGAGAAGACTCGAGAATTAAATCAAGGAATGTCCAACGAGATACTTGACGAAGGTATCACAGATTCTGGCGGCGCTCATTCGACGACGACGCGGAAAAGGTAGATTTCATCGCAGAAAGCTCGAGCGACGTCAGCGGGCCAACAGACTCCGAGAGCGATAGAGGCGTCTCGTCGTCATCTGATGCCCTTTTCCCAGGCACTGCAGATTAAGCCGTTAGCCCGACGGGCAATGATTGTGGTTTCGAGCACTTTACAGCTTTCCACCGTGTACGAGCTGGCAAACAGCGAAAGCGCCGTGAAGTACTGATCAGGGCATCGTCGGGTCATACCGAGTCACGGAAGCCCCAGCTCATGGCCATCAGAGTGCCGCTGAGCCTGCTGAAGACTAGCAATAAGTGCAATGCTGCTTCTCATCACTACCTCATTTCTTCCCCCCCCGGACCAGGATCCGTCGGACATATAGCCGCTTGATATGGGCTTCCTACACCGAAGCTTCTAGAACTGTCACAAAGTCCCTGTCATTTCAGGTCTTTCCCGCTCTATTCGGTATATCAAATTCCGCCTCTAGGACGATACACATCCTTGTGAGGTTCACGCGTCAATGGAGATCCTCGTCGCAGTTGACGAGGTTCCACGATGGTCGACAAGACTAATTAATACAATCGGCTCTGAACTAATATTGAGAAATTGCCTCGAGGCCGGTGAAATGGACTCGCCACCTTGGGCGATGTTTGGCCCACCGTCTCCACAAAGAGCACCGCAAGATAGATCATTGTCTTAATGGCTACCAGTCCAAACAATAGACCTCGAAATCAACATTAGTACTAGTGTTATTGGTCTCCAAAAAGACTTCGAAGCACTGTCAAACAGCCCCAAACTTTCCAAGGAAACTCAGAAGTCTATAAAGCCGGACCAAGTAGAATGATTGTTACAATCAGCTCCCAATTAAACGTTAAGTATCTGCTTAAGTCGACAGAAGTTCTACTGTCAACGAATATTCCATCTCGTTGACAAGCGAGACACAGTCAGGACTCGCATTTTCGCGCGCAATCATTTCAACACTCCAGTGATGGAGAGTGATTGAAGCAGAGGCTGTTGCTCCACGCGTCTCTATGCGATCAGAGACGCTTCCTGCGACGTTAACAACGAAAGCCAACAAGGCTCAGACTTCTCTTCCACGACAGCCTCCACAGCCTCTACCTCTTCCAATTCCTAATTGAAAGGAGCTCCTCCCCAATTTTCCCAGTATTTCTTATATTCTTCGCCTTGCTGGAGAGGCTGTGGCGTCTTATCACGGCCAAGATCTATGGATTTTGCGACGGGTTGACATGCGATTGTATCGTGCGCCATCATTTCTTTCGCTCCTGCCGGCCCGTACCACTTGTTCATAAGCGATAGAAGATCAAACCTGCGCATAAGGGCGTCAAATTTACTGATAGGAGGACTTTGTTGCCCTCCCTAGCTGCTGTAACCGGCGGTTGTATGTAAGAATCTCGTTTTTCCAGTATTCACATAAGCAAGATAGTCGAAATGCAGCATGATCAAGGCACTTGTGACGTGTATTCGGTCTACAGGTCTGACAACAGAGATGGATGGGTCAAGAAGTTAAGCAGAGGGTGGTCGAGTCTCGTCAGGCAGGAGATGATGTCGGAGCTACAAGAGTTGGGAGAAAGTTGATAATAGATAGAGCGGCTTACTCAATAGGTTAGGTCCACGTAGTAGTCTGACTGCTTTGCCATCTGCAGAGGAATTTGGTATTCTGGCCGAGAGTGCTAGCAGTATTGTCGTCATTTACGATGATCTTCTCCCTTGTAGACATAAAAGTTCAGAACTTGGATCGCAGGCTGGGAAATGACAACAACACTTTGATGGCACCGAGCTCAAGTACTCTGCAAGGGTTCTATATTTTTAATCGACTATGCCTTGATTAGACTTAGATATGGAAGCGCTGCTTGTCGAAAAGTCAAGTTCGGCCTTCTTGAAAAAGCATAGAAATTCTTTATGTTCAATCATCAGTGAAGCCGTTGGGCGCTTATCTCGCTCCCACATCATCATCCGGCGGAACATCAGTGCTTGGTGACATTCCGTTCCTGTTCTTTTCTTGAGTTACATCTACAATTTGATTCTTGAATATGAAAAAGCTGACGCTCGTGGTATAGTAGTTCTCTGTGCTTGCTAGCGGCGGAAAAACCGGTGGAATTATTAAACTTTAGAATAGATATAAAACTTATTGCGCAAAGATGGGTTGACTATCAAATGAAAGTTAGGGTTGATTTCCGCTGCGCTAAACGTGATGAATTAAAGGTGCCATGGCACCGCTTAAAAATATGCAGGTAGCCGAAGAAAATTCCCCTATGATACGATCATGGTTGGATGATGATCGAAGTCCCAAACTGTTTCCCAGCGCATTCCTTCGGCTGAAAGGGAAGTGGAATTCGACGAGCGCGAAGCCTAACATCTAAGTATCAAGTTTGTTATTACACTCTCTGTGTTTGCCAACTTCAATCGCGGGCGGCCAGAAGTAAGGATTGGCTACTCCCTCGTCCTGGGGTGCCTTTTTGAAGATTACTTTTCCAAGGTCATTCAATACTGCCTTTGGAAATGAGGATGGTGTCGGCTGAAAGAAGAGTATGTTGGACTGATTGATATCACGGTGGATCGCACCGTTTTTGTGCATTGCTTCAAGACCAATCAAAAGGCACATCAGCATCCACGCTAGTCTCTGCCAAGTGATTTCGACCGTATTGCCTGAAAGCTCCATCAGTTCTGTTAAAGGGATGCTGGCCTCTATGATGATATAAAAAACTTGCGGGAAGTCCTTCAGAACGTCGCAACTATTATCTCTGGTTCTGCTTTCGTGAATTTGCATAATACCAAACTGATTTATGAAGAATTTCAGAGCCTGCAATTCTTGGAAAACTTGCTGCGCGATGCGTTTATCTCGGACCACCAATCTCTTGGCAGCTTGAGATTCGCCTGATTTGGGATCTTATGCCTCAGAAACCGCTCCATAAGCTCCAGCCGCTACTGCTCTATTGATGATGGCAATATCAAGTCGGACGTCTGCCACGGAAGGTATACCAGACAGAGATTCGGGATGCAGGAGCATTTTTTAGGCCGATTGTTTTCCAAAAGCAGCATTCAGCACTTTATTACGAGCTTCAAGATACCGTCTTTTCATCTGATCGGTGGTGATCATGAATTCCGCCTGATATACTAAGTTGCGGATATCGAATAGCGTCTTATGCTGAGAGAGGCAGACTAGTTCACCTGGATTCAGTTCCTCTGCATCGACCTGGATCTCAAACATGGGCTGAACCATCCAGGCCCCTGATGATTAGTACATTACAAGAAGCACGTGTATTTTTCCCATGCAATCGCCGGACAGCATCGTGGGCGGTGCCAATAGGATGTCCACGGCGGGTATTTGATTCTTGGGCATCCCTCGACCAAATCGGAACGAAGTAGGATTCAAGCAGGTGTCCTGCCATCCTACGCTGGAAAAGCCTTCAGACATTTCAGTTGGAAGGTTGCGATTGTTGTGCCAGACGTTGATGGTTCTGGCTGTAGACCGAAGATACTGGCCATTATGTGGATGCGGCTTCCCAGCTTCTTTAGCACCGAGCAGTAGATGCGTAGAAGTCTGCAGTAGATGCATAGAAGTCTTTGTTTCTTCATCCTTGGGCGAAAATCTCAGGATTTCAAATGGCTCGATCTTGAGGCTCTGAGGTTCGGTGGTCACAGCCTGCATTTGCAAGGGCTAGCAGCTGATATCGGCGTAGACTTCCCCAATCAAAGTAGATTGTTCGATCTCGACGGACATATTTGGCAACGTTAATTGTATGGGTCTTCGCGGCTGAGGTGTGAATTGAAATGGAAAATTTTTCCATTTCGCGGAAAGAGGCTTGGCAATTACTGCAATAGGCTTAGTTTAGGCCTATTGCAGAGCCTTGAGACTTCGTTGAGAGTACGACATCCTGCTCAGCGGCGCATAAGAAGCGCAAATTAGCATGGGTATACGCTACCCCCTTCAACATCACCATTTAAAGAATCACCCGCCATCCACTCATGCGAACCTTTGAACTTCCAAGCTTTTTTTCACAGGGAGTGCCAAGTACTGATTGCCGGGAAAAAACGACATAACCCTCGCAATCTAGAGGTCCTCTAGACAGCTTCATCTCCGCCGTCCATCTTATCCCCCTTGCTGTGATTCTGACTTCATACTGCCTATTCTTTCCTTGCCACTACGCCCGTGCGGGTTCTGCTTCGCGGGCATTATGAGCATTTTTCTGGCGCATGTTCATTGGCGCAATCACTGGGTAAGTTTGCGGCGCAAGGTTGGGTGACTTCGAGCGCATCCGGATACTGGGTTTTGGTCAGACTGGTGAGGCTGCTTGTTGGTTGCGTCTTTCGCGGTGGAAGTCGGTACGTCGGCCGTGGCAGGCAACTTGTGGGGGGAGAAGTTCGAGCGCGGCTTGAGTTGGGAGGTGTCTTTGGCGGTAGTGGTATGGCTGGATTGTTTCTTGCTGATAAACTGGGCTCATTCGAGATGGTTCGCTGCGTTATTCGTGATGGCTGACAATTTGACTTTTGTAGGTGATCCAGAGAGATTGAGGTGCCAGTGAGTGAGTTGGGATCTTTCGTCTGATGTTTGGCCTCAGTGGTGCAGTAGTGCCTCCCAATTTCTCTGATCGGTGCGGTGAACGAGTTGTTGAGAGTCTTTGCCATCACATTCTGGAAGCGAGCCTCGTAAAGCTCGTTCCGCAGACGGACGTTGTCAGCACGCAGAGCGTTAAGCAAGGCATCTCGACGTTGAGTGCGTAAGGCTTCACGGTAGAAGCCAAAACTTTCAAGCACTCTTGCGGGAGTGACCCCCAGATACCAGTCGTTGATCTGGCGATCAAGATCTATCGCTCGTCTGACGACTGACCAGGGAAGGCTGCGATCATCGGCCAGCCAAGCAGCTCGGCAAATGGCATTTGCTTCGGCCTGAAGCGACGTCGGCACCTAATATCATTAATAGCGACACTGTAATTCTAGTGAGCCTACTCACAACTTTGCAGCAGTCCTTGCTGGAAAATCCAGCGCTCAAGCACGGAACACAAGTCTCGATGTCATGATCTTTACCACAAAGCCACCACGCTTTTAGTTCAGGGCCTTTTCTTAAAGCGTATCTTCTAAAACAGCAAACACACATTGGAAAAACCACTTCATGAAAGCATTAGTACCAAATCATCAATCGTGCGGAAGAATTTTTAGTGCTCACTCTGAGATTGAAAACGAGCCCAAGTTATGCTCTGCCAGTGATTGCGGATGGGGGTCTACGCTGGGATTTGAGTTGCAAATATAAGTCAATTTGTTAAGGTGGCAAACCTATTGACGTGTTGTGCTCCAAGAACGGGTGTGACCCTTGGCACGTCTAGGTATGCAGCTCGCTCTTCACGCTGCTGCACCTCTGTGCAACTAAGTTGAACAAGAAGTCCAATCGATTATTCAAGCTCCGATGTAGAGAATGCTATTTCTTCTCGAATTGCTCATTGCGACTAGGCGTGCGGAAAGCGCAAAGACGCCAGGGAGTCGTCGCGCATCAGACGAGCAAGGAAGTTCCGAACACGGCGGAAAGCGCTGAAGAGGAGAGTAGACATCTGGTAGGAGAGTACCGTTAGCTCTACTCCCATTGGCGTGGTTGTTCTTGCCAGTGCCACCCAAGATTCAGTGCCGTCTCTACACGCCACGGACTCATATAGCTAGCTGCATACTCACGGTGATTATTCACTTGGACCAAGGTCTTCTTGACTCAACCAGACGTTGTCGAGAGGTAGCGATTGGGTACTCTATTACGCTTGCTCCTCCCAAGATTTTGAGATTTACTTTGGCCTGCTAGAGTGCTAGAAACTTTACCCCGCGTAGGAGAGAGGGGGTTTTTCCCACCATCTCGTCTGAGAGTAGCTCTTCTTTGTCTAAGCTAGTATCGTAGATTAACTTAACAAACGGATGCTATTACTGATTATGGTAGAGGCATCCACAATGACTTTGCATCGTGAGCTCTTCAGCATAAGCTCCATAGAAAGCCGTGCTATATGACATGGATGTGACTCTTCAGATCTACCATGGAGCTTGCCTTCGCCGTGGCAGATGTTTCCCTGGTGGACCTTGTCTTACGAGTGGGTGCCTTACGAGCGACGGCCAACTTGTCTGATTCTCGTGCTTTGCTAGATGTCTTCTAATAGGCTGATGCTCCGCGAGTAACGGCCATCTTATTTGGTTTTCGTGCCTTGCTCGGTGTTGCCTTGAGAGCAGATGCCCCGCGGGTGATGGCCATTCTGTCTGGTGCTTTGTATTGTACAACCCTAGGCGGATGTGTGATGGAGGAGGACAAATAGACTCAGGTCCCAGGATAGCAGATAGGTCCTTCAAGTAAGATTCACTAGATCTCGGCACCTCTCATTCGGATGCGACGCTTATTCCTAGTGACTTCAAGTCCGGGCCGTTGTCTTCCAACGTTGCTTCGCCATTTGCTCTTCCATCTTACTCTTCGACCCGTTCCTCAAGTTGGGCTTTCTAGGCTTGCTTGAGTTCAGCCAGCTCTCAATCACAGGCGATTGTTCACAATCACTCACTCTCCCCCTTTGATCAGCTCCTTAGCACCGAACTCCTCAGCCCGCCGCGCCTCTCGCCTCAAGAACGCGAAAGGCCTCCGACGACAGCGAAGAAGAGCTACAACTCAAGTGAAAATCGAGAAAGACCTCAGAGAAGGAAATGTGAAAGATGATCTGCACACCGCACAAGCTGCGCACGGCAGCGAACATCACGGCGATCAATGCGCGGGAAAAGAGCTGGAGTCCAGAGTCTAGCACCTATGATGATGAGACGAGGAAGAAAGAAGCAAGTTAAGGAGGCAGGGGCAACGAACAAATGAGCAAGGAGGACGCCTCACGTGTAGGAATTCATCCGGAGGAAAGAAGGCACTCGAACCAAAGCAAATCCATCACACAGCAGGGCCCAGTTTCACAAGAAGACAAATGCAGACAAAGCGTGGAGACCAACGCGACTCAAAGAAACAAAATATTCCAACGATGCGACCCCTGAGTCCTCCCAGTACATACCTATAAATGGCTGGCTGACGGGCATGGACCCAGCAAGTCACCGATGAGGTGCAGAAAAGGGAACAGCATCGCCCATTCATTGACACAATGGCTACCAGGGTAAATCGTTCATCTCTGTTGCAGGCCAACAGCTGCGAGGATCTGCGAGGAGTCTGCGACGAGAGACTGAGCATGGACATGGGAAACACATAGTTATGCATTGGGAACCTGCGAGCTTGAGCAGGAATGAAGAGAGCATGCATACACCCAGCTTGTTGTGTTTGTTGTAATGACACAAGATGGAGCTTCCGTGCTTCAGCATCAGATAAGAACGGAAGGGGCTGGTGAATAGGCTGGGACAGGCTTAGATGTCGCATTCATAATGAATTCTCAGAATCAGAGACCCCAGGCGGCACATGCATGGTACGCCAAAGTCAGCGAGTGCTACTCATCAACCTCTCCAAATCTTCAAATCCTTCGCACGAAGCACTGATTTCACACCCTGCGGCTACGATTCACTCCCATGGCCGCGACATCAGCTTTCTGACGCCATTTCGCACTCCTTCCCTCCGCTCTAAAGCCTTGACCCTTGCACCGTAAGCTTGGAAGACAGCGTGGCGGAGCGATACACCCAGGGATCAGACGTGCAAGGGATGAACAGCAAGAGGTGTTGACTACACCCACAATACTCGACAGAGAGAAGTAAAGAGGAGGAGGTGATTGGCACGACCTCGAGCCACCTCGCTCTGCAGCTGAGGTTAAGCCTTGAACGCGGGCGCTCAAACACTTCCCTTCGATGATCTTGGATCTCCCTCTGAAGTCCATAGGATGGTTTCAGAAGACTATTATAAGACGTAAAAGCTGGAGGCTAGCAGTATCTTGAACACGATTGGCAGAGTTGAAGGGTGTGAGCAATGATGGTCCACAAGAGCGCTGGTCATAAAGATATAGCACGAGAGCTTACCCAAGCTTGCGATATCAAGCGATTGAAGGTGCGGGCTGACACTGAGGAGTGTGGAGAGAAGGGGCGAGAAAAAGCTACTTATTGGTGCTAGGATACGTGGAATTGAAGACGGACATGCTTGGGCGAGATCTCATAAGGTCTGGGTTGCCAGGAAGGGAGTTGGAATGCGTGATGCTGTGGGCTCGAAGTAGAAGGGGATGGAGTGTGGACGGCATCGGCTCTTCCAAAATGCTTGAGAAACTTATGGAGTCTTCAGGTCATCGAGCGCCAGTGCCCAGCATCAAATTGCTGAAGGGGGTTGCCATTGTGGGAGACGCTGATGGTATCGCTCGCGTTTGCTCATAAATTTGACGACATCGGCAATAGCCGTGGGGTGGGTGGGATCTTGGCTTCTGAGTGCATTGTCTCATTGCAAGCCTGCAATATGTCATGAGCTGTTAAGCACAGGATGGAGTTAATTGATCGTCACAAATCCACTCGTTGTAAAACACTCGAACTCGGCCGCATTGCGATCGCGCGTTGTCGCCGAACCTAACAAGCTCTAGATCAAACGCCTCCATCTTGTATCACCTCGATATAAGTCACGTTCGTTGCTTGATTGATGGATCTGCTGATCAGGTTGGCTTCAGCGAGGAAACCAGCCGCGAGCCCGCTTCAGGCAGGTGACGTGGCTCACCGAAGGCTCCAAAAATTTCAGGTAAGACCAACGCAAGTTCCTTTAGCACTCATGCTGACATTGTTCTGTCTGAGATCAGTTCGCCAGGCATATATGACCAGATTAACCCTAACTTCAATACCAAAGAGGACAGAGACCGCCTCTCAGCATTCAGCGCGCGTTGTAAGTAAACTGCAGAGGGAATGACTTTCATGATAGGATAGCATAGTCATACTAATGACTTTGCGAAAGCTCTGGTGGCTTTCAACCTGGTACCATAATGCGATTTAGAGCACAAACGGGCTACTGCAAAGGTATATGAGCACGACCATTCATCAACATGCTACGTGCTACAGAACCATCTAGATCTTATAGTCCCTGGCTATGGAAATGACACCAAATCTGCTGGTATCTTCGTTAAAAACGTCAAAATGGATAGAACCTCACGAGTGCGACGAGCACGAGGATGACGACCGGCTGCCACTAAGCAATGTCAGACACCGCATGATTTTGACTGAAAGCACTGGAGGTACTATTTAGCAGTATCATACCCATGTCAATTAGGCCCAAATGATTAGAGCAATGAGAAAGAAGAATTCTACGATGTGATTTTCCATCAAACATAGCAAACACAAGTTCTTTCGCTTTCCACAAAACCCCCTCGACAGCCTGGCAAGCGGTTCTTTTGCAAGTCTGAACATGGGGGGGCCCGCTCATCGCCGCCGGTGGATTTTGGGCGTCGGCAAAGATGGCGAATATAGGATGTTGCTGAACATAAATACATAATGCACGGCTTTGTATCTGTAGGGCAATCCGACCGAGCTAATAGGCAAAAATGGGAGCAATAGCAGGGTCGATAACGATTCAATTAAACGATTTATCCTTGTAATGAGGATGAGAAAGACCTAACAAGAACGTCACGTTGGCATATGTGTAAAAATTCTACAACGTTGGCGATCAACTAAGACATCACTTTAAGCTGAGGTAGCACCGGCATACAGTCAACGCTGCGACGGCGGCGCCCTGGCTCACGATGACGGCGTTAACATAGAGAAGCTGCAATACCTCTGTTCGGTCAATCGGTCGCTGACGTACTGACTTTCTATGAGACTGGCAAAATCTGGAGCTGAATGTGGATGCGCGGCAACGAAGTCGAACAAACGCTGACTTCAAAGACCAACATAGAGCCTGTCTTGAAAAAAAAAAAACCATAAAGCAAGAAAATCTACAAGATGAGAGCGCAGCTGTTCCCTCTAGGTTTCTGGTAGCCATTGTTGATGCCCCCTTCATATCTGGCTGTAGGCATTTAAGCATCGCTGTAGCAATTGAACAGAGTTTTGCCGTGCTCTTCTGGTGATGGGGCAGTTCGCCAGATACTGGTGGAGGAAGGTCAAGGCGAGAACCTTCTGATGTAGCTGCATGATTCACGTGGACGAGTGTGCTTCCCACTATGCTGTGGGACGGGCACACGTCCCCACGGTGTCGTAAGCCTGGAGAGAGAGCTTTGCATGTGCTGAAAAAGATGGCATCCTTCAGCGCGTGCGCAGGAAGATCCTGCCGCAGGTACACCCACGTCGTTGAAGGACGGGCACGATTTCTCCATGTTGTGGGGCGACAGGACGTTGCCTTCAGTGTTGTGGGACAGGTGGAAGCCACGTTCGTTATTTGGCGCGGAGGGAAGTTGCAAGTTGTGCTGATGGAGGAAGTCATGATGATGTTGCGGAAAGGGTAGGGGTTGCCCAGCGGATGGTGCAGATAGAGCGTATGAAAGTTGAACATTCTGAGACCGGGAGAAAAGCCTTTTGATCTCCTGTAGCGTAGAAAGGACGCACGTGGAGCTGAGCTCTCTCACTGCATTTGGGTGTATGATGGAGAGGTCTGAAGGGGTTGTCTTGCTCGCCGATTTAGGATTCTGCGCTCTTTCGCTGCGTTACAGCTTCATTCCCTTTATTCCCTTCTTGCAAATGTCTTCTTCGAAGCGTGGCCAGCGGATGAAGTTCTTTTATGGTGTCTCCGAATGTGAACGATCAATGTACCTGGCCATGCTTTGTGTATGGCAGCACTCTTCATCATCCGCCAAATCCACTATCCACTTTACACGTCATGTCCTGGGTTGAGCAAAGGGTTGAGGAAGGCGGCGTAGGCATGAGGTGGACACCCCACGTCGCTTGCGAAGGCGGCGTGATATAATGGTATTTGGGGATGGAGCACCGGCCTGAGAGAGAGTGGCAGGTATCTTCGTTCGCGAGGATAACATAGACGCTTAATTAAAGCGGCTGTAGCATTGCAACTCTGTAAATGGCACAGTCGGAGGAGATGGAGGTGTAGACTTTGAACGATCCATGTCAATAATGATCAAATTTGCCCAGGATTTCCATGGCTTGGCTTGCGTCATCCGGAGCAACTATTTTCCGGCCGGGATAGATTGGAGGAGCCTGAACGCTTCATGGGGGAAGACAATTTTTCGTCATGACATACTGATTGCCGGTAAGCTTCACCTCATACTAAATGTCAGTCCGGTGCTAACAACATAGGCCAACAGCTCCACAACAATGGCGGCGAATCCCAAGCGTGAATGCAGCTCCACAGACATGCATATCGCCATTGAAACGTGCGAGCGTGTTCGCGTGGAAGCTCGACCTCAATCTTTCGCGTCTGGCCGTCCTTGATTTACACAGCACCCATCAGTGAGCCAGTGGCCGAGACTTCGGGAAGAAAGATGAGCACGAATGGGCTGAGAATGAAGCAAGAGATAGTACTGGCATACAATTTCAGATGAGATCTACGGTTCTGGACAAATACAGCTAGAGAACGGACACTGCTGGTTGAGAATTGTGCCTCGAACGCGGCGCTCACATCTTTCTTGCTAGTCAATGCAGCTGTAGGAATCTCGCAATCTTCAATCGACTCAAGGTCCACAGCAATTCAAACACTAGTCCTTGTATCCATTTTCAAATGTCACAATCTCTTGCCCGTCGAATTGGTCACGTCATGTTTAAGAGACGGGGTGCTTCCGCGATGCAAGTAGAATATTACAATGGACGTCTCACTCAATGCGTCTCTGGGCCCTCATTGCCACTGAGATGGATGGTGTATGCCGTCAGCAGCCACGACTCTACATCTGCTGGACCTTCATCTTTCTCAACACCGTTTAGCCTGCCCTATAGCCAGCGCTCAGGACCCTTCTGTCATATGCTTCAGCCTTTCTAGACCTTTGAGTCTTGTTCCAAGGATGCCAAGATCTTTTCCTTGTTGTTTAGCCTGGCACCTCGCACCTTCCCTCCGCCAACACCGTTGGACCTTGGTCCACAAGCGTGCGCTTCACTCTACGTCATGTCCAGCTCCTCAACAAAGCGCCATCTGGTGTCTCATGTGGTGGTCGTGGCGCACGTGAATGGCACTAGTGTCATCGTGGATCACATTCTGTGGTACTGGGCGTTGGTGTAGTTTATAACGGTGGTTTCCAGAGCGAACTCTTGGTGCTGAACGCACTTTGGGTCCAGGAAGGGAACCAGAAGCACGCGAGGACAACTGACTAGAAGACGTCTTTATGTGGACGGGCTGGTCTTGGGTGAGGTCAATGATATCGCTGTTGGGGGCAGGAATTCTCAATGCACTTCCTCATGCTCGTTCGTCACAGAAACAACCCGATGAGAAAGCCGAGCTTAAGCGCGAAGCAACGCTTAAGTACATCGCCGACACGAAAGCCAAAGCACACAGCACCGCGCGCATCACTCGCTCCGCCTTGGAATCTTTCAAAGACTTCATTCTCAACGGGAAGGCGCTCTACCAGCGCAGAGCCCAATGATACCCCCAGTACACGGCCTCTTCCATATGGGTACTTTGTCGATCAAATTACAGCTTGCCCTTCCTAAGGCTGTCTTCAAGGGACTATCGCATTGCAACCACTGCCCATGGTATCGACGCCACTACGTCAATGCTACAGGGGGCGCACGACCTCCTCCATATATGGCCGTCGTGGATCAAATTACAGCACACCCTTCCCAAGGCTGTCTTTAGCGGAGAAGGCACGAAGGAGTTTGAACCGTCTTTAAACAGGCAGACTTCGCTAGAAGCTAATCTGCCAGAGTTGCAGTTGAGCTGGAACACGAAAGACTCCAGGACACGACCCCAATGTTCAAGGTTGCTGACTTATGGCTCTGTCAACCGTTTCAGCTCGTCAATCAAAAGGAACGAGTGCCAGCGAGTCACAAAGTATTCGCTCATTCGTCACAGCAGGACGCTGAGAGAGTCCGCCGGCAGGCGTGTCTGCCTGTATCGCATTTAGTTCACTTTCCGCAGTGGTGAATATTCCACCTCCAGTGGCGGCTCGGCTCTGGAGGAGTTTCTGAAGCATTTGGTTAGCGGGTAGTGACACGTCTTTTTTTACTCTATGAAAAGAGAGCAAACACGGGAAAGAGAATTCTATGTGTACCGCCAATTGTGTTGCTTGCATGCTGCATTTGACTTCGGAAGGTAGAAAGTCCGGGGCTCTTGGTGGGCATGGATAGTGTGGTCATTTGTGCTGGTATTTGGTATGTGCTGGAGCTTTGTGTACATTGGCTCCGGATCTATTCTATTCGTATTCACGTAGTAGGAGAAATTAGGGCGTTTCGTGCCCCAATAAGTCAAGGACAACGATGACTTGGCCGAAGATTCGGTTTGTCCCAACATTACACATCAAGCCTCAGTGCCAAAAGGCTGGTGCAGCATAAAAGAGTGACCTTTGTGGAGACAATCAGGAATGTTGGCTATAAATCAGCCTACTACTTATTGTGTCCTTATACGAAGAAGTAGCCAAGACTCCTGTTCGGATGGGACCGCCTGCATCGCCGTCTTCTCTGTGTCATGTATTTGGCATCACGTTATAGCTTTTAGCCATTTGAGTGACAGACGTAAAAGCAATAATCTAAGGGTGTGGAAGTGAGTGGAATCAATCCATTTTGTTCATTGAGGGTTCCAAATTCATCGCTCTACGCCGGCAACATCGCAAATACTTCCGAGGGCGCTGCCTCGCATAATTCACTGGTCCTCTGAGACCAACGGAGTCGCCACTTCTACCACTAGAGGCGCTCCTATGGAGTCTCAATCGTCAGCTTACAACGAACTAGAGTCACCGTACTACCTCGACAGTATTGTTATCCAATATTCATCATCAAACCAGGATCCAACTTGACGACGCCCCGGAAAAGTCTTCCGCAAGTGGAGACAAGATGAGAGAATTGCGACCTGCCCTTGCCTACCGTCTAACATGAAAAAGTAACCACTAATGTCACTGGCTGCCAAAAGGACCTCGAAGCACCACCACATTATCCCGCTATGTATCAAACCCACAAGAAAGCCTCCAAAAAGAAATTTGACGCCTTCATCGTGTGTAGGGCTGGCACAGATTAAGATTCACCATGTCTTGCCGGTAAGGCTTCCTTTTTGGGTCCTTGCATCAGAGTTGTAATATCTGCAAGTTGGTTGTATCTCAACTCGTAGAATAATGAAATGCTCACCCAAGGTGACGAGTCTCTCTTCCACGTCTTGAGTCAATGCCTCAATATTAGTTGAGAGTTGATTGTAAGCGTTAGTCTCATTGACGTGGTCCTCCAGACTCTTGACTTTCCTTGTTAAAGCTTGTCTCCGGATACCCAACTCACCTACTGGGAGCACTTTACCATGGTGTACTCCAGATGTCTAATGACCGAGCGATGACTGGAGTTCATGGTGTTGCCTCTCCTCGATCACCGAGCGCTCGGTATGAAAGAGATGAGTTGCGACGCATGAATTGATTCAAGAGGCAATTTTTGGCCTTCTACATGTCCCCATCGCCTCGTTGGCCTGAAGCTCACTGTCCTCTCCGGCGGTCAATGGAGTGCTCTGTAGAGGGCGCTTAGTGACCTGTGGTTCTTCTCGCACGGAGGTCTAACGGATGCTATTGCTGCCAGAATACCAACATAATCGGCGTTCCGACATATCTCGCTTATATCAGAGTCTTCCGTCAACTCTAAAGCTACAAAAACAGGCTCTGATCATACGTTATCTGCGAATCATTGAATATTTGTTGACCAGAGCTCTGATACAGTACCCAAGCCAAAAGCTGGGCATCTGGACAGTCATCTCAAGTTCGGAGGCGAGAAAATCTCTAGTCGACTTCGCAAACACAAAGAGAATTTAAAGCTCGTGTTTTGTCCCAGGCCAATGGATCTAGGCTACAGTATCAATGACGTGCCCCAGATCGATGGAAGGCTCATGATGTGCCTCTCGTGATCCCCGTAGTGGCGCAGAGTGCTACTCACAATTGAACAGGGAATCATGACTTCCCTCCTTCCTAGACCTCTTTATAGGCATATCCTTCTAAAACTTTTCTATATTCATGCAAAGGGTATAGCTTGCCCAGTTCAGCTTTCACTTAGCCTTCTGACTTGTGGAAGGACCTCTATGAATCTGTCAAAGCCTCCCAGAAAGGGAATGACAGATGTTTCAAAGCAGCTGTCTTAGAGAGTGATGGTTAGCTGTTGCCACAAAAACTACTTCCACTGTTCACCGACCAATCTTTCGGTTGGATTCTTAGAATAATTTGACTCAACTTCCATCTCCACCTGGCTCAATAGTAAAAGGCAGCTGCATATACGCCGAAGTCTCTGTGCAACCCCATCTTGGCCTTCATATCTCTTGCTGTCAATGAGTCGTGGAGGTATATCTACAACTATCACTTCAGTATAGCTCGTAATTTTACGGATCCGACTAGGGTGAGGTAATAATCCGACATCCCGATAGCAAATTCGAGGCTTCAATAACCAAAATGACTTTATCGTCGTAGATTGGACTTGAACCACTTTCGCTGCTGCGGGAAGCGATAACTGAACTATTCTACATCTAGGAATCAATTTTCAGGGCGTTGTCGATCTGCAGCGGCCTCGACTTATCCATGCTTGAAAAACGCTGCAGTACATCCAAAAATGCCAGAAGTAGGCCTCGAAAGCTCACCTAAGAAGAAGCCTTTTGAATTGAAGAATAATTGCTTTCATCTCAACTTTAAGCCTTCATTCAAGGCTCTCTGCTCACGACTACTAAAGCTCAAGCAATAGCCACTCTTAAGGACGCGCCTCTTCAAAACAACGTACTGCGTGCCTGATCTGAATCTGAAGTTCCCTAGACCGCTTAAGGAGAAGTTCAAAGATAAGAGAGCCTTCGGCAAAAGTTTATCAGCCCACGCTTCCTTAGCACATCATTCAACGCCCACGTCGCCTGTATTGTGTCATATCCCAATTTATATATATTAGACTCAGACTTTATCGCCGTGGGACCTATGCATCGCTATGGCGGCAGGCTTCTAATACTCCTTGAAGGACTCACTAACGTGAACTGCTGGATCCTCGCAGCCATATCATCTTTGCTTTCTTCGTCACCTGCACCTCTGCAAGAAATTCGCCTCAATCTTGGGCTTCATCCCCTCGAGAAAGTCGTTCTTTCATCCATACCCTGTCTTTTGCTTAGGCCACAATATCGATCGCTTCGTGCGCCGATCTTGTCCTCGGAATTCCTTGGCAAGCTTTTCATAACGTCGATAGAGCGGTAGAACTTAGTGTTGGTGAGATTCAAGGGGCTTGTTTGGATTGATATGCACTACAAACTCTTTCAAAGACGTCAGCATCCAGTGATGAGTCTTTCTATCCTGTGCTTACAAGCGACGTATCTCGTTTCAGCCCACGCGTGGCTCAATTCATCGAAGAGAAATAGACCAACCAGCACGGCGCGCAAGCACTTGCCAACTTTGAAGCAGAGTTCAAAGCATACAAGGCAGCTAGGACTGTCCTCGCTGCCTCGAGGGATCCTTTTTCCCGCTCTGACCTGTGGAGGGTAATTTCACTGCTATGAGTTCCTTTATCTGTTTCACGCATGTAGGCCTTATGACGTGAGAGTAAGTTCTATGGTAAGAACGTAATAGTGGTTCTTTACAAGTACGATCTGCTTGACCCACCTGGCCCGTTTGAGCTGCTCTTTGAATCTCTTCCTCCAGAATTCCAAGCGGAAAAGACTCAGCAGAGAGTAAGAGAGACACGCAACCCCGACACATCCAACTTTGAACCTTCTCCTCCCATGTTCCCAACCCTACCTCCTCGTCTCCGGCAACCATAGTATCATCACCGCCGAATTAACACCCCTGCTCTCGCTCGGCCCTGAGATGCGACAGCCCCTGATGAGCTCACACTGACTCCCCATCCCCAAATTTATCCCAACGCCCCTGTTGCCCCAGCAAAAAGATCCACCGCTCTGTCACAATTCAACTGAAGCGTTAAACTACTCTTAGCGTTTTCTGAAAAGAAGTCATCACGCAGACAAGGGCATAGAGTGGTGAATACACGACTGATTTTTGATGATTTTCTTGACTGGTGCTGGATGGATCCGTGCTGTTGGAGGATATTGGAGGGATGTCACGACTTGAGAGGTTAAACGGGACTGCTGAATCAGCCTTGCTGCGGTACTCCAATATTCTCCCTAGTCTAATGCTTCGTCTCGTCCTCTTCTTCGTCTTCTTCGCTGTAGCCGTCTACAGTGACGATATCGAGTTCTTCACTGCGTTAAGCCGAATTCCTTTTTGCTTCCTTCCTAGGCTGTTTTATCACCATCACCATCGTTAGCTTCACCTTCACCATTGCCATCTCCGCTGGCTTCACCAATATTCCCTCTCGCTCCAGTGCCCAATGGCATCCCTTCCAGCAGCACCCTCCCTTCCACTGTACATTCCGTCGCCGTGCATGTCCCCACCATCACTTTCCATTCGCAGGACTCATCGTTCCATCACCTCCACTATTTCAACCTCACTCTCTCCCTCTTTTAACGCAGGTAGGGATACCGCTGACGCGGTCCGTTCCCTACGACCACCATTTATACCACCACACACATTGACGCGTCCAGCTTCTCCAATTTGCAAAGCAACCATCGCCGACAATGCGCCGCGAATTCTGACGGCTATCAGGCAGTCTTACGACCGAGACTATAACAAGTTGGATGGACATGATCAAATAGTCGTATGAAAAGCGGTGACCGGGGGCTAAGAGGCGGTAAAGTCAGAATGGCTGACACGAAATGGAAAATGGGATTGAGGGTGAAATGTGGGTTTGACACCGATGGACGTGAGGACTGCGAGTTGACGAAGAGGAGGGCATCTGGTGCGCAGAGCTCCATTCTAAGAGACCCTCCATGTAATACGCTGACGGGAGACAGGAAGATAGAGGTTAGAAGTGGAATGTTGGTGACATTTAGCCCAACGACCAACGACCAGATGGCCTGGATGCACTGTCCCGCAAATGCGTTTTTTTTAAGGATCTAGGCTGATCGGCCGTATACAAACATTAACTTCTGACCAAGTATATCCCAGTAGCTCTGTGTGTCTCATGCAACATGAGCTGTAGGACGTCCCCATTGTCCGTTGAAACTCATTTTATCATAGTGAGAATGCCAGGTTTGGTGTTTGGTAGCAAACAAGCAAACGCCTCCAAGGAAAAGAATTCCATTCTTTTGCAAGATTGCGTTATGTAAGATGTCAAGCAAGCAGCAGCATTCCATCTTGACTACATGCTCAGGTCTTCTCCAAAAGACTTCTCACTCTCTCAGTTACCTCAATATCACAAAAAAAAATCATTAGATATCCAGAAAATGTCAGAGCAAGCCCAACACCCAGGGAGAACACCTACTTTGAAAAGATGCGTTAGAGGATGGTATCATGAGCGACCACGTAAGGCAAAGACTGCAAAGCTAGAGTCCTCTGACTGACATAGCTCAGACCTCTTAGAGCAAGAGACAGTCATTCAAAGGCAACCTCACCATCCCCCTTCTCCTAACACGCCCCAAAACGCACCACTTCCAGCAAACCCAGACGAGCAGCCTTTACGCGCTGATTATATTCGCGAACGCAACGGTGACAGATCGTCGGCATCGCCTTTTCCACCCTCGCATGAACCACCCCTGTCCGAGTCCGAAGAAGCCATGGTAAAGTATCTAAAGCACCATCCCCAGCGAGCCAAATCCCTAGAGTAATTAGGCGAACACATCTCACGAATGATCGTGTGGGCTGAAAACTTCGACGCCAGCACCATGAGCGACGGTGATGCACCCGAGCCTTCATCTTTGGAGAAGCTGAGGCAGCGATGTGTGCAGCGGCCGGGTTTGCGTGGAGGTTTTGGGCGGAATGGTGTGGAGGTTGCGCCTTTGAACGTGAGAAAGCGGCGCGGTTAGGAGATGGTGAGGATCTTCGGTTGCATGTGAGAATGGTATCGTATAGGAAGCCGGTGGCGGTGTTTGGATTTTAGAGGTATTCGGATGATTGATAAGGAGATGGCAGATCTGAGGATGTATGTGATAGGGATAGGTGTAGCATCTATGACGAGTCCTGCTCCACTTCTTCTTGAATCTTGCCTTGCTTGACTTGTTGAAAGCCCAGTCTCGTAGACGAGAGTCGACCAGCCTTCTGGCTCGATCTCTCACGCCATTTGCGTGCAGCTGCTTTCGATTGCAACCCTACTGTCCTAAATTACGTTGTAAGTCGCGGTTTAGTTCTTGCCTTCGAGGTTTTATATTCATCAACTCAGTCTTTAGGCTTTCCAATTTGTCGCGGCTTGTCGACAGCGTTCTTCTTCTTCTAGCATGTCAACGCTAGAACTATTGCTTGGGGTGGCTGCGGCATCTCGTAGACTCTGTTTAATGGCACGAACCTCGTCCACTGCCTCTTGCACTCTGCCTTATAATTCGCCGGTGACCTTGTTTAGCAGCCCGCCTGCTCGCTCATACTAGTCATCATAGTCTCTCTTTGTGTCTTCAAGCTTTCGAGTTTCTTTCTTGATTTCTTCATGGCTTCGCGGACAGTGTCGGAAAGATGAACCAGAGGGCCCCCACGCGCTGTGCTGGGAAGGCCGAGAGCCACGTCGAACCATTCATAAGCTGGGGGATAAAGTAGGTAGGAGGTTGGAGGAGATTGTGCTAAAATGGACACATTATTAGTTGTTAGAGTATTCGAAGGAGCAGATAAGGGTTATTGTTGATAGAATATCTGGGGGTTTGAATAGACGGCGCGCGGAGGAGGAGATGGGGGGAAGGGGTCTTTATGAGTCTGTTGGTTAGTGAGGATAGACAGGCTTTGTATGTTCTAAGCGCTGCATCGACCCGTAATATCATATGTAATAGCTTTTCTCATGATAAAGGTTATTACATAGATGACGTTCTAAAGGGATTTGCTTACCAGCACTATGCAGTAGGCTTTTCAATCTGTTGCTTAAACAGATGGTTTCGTAGATCTAATAGTAATGCAGGCATAGCAAAGGAAAGGAGTAAGGATATTGCTATCGAATTAATTGCGAATCATATCTATAATCTTTATTACAGGGTAGAGGTACAATTTGTTCCACCTTGGAGTCGATGCTTTGAATTGACTCGCAGGTGGCCTCATATCCCCGCACGAACTAGAGGTAATAATATCCTATGTTCATTGGTCAGCGGTATTACGATGCTTCGTTCGCGTGAGCAAAGTACCTCTCATCCTCCACGAGCCAACTGCATTCCACCCGCGGACAAAGCCAGATCTATGGCTGATGGGACTAACTGTCGCTCCAGGCTCGGGGCTCATAAGATAGGTCACCTCTGGCTAATTCGCTATGCACACACGAGACCGGAATCTCAAGTTTCATCCCCTGTCTGCCTCTTCCTCTTGTTCGCAGGCATACCAGTAGAAGGTAAGGTGGGTACGGCCTTCGTCTCAATACTGGTCCGGACCATCTTATCGATAGCGTCTTTGCGTGCGCCGACGCCCCAGTCTAGAATATTATCTATATCGTAGTGCAATTGAGCGAGCTCACTCTCTTCCTTAAATCGGTATGTCCTGAGATGATGCATATGATGTGTGTCAAAGCCATTTGGGTGAACCAAAATCCAATTAACGAAAATTCGCGCTTCGGATGGCGCGATGGCCATTGAGAAAACGAATGAATCGGTATCTGGTGTAGGTTCGTCGATGAATTTAAATGCCTTTGCTGTATCTTTCTCGAAGGCAAAACGGCATCGGCGCGCGTGTTGATTCATTATTGCTCCGTCTTTCATGCAGCCGTTTTCGGCTTCTTCAATCGAGCAGTTGATACACTTGCATTCTGAGACAAAGAAGGTATGATATGCGTTTCGGCCACAGAGCTGACAGTGAACAGCATCAATGACCACTTTCACGGATAGGTCCGCCTCATATGCGTCTCCATCGACTGACCATGATATGTCTGGCTTTGGATTTGTCATCTTAGGAAATTGCGCTAGGATCGCCTTCCAGTAATTTTGGTTCTCGTTCGGGATCTTGAGTGTTGGTAAATCATCACCAACAAAGAGGGTGTCCCACTTTTCGCGGAGGTAGTCCTTGTCCCAGGCACGATCGATATATTCACGATCGCTATCTAATGTTGCGGCAGTCACTTTTCGCTCGGTTGCTAGGAGTACGTGGAAGAGCTTGCAGAGAAAGGTCGCTTCATTCTCATCTTTATTGTAGTGAATAGTTCTCTGGATCATTACAGCCTTCGGTCCAGACCAATCAGATCCTCGTTTGCCGTCTAGAATAGCGAGGGCTTTGATGATGACGACTTGACCTTGGGCCCTGGCAAGGTCTTGATTGATGTAAATGAGGTTGATTTTTAGAAGATCGCGCATGGCGGTCACTGTGCTCGCATCTGGCATATTGAAATCCTCCGAAAGTTGTGAAGGTGCTTGAGATGAGCGAGAACGCGGAGGTTCAGGTCCTGTTTCGACTTCAAAGTCTTGTAAGAATGACTGTGGTGTCAAAGAGCGGCGGCGTTTGAGCGAACGTGACGCGACTAGTCCGGCAGCAAGAACGAGATCTTGATCCCTAGGAGAGTCGTCGCTGGGCAGCTGCTCGGATTGATCAGGGTTCTGTATAATATCAGTACTCGCCACCTTTGAGGCAATTTCGCAAGGTCATACCTGAGTTCGAGAAAGTTGAGGATCGTGGACAGTGTCGAACGTGACGACTTCGACGGTGTTACTTTGAGCTTGATTGCAATGGTGTGAAGCGGTAATTTGTATATCGTTGGAGGCGTGCGCAGTTACTATTGGTGATAGAGACTAGCAACATCTTGTGAGATAATGAAATGTGAGAGTGAGAGTGAGAATCAGAAGCACTCACTTGTACTAGTGATGAAGGGTCGGGTTGGGTCAATGGCTCACGCTCCTCTGTGTCGTGCCTCTGATCAAGCGGATGATGATGATGATGATGATGATGATGATGATGATGATGATGATGATGATGATGATGATGATGATGATGAGAGGAGGGAGCACCGCTAGCAGAGTCCATCACATTGAAGGGAGAAAGTGATGGGAAGTAGAATGATGGTAAGGAAGCGAGAGATTCGTGTTTGTACGACACTCCAGATTCCTTCACAGCGCTAGACCGGATTGGGGCAACGAGGTTCTTCCGGTGCTTTGCTCCCTCTTGCCCCTCTATCATTCACTTCTGTCCGCAAGCAACTTGGTACATCTCAATCAACCAAGGGTTATCACTCTTAGCAACGAGGCTCATGGTGCATGTATGCTTGTGGATGCGCATTCGAACTGTTGAACCTGGTATCTCAACGCTCTTGGCCGAGGCGCGGTTGACAATCTTTTGAACAAATCCTTGACTAGTAGGACGTCTTCCAATTGTGCACTCATATTGCTTACAACATCTTTTCGCATCGGTCATTCCTCCCACTTCTTTTCTATGACGTTTGTAGCCGCACAGAAGGGCGGGGACGGTGTAGTGATGCTACTGATGCTTACAGCGGAGCCTCTATCCCTGAGGCTGGTACTAGGGGGTCTATAGGCTTCCCAGGGCGCTCACGAAATCTCCGGGGGGTCTTTCAGGCTACCTCTGGGGAATCTTGGGATACTTACAATCAGCATACGATGGATAAGACTAGACACAAAGTACATCACAATTTTCAAATTGAAGATACGAATGCGGGTCTTGGTGGATTCGAGTGTAATGCTTTGATGGCAATCGGTGGCTACAAGATCCCGGAGACCAAGCTTAACATAGACTGACCTGAGCACGTTTGCTGAATTCATCGGGCTCTGTGGGCTTTTTCGCAAGCCTGTTGAGGCAACGCTGAATGCAAACCAAGAGAGATCTGGAAAGCCCACGCACGCATTGGTAAGGAGAGTCTTTGCTGCTTGAAGCTGACCATCGTGTTGAAGACTCGGCGCTGTCAGTTAGTTCAGTCAGGACATCATCCATCCTCACATCCGAGCTTCTGCGTAACCATTGAAGCCGCTCCAATTCGACGGCCACACTACTCTATCTTCGGCGGAGAAAGAGTGACTCAACCTAAGGTCGCCCGATCATGCCCCGCCTGGTGCCGCCTGGTGCGCGGCGGACTTCGCCCCAAAGAAGCCGTAACGTTGCTCTTAGCCATGGCTGCCCCTCCCTTATCCCTTTTTTATGGTTTTCCAAGCAACCTTTGCCCGCGGAGGAGAGTAGATGAGTGTCCGGAATTCTTTCATCTTCAGCTGCAGATCTGCGCTTGTATGAACAGCATTGAGCCAATCCTTGCCAGCATGAGCCGCTTTCGCAGCCGATCGGAGAGCCATGGACTTGATCAAGGGCACAAATATTGTTGACAAAAGGGCGGTCCAAAGCACCATAGAGAGCAGGTCTGCACGTGATACAGAAAGGTCTCGGAAAATTGATTTGTAAGCAGAGAAAAACTGCCTTTTCCACGTAGGGCAAACAACTCGAGCATGGGCACCAACATGGCACAAGATCACTCAGAAGGCATTCTTCTCTCTTACTCTTTTTTAATAGCAGTTCAGAATTTTAAAAAGAATCATGGCCCCCTAGAGCATCTCAAATGCAAGTGGTGCATATTGTTCAAGTAGATTGGCGCTTGGAAATCTTCGCTCTCATGCTAGCTGCGGTATTTGGAGTATCAGAATAAGGCTCTTGGGCTTAGGAGCTCCAAATGATCAGGTCGCCAATCTCCTCGAGCCGAAGCATCTGTTCTCCATCGATGACGAATAGCACCGTGCGGTTTACCTGATCCTTGCAAACAGGACTGAGGATTCAGCTTTCTGTGGGTGTAAAAGATGTCCTGGTGCAAGTACATGCGGTAGCAAGTACATGCGGTAGAAACCGGAGAGGGTAGCAGCCAACTGGTTGCAGGGGAAGCATTCACTGCTGTGCCCAAAGGACGCCAATGTCTTGAACGAGAAAGGCAAAGGCGAAGGCGGCGGACACAAGCGAAAGTTCGACCAGTGAGGCTCAATCGAGCTGCTTCTTCCTGACTTGTGACTGTCCACTTTGGACGCTGAGAGTCTTTACTTTGTTCCCTGTTCAATAGTCGAAGGCGAAGAGAATCCTCCAAGATTGAAATCGACCATATCGTCTAGACAGGCTTGACGAAGGTTCTGGGGTATTTTTTTGACTTCGACATTTCATGATGAACTGGACCCATCGATAGACCTACCCAGTCTTTTGCTGACTCGTTGCTTAGAGTCAATAGAGGTATGTGCAAATCCCGTCACTTTTTTGAAGCGCGGTCCGGAGACTTACAACATTAATAACACTGACCATTGACGATAGCCTCTCTTCGGAAGAAAGTCGATGACTGAGTACCGGTACCGTTCTTCGGCTTGTTACAACCGACTGTCACCGGCATTCAAGAGATCAGCGGTTATATACCATCTTAAAATGATGAGGCTGTCCCTTTAGGCGCAACCGTTAAATGGAGGAGGGTTACAGTTTCGTGATCATCAAACGACTGACCAAATGCACCAGTCTGGCTGCCGATCCCCGCTCTGCGCGAACCATCGTCCAACTGGCCAAGTCGAACCAGTCAGCAGATTTAGGGAGAACGGCAATCGTGATGATTCCATGTCTAGGCTCCTTGGCCTCCCCAAGATACTCCGACCCTTATGCTGGACACTGTGACCGTTTTCATACAACCCAATTCTCGCCTTTTCCCTACGAGCGAAGCACAATTCCAACAAAGTGGCTGGATGTGCCCGGGGAAAGCCCTACAGGCGAGAAGTTGGCAGCCTATGTACAGCCATTGCAATTGAGACCTTACACCATGATAAGCAGTACCAGTTCAATGTTATGCAATCGCTGACAGATTCTTTTTTCCGGCTTTGACATATCAGTGGAACTATGCTCTTTCAACCTGGTACGTGTCAAGCGTGCAGAAATGCGGCGGACTGGGAACATCATGATGTAACTTACGATTGTTGAACAGCGTCGAGGCACGAATGGCGCCAAATGAGATTTAGACCTCGATACTTACACTGGTCGCAGAACGGACGGCGAAGGCCACTGTGGAAATTGTGCCTTGTAACTGGGGTCAATTTACGTCGATCGACATCAGAATCACAGAAAGCAAAAGTAATACAGGAATATTCCAAGCCAGGAGCGGTAAGATGTTACTTGAGTGGATGCTGACCTCAATTTGATATCGCACTTTCCAGCCTTGCTAAAGGCGGTTGTGTTTGCCTGCATGATGGGAGCACTCGTCGCTGGCGTGTTGTCTGGAGACGCGAATTGCTCTCCTCATTTATCGTCATGAGATCATGAGATCCGATGGCCGACTTTGATTTATCTCTGCCAGTTTCTTCCGTGCTCTCGGCCTTACTCTCCGTCTTTTACCCTTCGAGGTTGAAAATATTCTGCAGATCATGTCAGCTTTCGTCGTTATGAAAATTATAGTCAGCGGTCTTCATCCCGTCAAGCTTATGCGGAGCCGGGGATTTTCGCACCTTTCTACGATAGGCGACGCTTTTAGGGCTAGCCCATGCCAAAGGTCTAGACATACCCCTCTCGTGTTTCACTTAGGCTGTAGATATCTGAGAAATCCCTTTGAAATGTTTTTGACGACAGTTGATAGATCACAGGGGTTTGAGAAGGCGATCGCGAGACAACATTCCTTAGCGCTCAGGTCAAGATCTCATTCTTTTCCCGGTCGCTCTGTTCTTTCAATATAGATTAGCAAGGTTTCAGCAATCAAGAGTGCAGTGAAGGATCGTATCCGCCTTCATTCTACCTGCATCTAGAGTAACAGGATTATAAAGCTATGCGCCGATCAGTAAAACGGCTCCCTCGGTAGCGACCACCTACGGAGGAGGATAATTATTCGCACTATTATAGTGAACAGAAGAAAATCAGGTTCTTTTGATATTTAGGCTACTTGATTGTCAATCCATCGCGTCATTGCTTGCAAGGCACTATAGTTGGATAATTGCACTGTCTCCGTGGGATTCAACGGGTCAAGATGTTGAAATGACTCGATCCCACATCGTACCATCATGCCCTGTCATCTGTGGGATGAATACGACGATACAACACGTGGTAATGCTTTATTTCATGGTCTTGGCGCATATTGTAGTCGACCAACCTTCACACCGCAGCAAGGAAGGACGTCTTTCTGAGAAGTCAGCGCCTATATGCATCCAGCATGTAACTGTCCTATGCATATTCGACTTTGATCACCACGGGTACCTCTCGAGCTCAGTGCTCCTCACTTCAAAGAGTGTCTCCATTAGTCGTCGGTACCCTCACCAACCGTAGCTTGGTCATCATCGACAAGGAAAAACGGAATATCTTGCATTTTGCGATCATTCGATCTCCTCTCTGTCTAAGATACTCAGCTCCGACAATTTTCAACTGGCCAGGTTTCACGTGGAGAGAGCGTGGGGGAGGCCAAATACCTTTCCTTAGTGACTGTGCCTCCAAATTTTCCAACTTGACTAGATTCCGAGTCAGCTAGTGACCTTGGCCTTTCGAACGGAAACATACCATTCGCCCGAAGTTACTGCCCACCAAAAGCCCTATCTGATTCACGGCCAAGGCTTTTCGAGGGGCAAATGAAGCATATTCTATACCAGGCCACGAAACTCTTCACATCCCTTCTTTCTACCGCGTTGTTGTAGTTGCTAAGTATGAATCTCCCGGAGAGCAAAACAATCAGATCAGTTATGCCTTGAGATCTCAACCAATGACGATGCCAAAGTGTCCACAGGAAAGCGTCAGCAATGAGGACCCGCGGACTATGAATCCAGATTCACACCATATTCCAACGTCACGTCAAAGTGCAGGTCGGCGGCGATCTTCCAGGACAAGATCAAGATTCTGGGAGTCGGAAAGGCCAATTCTCTGCCCCTACCAAGGCGCACAAACCGCCGATCTAGCAGAATTAGCGGGTCAGCAGATTTGCGTGGGCGCAATCCAATTGTCTTCTGGGAACGGCCATTGAAAGATCTGTCAGGGGGCAAGGTCAGAAGGCTAAGTGGTCAGGGTCAAGGTTGGGAATGGATGACGTTTTTGGTGGAATCAGGTAATTTGGTGTCAGAAGCTGTCGAAGCTGAGTCATTTTCTTAGGAGCTATCATCTGACGACTTGGGAGGCGGCATATGGTAAGGCAAATGATGATCCTCAAGAACCGTAACAAACCTGTGCGGTGTTGTTTGCGTACACCCGGCTTGTCCAGTGTTATCATACAAAGCTTGTCATGGCTCGTTTGCAAGATAATCTCCTGATGAAACAAATAGCATCGAGGTCGAACGGGTTATGATACAGTTCGATGTCCGCAGCCTCGGTCTCTGATTGTTTGATATGCAGACATTTTAGCGCATAGGTGTTGACTTATAGCGCAATAAAGAATCAAGACATTATTTGCGTAATTCCGAAAGGCAGGACTGAAGATGGCAAACCCTCCTCTCCCCACAATCACCATCTCCGTCCATCCATTTCACATTCTCTTAATTTGTGTTCCTGCTACGATGACTAAGCTTCAAGCGTCTATGCCACGTCAAAGCTTCACCCCCTCCCTGCGACAGAGAGACGTAGAACAAAGGGCGAATACACCAGCGATATAGAACTTGACGATACACCCTGACCCCAATATCCAACCTTTCTCCACCTGCTCAGCGACAGAAACGCTTACAATCAAACACACCAAGCTCACCCATTTAGACGTCGCGTCCGCGAGCTTAGGTTCGTTCATCTCAACCTCTTCTATCTCGCCTATCCATCGCCTCCATCCCGTCTGTAAATTCGACACTCATCCCCTGCCTCTGCGCCTTTCTTTCCCCCTGCTTCTTTCCCCCTCTGAAGAACAACCCCCCCCCCAAAAGCGGTACCTAGCAACCAATGTTCTTGTTGGAAGTCTCTTGAAGTAATCATGTAGGTCCAGATTTGCGGTGGATGGCGAGAAGCGGAGCTGAGGCTTAGACGCGCGCGATGGAGAGAAAGATGTCGAGATGTGAGAAACTAAGGAGGAGAAAGAGACTGCGGCCGGCAAGCCTTTAATTGTTGAAAAGGGAATCGCTTTCGCTGCCGGCAGCCGTAGACACGCCGGGACTGGGTCAGTGATGAGAAGATGGGGCTTGATGCATCTTCATTGGGGCTTGAATTACAGCGAGTGATGAGACTGGGTGGTGAGGTCGAAGCTGTAGTAAGCATGTCAGGGGGGTTGTTGGAGGATGAGTTGGGATTTGGGCGGTATGAGGGTATTGATGGCGTGTGAGGAGAGAAAAGTAGGCTATGCGATGCTGTTAGCGATGACCGCGTTATCTAGGTTTGGCTTCTAGATGGGCGATGATGAGATGCGGTGAAAGGGATGAGGGATTTGGAGGAATGGAAGGGGATGGTGAAGGTGGTGAATGAGGAGCTGGAGGAATTAGAGGATTGGAGCAGCTGGAGCACTTGGAGCGCTTGGCGAGGAAGGAAAGGGAGGAATTGGAGGGTTTGGAGCAGGTAGTGAGGACTGTGAGGATAGTGAAGACGATATGGACAACGACGGCGGAGAGGATGTTGGAGCTGGTCAAGACGGCAAACATAAGGAGTCATCCCTGGTCCCTGAAATTGGTGGTTTGAACACAATCTGATGCCCTGAAGGGGAAGTCTTTATGCTCGACGCCGCTGCCGTCCTCAAGCTGAAGAGACCAGCGGGGTTATGCAGGAAACCGGAAGATGGACGCTTTAGATGACCTCATTGGTGATGGTTGCAGTAGGAACAATCGGATAGTAAGGGGGACGAAGGTGAGTTGGCTGGTGATGGATTGGCAGATGCAGGGCCTGATAAAATGATAGGCCAGGTCAACGAGATATTGAGACGAAGGCGAGCAGACTGAGGAATACCTTCCTCATCCACCTTCTACTTTCGACCGACCCTGCCCACTTTTGACCGATTTATGTACAATACGCTAATTGCAAAGTCAGCGTCTCACTCGCAGCAGCAGTGTGTTCACCTCTACCCCCTTACCTCTTACGTTCAAACGTACTACGACTATTTCAGCGCTCGCCAGTATTGCCAATAGTATGGGCATTAATAATCATAGATACGACGTCATAGTGTCAGTCACTTTATGTTGACACTCCTGTGTTGGATGGAGACGACATAGCGACACTTCACCTCATGTTTTGCTTTCTCTCTCTCTCGCCACCTTCTCCTTCTCCTCTACGTGTCATTAAAGCGTGCGATCTACTTATCAGTCAACCATTTACTGTTCATTGCCATCAATATCGCTGCTTCTCTTTGCCATTACAATCAGCAAGGCTGTGCATCATCAAGTGATCAATTGATCTACCTCCCACCACACTTCAGTCTACTTGTCACGTCCCACATCAGTCTTCAACCTACCTCATCCTGTAATCCTCTACCCACTTGACCACCACAGTCTCACCTCTCATTCAGTCCCACAAATAAGGTCAAGCATTGCTCACTTACCAACACTCTTGTAAACTCACTACCAGCAGACACTCACTCTCCTTCTCGCCTTGACAACCTCACTATTTATCCTCTTCTTTCCCAAATTGTCATCAAACCCTCAATCCACAATGGCCGCGCAATCGCAGCGCGGACACACCGTCCCGCCTCACAGCGCAGTGACTGATGTCACTCGTGGGGTATCCAGCTTTCGACTTCGCCCCGGCAACAGCCCCTCCACCAAAGGCCCCACCACCAATCGTCCCTCCGCCAATAGTGCGTCCAGCAACACTCCACAGCACTTCATGAATGACGTATCCGAACAGATGAATCGGATGACCGTAGCGTCAAGAACATGATTAACTTAAGCATGAGGCCACAGCTGGATGCATTGCGCGAACTCGTCACGACTACCTAATACCGGACCATCGCGCACAGCGAAGGATTCGACTAAATTGATTGCGATACGGCTGACTGATGTCGACTCTACATTTAGAGAGGGGATGAGTATAATTAACGCGAAACTGAACTGGCTCAACACTCGTGTCAGCAACTTAGAGACAACCTCTATAGAGATCAAGTACAGAAGTCTTAAAATGCAAGCTATGGATGAGAACAATTCTATCTTCGATATGGATACCCGGAACAAAGTCGGCCCGTAACCACCCAGGTTGGGTGGTAGGAATAAAGTCGGCCCGTAATCGCGCTAAATCATCTCCCCTGGCTTTCCTAAAAACATCAGAGCAGCCTACCGCCTCTCCCGAGAAGCTCAGGAAATCTTTGAAGGTAGCAAGTGGGAGCGCGCGAGCCCTAAGGAAAGTGAGTCGTCCTATATTCTCTCCTCGCCACTTCTCTGCTCCTTTGCCCTCCCCTTCCTCGCTCCTCCCTCTCAACCCGAATCTTATACAGCAATGCTGACCAAACTCTTTCCAGAGCACTATGCACATCTACGAGCACTCCGCACGATCACAGGGCTCGTCAGCGCCTACGGCGTCTGCACACAAACTATCCACGATAGCGACTCCGAGTCCACTGATATGAACATCGATAAATCTTCTGCCAAGGTCTATATGAAGCGGCTTATGGGGGCATGGGGGGTGAATTGGCAGAAGGTGCTGAGGCGGGAGGATTTGCCGCAGTGAGGAGATGCGGAGGGGATGGGAACGGAGGATTGGGTACGTACGTAATAAGCAGGCGGCTATGGCGGTGATATTCATGATTTACGCGGGCTAGTCGGCGGAGATGGGGGGATTATGCAGGGTGGTTGGGTAAGCTGTTGCTCTGCGGAGTTCATGGCTTTCGCAAAGTACGAAGGCCGCAGACGGCGGCAGTGGGAGTGGACATGCCCTTACTTTGAAATCATGTATGCGTGCGAGACAATTCTTTGCTTTCTGACTGCCTAATGGCAAGATCTTGCCTCTTTAGCTCATCAAATAACGAATTCATTACTTGACCCAGAACGATCACCTACTCAACACTTTCCTTCCTCCCCCATCTTTCCCCCAACATACCATTACGCGAAGACGAGGCCACTAAGCAAATCTCAATACTCCATAGCCTACAAACATCTCTCCTCCTGCTCAGCACGCCACCACCACCAAATACAAACCATCCTCCAACATCACCACCTCCATCAAAACCTCCCTTCCCATTCAAAGAAAGTGCCAGCGACCTCCGGCCCCAGCACTTCCACCTGTCCTCTCCCCATTACCCCCTTCTTCCCCCCCTCAAACCCTTGCCCCCATCCTACGCACGCGCAGGATGAGAATGACACCGCATCTCATCCATCTCCCTCTCCCTCTCCCTCTCCCTCTCCATCACCACCATCACGTCACGCTCACAACTACTACAAAGGAAGGCTAGAGACAGCACTCAACTCCCCGCCCCTCCCAGCCCCTCCTTTTAATACCCCCTGAGCTTTTTCTTACAGTGGCTTCGACGGTCTTTGTTTTATTTCGCTACCATCTCCTGATACCCTCCAAGCTTTTTGGCGGTAGCTTTGAGTTGGCTCCTTGAGGAGATGTCGGGTGTTTGTTTGGTGTGTCTTTCGATTTGATAGAGCTGGAATGACTCGGAAGGGGGTTAGAGGGGGGGGGGGTGGGTGAGGGAGCGGGGTGTTGCGAGAGTGAGTGAAGGGGGGGATTGGAGCGTGGATGGGCGGTGAGCGCATGTGGGAGGAGAGGAGAGAGGGGGTTAGAGTGCCGATGTTGGTCGTCGTGCATGTCGCAAGTCGAATGTCGTTGTTGTGTTCATGTATGATGAAGTTGCGGACTTGGTCGTGCGGTGGGCGCTCGGCCTGGAGCCACCGGGGGAGGGGAGGGCTCAAATCGAAGTAGTGATGGATGGCTTTGAGGTGGGACCATTGGAAGGGAAGGGAACCCGAGTGTGGGGAGTCCGTGTGGAGGATTTGATATGGAGGGATTGGTGTGGAGGGCAGATGCGGAGGAATGGGTATGGAGGAAGTAGCACGGTCTGTTGAAGAGGAGAGGCAAGGATCTGGTCGATGTTCTGGAGTGTGCTGGTTGCAGGATTGGGGCCGGAGGGGGTTGAGATGCGGTGGACTTGGGCGGACCGAGCACCTCATTCGATTTTCATAAGCTTGTCACCCCTTTTATCAAGCTTCATCTCATCAAAACTGCCAAAGTAGACGCACATCGCTGTCCTGCCCCTCAAAATTACGCTACCATCAAAGTTTCTCCCTCCAATGCACTGCCTTCGTACGCGAGCATACCCATTCAAAACCCTTTCTACAGCTCCAGACCTCAGCTCTTTCATTTGCTCAGCTGTCAACAAAGAGATACCTGCCGCTTCAAACCCTCCACTCTGTGTGACCAGCGTGCCTTTTCCACAACTCAGCAATGGATTTTGAGAAAGAGGAGACGACGTCAAAATTGCCATGACAGGGCAAGTACGTCGTTCAACCTTCGTAGATTATAGTTCGGAAAGCATGCTCTATTCTTCAGCAGCTCATTTGCTTTCCTCTTTTCCCCTTTCTTCGATCCACAAGGACAAGCAATAGCCTCTACCAACACGGGAAGAATTCGTGCAAGTCTTTCAGTACTAGTCTGAGAGGGAGAGCGGAGCAAGGTTAAAAAGGCGTCATGATTGACTTCGACGGTACATGAAGATACTGGGAACCACTCATTCGCATTTGTACGAGGTCGCAGAATGCAAGCAGGGAGTGAAACCAGTGAGGGCAGGTCATGCAGGTTGTTATATGTGATGGAGAGATGATTTGAATGGATTAATTTGAGAAGTTCCTCTTTTTTACTTTATTTTTTCCGCAGTCCGGATTGCGACAGGGTTACTGCCAATCCTACCCTCCTATTGAATCCCCTCGAACATTGCTGTCGGAGTGTCCGGCTCAAAGTCCGCAGTCACGTGTGACTTCTGAATAGAGTGGGTGAGTTATCCAGCGTCATTAATCTCGACTGGGCGAAGGTAGAGATTCGCCTCTTGAGCCCTTGTCTATCGATGAATGGAAGCAAAAGGTTATTTTGCTCTGCGAGTATACTCTTTCTCAGCGCGCGGCGTTCTTCCTCCCCCCACAGAATATAAAAGAAAAAAATGTGGAAGACACCAGGACAACGAAACACACCTCAACAAGCCACTCGAGCGCCTCCCTCTCCCTTACCTCCCTCAGTCTCACCTCTTTCGACTCCTCCCTCAAAAACCTCCCTCAACTTCCCCCCCAAAACTCTCTCAATAATCCCCTCAACTCCTCCCTCAGCTCCGCCCGCAAACCGACGATCACCTCCTCTCAAAGGGCGAGGGCGGCGGCGGCGGTGGCGGCGGCGGTAGCAGTGGCTACTATTGTTAGGGGTAGTGGGGATGGTCTGGTGATTAGTGGTGGCTTGAGGGCGCGGCGGGGGGGACGATGGGCTCGGTTAGTCGTGGTGATGAATTCGGCATTAGAGGGAGTTGGGCTGGGAGCGGTAGAAGAGTTGTGGGAGTGGGGCGAAGGCGGGTGAGGAGAGAAGGATGGAGGCGCAGAAGGTCCATTGGTGGGAGGGGATGGGAAGGATGCGGTGGGCGTGGATGGGGTGGATGCTGCTGCGGCTGTTGGTGGTGGTGGTGGAGGTTGCGGCGCCGGTGGTATCCCTTTTCAAGAGCTATCTGATAGCATTATTGTAGCGTTAGTACCCTGTGAAGAGCATATGCGAGAAAGCGCAATAGAGAGGGCGACAAGTTATGAAGTAGCACGAGTACTGCATGGATGCTGGTATTCATGCTTCATGCAATTTTGGGTATCATAATGCTACTTCTCGTCCTCCATTGCCATTACCGCGTCTTCATCATTCAGTGCCTTGCCTCTGGGCATATATCATGCATGCAGTTTCAGTCATTCAAACCTGTATGCCTTGTTGAGCATGGCTGCTTCGATATCATCCCAGCCGCTTGTTGCCCTGTGTTTGATGTGGACTGCCGGCTTGATCAGGGCTAAGACCTGGATTCTCAGCCTTCGATTACCGGCAGGCCTAACTGCTGGGCCTCGTCGTTTGTGAGTATTGGCTGCTTCTGCTTTTTCAGCTCCTTATTGTAGATATTGTGCCGCATAAGGAGCAATTCTTGGCGACGGGTGAATAAACCCCATTCAATCACGTTATGCAACCAGCGAGATCCCAGCTCGCGGGATTCATCGTCGCGTAGCGATACTGATTTGATGAGATTCATATGGTCGACTATTGATCCGTCCTGCATGACCTCCGCCCAATTCACGTAGACTTCAAAACACCCTGCGGACAGGGTAAAGGTGAATACGAATGTAGACCAGTCAGGGAAGGATCCCGAATTGTTCGGGTCCCGATTCCTTGATTCATTGTCATTCATGCCAGCGAAGCGGTGGCGGAGCTCGCGGTGGACAGTCACGAGCGTTGCGCCATCGCGAAGTCCCTGCATAGTCAATTCTGTGAGGTCGCCTCCGCTCCCCTTACCCTCGAAAATACAGAAAGGATGGTGTAGTAATGGACATACTTCAAACAGAATGAAGACCTCTGAGGGCGGGAAGAGACGTTTCGGTTTGGTATAGTCAAAATACTTCACGTGAAATCCTAACGTCCGATCTAGCACAGGGTCTGTCAACGCCCAGGCATCTCCTTTATAGTCTTTCAATACTGTGAGGACAGCTTGAATCTTTGTCTTGACTTGGTTCTTAATGTACGGAGTCTTGGTAGCTTTCATAAGGCCGTGGCGCTGCCACTCGTTTTCGTCCGCCAAGTTGAAGGACAAAGTCGGGTCTTGCCGTTTCCCAGCCTTCTCTTTCTCGCGTTGCTCGATCTGAGTCTTTGTTTGGGGCGAAGCTTCAAAAGTCGCTTTGGCAAGCATTGGTAGGACTGTTTCGAGGAAGGTGTCTTCATAAGCACGAGTGTCTTCTATCGCTGCATTGAACCGGGCTTGCTCCTTTTGCTTTGAATGCTCTGGCATCTTGGTAGCTGAGGTGCGCACGGGTACGACGATTTGCTTGATATGTGCCCAGAAATTTGGGTATTCCTGTATCGCTCCATCATTCAAGAGAAAACCAAAATTGTCGAGCTGATGCTGGAATTGGCTCTGGGTATGGCTGGTCTTCTGCTTCTTTGCACTTTGCGATGTCTGCGGGGTTGAGGGAGTGTTATCACTTGGAGGCTGGAGGTCAGCCATGGTGCTTGGTGTTGAGGGTGGCGAGTGGGAGATGTGCTGAGGAGGAGAGGGGGGTGGTTCTTGGATGCTTCTTCTGCGCTTAAGGGTGGGACTGTTAGGGTCAGCAGAAGGTATCATGAGATGCGTTATTAAGACTTACAAGTGAGCTGTATCGAGGCAGGCGGAGGCTTCGGTCGGTGGTGCACTTGAGGCCTTCGTTAGACACGAACCGTGAGAGGAGGCAGACGCGATCCAGCTGTTGATGGTGTCGCTGACGTAAGGCGCGAGATTGGAGCTTGAAGGTGGTCGAGCTGGAGGCGAAGAGGTAAGAGAGTGATTCATGCCGTGTGAGGTAGCACAAGAGAGTCAAGGTGAATGATGAATGTGAAGGTAGGAGTAGACATGAATGAAAACAATTAGAAGGCTTGGTAAGATAGAGTTGGCTTATCGATAAGAAGCGTGGCTTGTGGACTCCAATACGCCACTGTGGCTCATTCGAACCCTCGCGCCAGACACAAAAACTCTGTTGAGGGCACAAAATTGAGTCTTACCAATGGCCGACCAAGACGCTGAATCATGTCGCATTGGCTTCTTGAATACCGAGCCTCTTGCTCTCAAAGGTGAGCGCCAGCATATTTCAGCCTTCAAAAGACATGCGCTTCTCAAAACCTCACCTGATTCAGCCATGCTGCTCTCTAAGATTGTGGTATAATGAATGCCCGACTGCCGTGGGTGACAACATCCACGGCTTCGGATACTGACCGATTTAAGCAGTTGCAGTGTCGCCTCCTAACGCCAACTTCTTCTTTCGCTGAGGTGGGCAAAGACTCACGTCGGCAGACAACCACCGTAAGTTAGCCCACAAATCGTGCAACTTCGACATAGTAGTACTTCCCGATTGAGGATTCTTCTTCGGCATTCTCCTCGGCCAACTGCGATATTTGTTAGATGTGAATGCTAAAGCCAACCTCTTACGCCCGTCAACTCATGTGCAAATCTGCGTGGAAGTCTTTTGAATTTACGAAGACGACATTGCGGCCACTCTTCACAATATACGATTTACCTCCGATAACCGTTGCAAATGACAGCGGTACAGAGCAATGATTTTGATCGTCTCATGTAACGCTGACGAACATCGGACGTGGGAGCATTTACAGAATCGGCGCAGATACACTTGGAGCTCCGAGTCCTTGCTAAAGCAGATGTGCAGTCCAAGCATTCCTTCGCCGAATTTGAATCTTTTTCGCCTTGAGTCTGCGCTATGGGCTCAAGCGCAGACATTCGAGATTAAACAGGCTTCATTCCATATCTGTAGATATCCTCCACTATCCTCCATCTGCTGTTAGTCGCGGCTGACTCGACTCCTACACCATCCTCTCTACCACCCTCTCCATTACCATTCCCACCACCATCCCCACCACCATCTCGATTTTAACCAACCTTCCCATTTACCTGCCCATCCTCCCCATCCTCCCCATCTTTCCTATCCTCCCAGCCTTTTACACCCTCATCAACCCTCCCTCAACATTCCATTACCCCCCAACTTCTATCCACCTCACCAGCATATCACCGCATGAATCTTAAAGGCGTGGGAAATTGAGGAGGGGGGAGACGTGTCTTTGCAGAGATCTGGGGTGGGGGCGGAAGATAGGGGGAAGAATGGGCTGGGGGGCACTAGGGGGGTTTGGGGGGCTTTTGGAAGGATTGGGGTGGATTGGGGGTGGATTGGGGGGGATTTGGAAGGATTGGAGGGGATATTTAGGGGGATTTGGGAGGATTTGGGAGGGTTGGGGGGATTGGAAGCGATCAAGGGGATGGGTGAGGAAGAATAGAGAGATTAGGGGGTTTAAGGGGACTGGGGAGATTGGGGAGAGAGGATGAAGAGACAAGGCAAGGCAGAGGACGGCTAGTAAACAACAAAGGAAGAAAACAAATCAAATCAGGAGGCGCAGACCTAGCATCCGCAAGGAGAGCAGACAGTAAAGATGGTGTTTTGGGTGGACAAATATCATCTCTAGCTGCTACGCGTTAACAATATTGGGGTGCGGATAGGGAGAAAACAAATAAACACAACACAGCGGGATAAGTATAATAACTACCTCTGCACTGCGCGCCACGAAAGCGAAATTGTTGGAGAAAATAACCCATACCAGGGGATTGGTTATTATCATGCGAAGAACGAGTATCTTGCGGAGAATGACCCATACTATGGTATTGGTTATTTCGGTTTTTTTTCTTTTTGCACATTGAGATTCTCTTGGAAGATACACTCCAGATGGTATACTGTAAGCTATCATACGCCGGTCGGCTCTGTGTCTACAAGGTATGGGTATAGGCTGCAATAGGTCTTCGTTAGTTATGTAGACGGTTAAGGCAGGGCAGTTGAGGAGAATGCATAGCGAGCTTTAGGAAAGCGAAAGCGACAAAGCGTGAGAAGGCTTGAGGAGGAGAGAGAAGGCAGATAAAGAATGGTGCTCCTCCTTGAGTTCCTTCGTTCCTTCCTTGACCGAGTCCACCATTACTAGCTCGATTTCTATGTGGACGCACCCGCCAATCTTTCATCCTCTCACGCTAGCAAGGTCCTCATCTCGAGCGACGCTTTCGACCAAGTCAGCACTTTGCCCTCTTTGAATTACACAGTCGCTCAGACAACAGTGCACTCACTCGGGAACGATAAGCCGAACGCTATCTCAAGGCCTTGGCTGCGAATGCCAGCAGTACTGAAGCCACATAGCTCTTCTTGAACAAGAGAGATCATAATTAGAGACGATATTGTTTGGCTCGAAATCGAACATAAGTCACGTGATAGCTGATGCTGAGACTCGGGCATCTGCTCTTCTTGATCTATTGGTATTATCATCTATTCATAAGGTTGCTACTTTGCTAAATCATCGAATGCCGAATGATGTGCAGAACTTGGTCCCCCTCGGCGCCCGCGAAAAGCTCACAATACTCTCATATTTGGTACATGATGGATCCAGGATCCTTTCACACCTAATCGGTGTCCACAATTTCTTCTTTCCAGCGATCTCATCCTCATGCTCCGGGCGTCTGTGCTTTGACAGCATCTTCACCTATTCAGCCCTCTTCGACTTCTCGGCAAACTTCTTCGCCTTTCGCCTCATCCGCTCTTTCCTTATTTCCACTCTTGTCCAGTTTCACTTCGCATCTTTTCCTGCCCTCTCCACTCCTATCTGCTCGCCCTATAGGTCGAGGTGCATATGTCAAGCGCATCTCGCAGGCCAGACCAGCCTTGCGAGTTTTGGCGAAAAAGGCGACCAGCTGATCAGCCTTTGATATTGCTTATCTCACTCAGGGGCAAGGGTTTTACTTGCTTTTGGGAATGTCGGGCTTCGGGGCCTGCTCAATGAATATGGTGAGGAAATGGCCTGCTCAATGACCTTGGTGGCGGAGTTGAGGCAGAAAAAGCGCAATGACGGCGTGAGGTTAAGTTCATCGGGGGTAGGCTTTTCGTCGCACAGGGGACAGTAAGGTAACGGGGCGGAGATCTCCATGGCGACGAATTCAACATGAGAGTAGGTACTGAGATCAACGTATAGAGCACCTTTTAGTCTTTGTTGAAATCCTGGGAGGGTGTCGGAGGGCGGCTCATGCTAAGGTGGCGATCGTGCATAGAGCGTGGTGTATGAATGCTCTTTCATTTGAGGGTAAGGCAGCTTTATTTTGCGCCCTCATCGATCCCACATCATTGAGTTCTACGGCTCTTGGGCAGAAGACAATATCACGAAGCAAGATCGCTTCAATCGCGCTGTACCATTGATGCACAGCACTAACGCATACCTGCATACTGATCAGAGGTTTTTGTTTGCTACGAAAGAAAACAAAAAGACCCTCCCTCCCTCTCTTTTCCTTCCTTCCTCTTCCTTGGTCTATCTTCTTATCTGCCAAACAGCAAGTTCTTCAACTTGCTATCGATTATATCATTACGTCCGTGCTCATCAACTCCCTTCTTCTACAACAGCCCCTCTCCATTTTCATCTTATCTCTGTCTTAACGCAGACTTTCTATAGTCGTCATGACACTTAGTCCCTCCGACCAGCTGACTTCCCAAACGCGCCTGCCGATCGCTGAAGCCGACAACTGCAGCAGAAGTGACAGCGTCAGCAGCATTAGCAGTGTCGGCAGCAGCATCTTCGGTCGCATCGCTGAAGACCACCCGATAGAGAATGACACTTTGGAGAATGGCACTAGGGCCAATTTATGGTTCGACCTCGAAAAGGTCTACAACTTGCACGACGTACAGCACATTCAGTTCTGGCCTTTCAAGAAGAAGGTCGTAAAAATCGTTGGATATGGAAAGGTCAGTCTACGCCTCCGTCTATATCGATCTAGCTTCATTGCCCTCAATCAATGTCTTTTGTCTGCGATCCTCGCCGCGCCCACAACCATCAGCCTCCGGCTGACGCTTTTTACGCAGCGCCATCAACGGTTATGCACTCAGTGGTCCTGGGACTCTTTGAAACTGACAGAAGCCGCGCTCAAATTTATCGGAAACGAATTCGCAGGTCATGTTAAGAATATTACGCAGGTGGAAATGCCGCACAACACAGGAGGGCAAGTGTACCTTGTTGACTTCAACGACACTGAGGAGGAAGAGGATTGAGTTGGCATATGAGAAGGAAAGGGAAAATGACGAGTGAGGTGGAAAATGGGGAGGGAATGGGAAGACGGAAAAAGTGAAATGCGCATTCACATATGACATTAGGAGTATATGGTTCGGATTTGGTGGGGGGAAAAATGACATGATTCACTTATGACAATGTCATGACGTACAATGTGTCTTCTACATTTCCAAAGAAGATACCTGTTGCTTTCTTGAGTATATCTACAGAAGTCCCTCTCTGACTTCCCTGACTTCTTCAAAGCGTGAGAACAACGAGTAGACGACATCTCAGCAACGGCACCATACCATTATTTGACACGAGACAATCCCTGACTACGCGCGTCCATCGCACACGCCAGGTTCTTCAACGCTGCCACTCTCCTTCCCTCCAACTGGAAGATTGTCATAGCATTGATCTTCGGAGCAAATCAGTGTCAATGCCCGTGGACCCCCGCACTCATTCAAACCCAAACTCAATCGATCATACAAATAACCTACGCGTCCCCCAAGGCCTCCTTTCCAACCTACATCCACCTCGCAATCTCCCCTCTCCCCTCTCCCCCTGCCCTCGGGTTCCGGGATCAACTATTATCCTCTCAATATCCTTTACACGCAACCTTACGCCTCACAATAACCAAACCCACCGCCCGCATAGCAAATGGCATACCCCAACTTCGCCCTGTCCCCACTACCACCACTACTACTACTACTACAACTACCTCGAAAAACCACAAGCACTAGAGACGCCGCTGCTAGCGCCGCGTTAACGCCTTCTACGCGAGTATCTTACTCGTCCTCCCCTATACCTTCTTCCTTGGTGCGACAGAGGGATCGATGTTCTGTAAGTCGAGGATGCGCTTGTTTGGGCACTGTCCGGGATAGAGCCGGCCTATATTGCTTGTATGTTGGGAAGTTCGTTACGGGTGGTTGGAATGGTAGATGGCTAATAGTGGAAGGGGATGCGAGCGGTGTTGGTGTGGCTGCAGTGGCCTGTGGAAGTGTGGCTTCTGGGAGGGGGGGCGGGGCAGTGATTGGGGTTTGGGGAGATCTGGTGGAGGGGTAGGAGGGGGTGAAGATGGGGATGGTGGATGGTCTGGGGGATGGCAAGGCGATGGTGGGAATGTGACTGGGAGTTGTAGCTGTGGCAGGAAGCGGGGGAGCTGTGAGCTGGATGGTTCAGAAAGGGACAAGAGATATAGGGCGATAGAGGTGTGGTATGAAACAGCTGTCAGTAAAATACAGCCACCTCGATAGATTAATATAGCTGGAGCCAACCCATATCGTAGTTTTGGCATATACTCAGCCCGTCAATCGGCCTCTACGTACTTTGGCATCTTCCCAATTCGCGCAGAGCATCAAGCGTTGGCCTTTCGCAGTGACTTCTGGGGCATAACAAAGACGACCCTTTTAAGTAGGTCACCATCTACACCATTAATCGTCACCCATCACACAGCCCCGTCCTACACCACCTCAGCTTCTTCCCTCTCATACCTCGCCCGAATGGAATAGGTGCCAGCACGTGGAAACTTTGTCGCAGAAAACACAATCCCGCCAACGCGATATCTCCAACCATTTCGGCTGCGCGCGCTGTCGACAACCCCACCAAAACCAAGATGACGATGACATGATTTAAGACGTGAGATTTTATGATCGCTTTTATAATTGCCTACGCTAAATTCGTTTACTTATACCTGCTTTAAGTCGATTGTTGGAAAGTCTCTATTATCCCATGTAGCCCAATTAAGACGTTGACTAATAGTTCAGAAGAAACAGAACGATGTGCTTATCTGTCCAGACTCCCATCCAGCCGTACTCTGATGAAAGACATTCTAGCATCGAGATGTTCGATCGTATGCCTAACTATCAATCTTCATCCTTGCCGGGAGTCGTACAAGTTTTCTGGCCGCGCACAAATTTCTCTGGTTCGTCTTATGCGTTACATCCATAGAACAGCCTTCGCTATGCCGTAGTTTGATCTTCCCTTTCTTTGTCTATCTATTATCGGCTTTTCCTGCAAGGGTCTCTCCTCCCGCAGGTACGTTATATAGCGTTGTCTATTCCACATACTTAGCAAGCTGCGTCTCTTCCTCTTCTTGCGTACGCTTTCGTTTATAGGCGTCTATAGAGCTTGGGGAGTATATGACTCGAATAGGGGGACGTCCCTAGTAGAAGATTCCTTTGGTGGTAGTCGATTCTCCTTGCTACCGGAGAAGGAAATTTTGTAGCTAGAGAGAGAATAGGCATCGCCGGCGCAGGTTTTGGCTTAAGGATTAAATGCGATTGTTGGATGAGTTTAATAAGATGCGGTATAAGATTTCTCCGATAGCTCCAAATCCATAATATAGTAGCGAACTATATACGTTTCGGTTTCTTCGCGTGCTTCTTAATCGCTTGTAATAGGCCGCTTATTTTTATAACTCCAAAGCCACCTTATTGGAGGCTATTTTTCCCTGGATATAAAACCTTCTCAGGAAACTACATCTTTCGAACAGTACTATTAGATGTCGATATTTAAGTATGTGGCGAGCTGCGGTCTTAGCGTTAAGCATCCCTAAGGTATGGAATGCGAGAATCAATGTATGGCTGTCGACTCTGGAGTCCAATCCGTAGCTATTAATAAAAAGATAGCGAGCTACTAAAATTGCTAGGTTGAATAGCTTTGTCTAGATAAAAAATAATCATCGTAAATAGCGAGATCGTTAGGGCAGAAAAAGAAAGGGTAAAACATTAAGCAATAAGGAAGAAGGAAAGAGGGACATGATATAGAGAGGACATTTGGGGAGGGTAGATTAGGAACCGAAATGCAAATGCGCTCCATAGCCGATGCTCTATCGTGGCAAGCGCGGGGGCAGCCACTATCCCCTAGTGACGGGGCGTCAATGTTCGCTTTCGTTGGATTAGGGGGCGAGAGTGGTTGAAAGGGACGGGTGAGAAGGGGCGGAGGAAAGTTAAGGGAGATAGGAAAGAGGCCGAAATAAGAGGGGAGAAAACGGGTTGGCTAGCTGGCTAGGGAAGGCGTGAAGAAGGCAAATGCGATTGGTTTCGATTGTTTAGCACGTCGTTCTTATACTAATATTTCCGTCTATATATAAAAGTTATTTTCATTTCTTTACTATGCCTATGCTCCTTTCCTTCAGTTGCCTAGTATTGCGAGACATTTCTCGATACTTGAGGTCGTTGACATTGACTTCGTCTTATAGCCGCCAGAAAACTATTCCGCCCGCTATGTTGGCTGCGGAAGTTATATCTGCAGCAGCGCTCTAAGTAATGCCTCTCGGATCCTCTGGATTCAACATAGCATTAATATAATCTCTTCCCGTTCGACGTATTTCTCGCCTCCCATTAGGCTGCAGCATGTTCGGGTCGGCCGCTAGTAGGCTTGAGCGGCCATCGGAAGGCACTAGTGGCTATCCGGCTTCCCGAAATTGGTTTTTTAGCCTTTTACCAAGCCGCCGGCCCTGAAGATCTAGTGAACTAGGCGGATTATAAGTTCTTAGAGATCTTAGAGGCCTTCTAGCGTAGCTTAGACTTTATCTTTTACGACCTAGCAAATCTAAACTTGTAGTTCTTTTAGCGTAGCTTGTACCGAATTATTTATAATTTAATATATCTAGCTTTAAGTAGATTTTTTCAACTTAGAAGTATTCTCTAGAATTAATAGAAGATAGCTTTCTTGTTGTAGACCACTTAGTTGAGGGTTAATTCCTCCTTTAATTAACATCTAACTATAATTTAATAGTCAATATAAAATATTAAATAGGTGTATATCTAAAGAGTATGCTTCTAAACTTATTAAAGACAAAATTGTTAGCGGGGGGTAATTATATTATAAAACTCTTTAGATTATATATTTAAACTTTAAAGGTAGGTAGCGCTCTTCTAAACACTAGCTTATCGACTATTTAGTCTAAGGGCTAAGATAGTTCTAGATTATAAGATTAGAAGTATACTTTTTTAAATAGAGTTAATATAAATAATAGAGGTTATTCTAGCGGAGGGTAAAGAGCATTAGTATAAATAAATCTAAGAATAGAGTTAGTAATATAGTTAAATTCTAATAGGTAGCCTCTATACTAACAAAAGTCCTTAAGCTATATAGTAAGTATTATAATTTACCTATCTATATATAATAGAGCGTCTATTATAACTTTATCTAAAGCTAGCTTATTGAAAGACAACTAATAATAGGACTGTACAGAGTATATAAAGTATTTTTAGCGAGATCGCATAGTAGTAAACATCTTATTAGGATTGCGACGCTTAAGGATTACTAGAACAAAAATATTTTATTATAGAGAAGTCTTGTTTATACTAGATAAAAATCGCTCTAGACAATAGTCTAGCGCACGTTCTAGTCAAGGAAGGCGCAAGGGCTATAATTATTCTAGTAGGGAACAAGAACGCTAGATAGTAAGGATATATAGTATAATAAATATTATTGTCTTTTAAGCTAGTCTTACATTTTTCTTAAGGAGGAATCTAAGGCTATTATTTTATTAAGGCAAGTATAGAGGGGCTAATTTAGTAAGCTATTAGTAAAATAGTACTACTAATAAACCCCTATATTTAACTTAATTACTTGCTATACTATGTTAATAGTAGTAGCAATTGATTTAGCTAGGTAAGAGGGCTCCTCACGTCCTAACTAACTAATAGTAGCTAAAATTATTAGTAGTAGATATTATTAAAGAAACTCTATCTACAAGCGCGCTAGAGATAGCTATAGTCCTTATTACTCTACTAGCTAAATAAATAAGTATTAGGTAAATATAGTGGAGTCTACTAAGCTAGTAGACTATTTAGCTATCTAATAATATAACTAGATAAGTTATACTTAGAGTAGCTCTATAGGTATTATAAGATAGAGTTTTAAGAGTAGGGTTTAAGGCTATTAACTTAGCTCCTAGATCTAATAGTACTTATACTTGTATAGAGAAATTAGTTAGAAGAAGGAATAAAAGAATATATAATAGTAAGCAACTAGCTATAGTAATAATCTTATAAAAGTATTAGCTATAAAGGACTTCTATTTAAAGCTAAACCTAGGAAAATTAAGAAGGGCAAAATAATCTTAATATACTTTTAATATCTTATACTAAAAGCCTATAAGGAATCCCTTATAAAGTAAGTAAAAGAGAAAGAATTTATAGACTTACCTTTAAGTAAACTATTAAAATTATAGACTTCTTATATTTCTTTTATAAAAATAATTACTATTTGCTTAAATTCTTTACTAGTTTTTAGTTTCTTATTTTCATTAGACTTTATCTATATCTCTATAGGAGTATATATATATATAGTCCCTGTTAAATAATCTTTAGCTTTTAATAAGTTATTAATTTATAAAGAAAAAAGTATTTATATAACCCTTCGCTCTTATAGCTTATAGACTTAATAAAGATAGAAAACTCTAGATATTAGTTATAATATATAAAACTTATTATTTATAATTTAAAGCGAACTTCTACTTAAAGGTAAGATTAATAATTAAATTTAATTGCGATTTGTAAGCGGGATATACTATGTCTTTAATTATTATATTATAAGTATAGCTTTAGTATTTGCTTTTATAAGTCTCTATTAAAACCTACTAGATTCCTAAAAAAGAAATTAAAGTTATAACCTATTATTTATAGATTTAAAGATGTTTAGCAATCCCTTCTCTTAACTTCCTTTAATTGCTACTCTCAACTATCTTAACTAATTAAAACCCTCCTTCCTATTTAGTTAGAAGTAGCAAACTATTACTAACTAAGCTAAAAATACTGCTAAAAGTTAGGAGAAATAATCTATAAACTAGACTATAGCCTATAAAATTCCCTTATTATTTATTTTAAAAACAAAGAACTATATATTAATAGAATTACTCAATACTATACTAGCTACTATATTGGCCTTAGATAAGCTTTTATATATTACTATTTATATATTATTTTAATAGGTTGTCTCTTATGCAATTAAACTTAAATTAAATTAATATTATATTAGGATACACTATATAAACCTAGATTAAGTAAGGATAATAATCTTTTATTATAGTAGTAAAGGATATCCTTAATATAGGTTCTATATAAATATTCTAGAGATTTTAAAGTCTATTAGTTAAGCTATTATTATAGTAATAATCTTTACTAGGGGGGATTTAGATCTTAGGCAGTAACCCTAATTAAAGAATAGTAAGTACTTTAAATAAAAAAGATTCCCTATAACCTAAGTAAGAGTATAATTAAAGGTAGGATTGCGAAGACATTAAAAAAAGCTATAGAGGTAAAATCTATTAATAATAATTTATAAATCTTAAAGTTTTATAAGCTATTAAAGACAAATAGCTATATCTACTAATAGCTAGCTATATGAAGCGTATTACTATAGAATAAAGAATTTTCAAAAGTAAGTTAATAGCAAAACCTTTAAAAGTTTTTATTTAAAAATAAATTTTAGGAGACTAATAGGCTAAAGAATAGATAATACTTACTTAGTTTTAATTAATCTTAAGCGATTATATTAGGTATAAAAGCTCTAAGGTTGTCTAGCTATCGGTTTTTAGTATTCGAAAAGCTAGTAAGGATATTAATTACTAAAATTTATACTCTTTAGCAGTAGTATAATAAATCTTAATATTGTATTTCTATATTATAATCTAGCCTATACCTATACTATAGCAAGCTTTAGTTGCTAAAGCTCTTACTTATATTACTTATACTAAGTTAGTTTAAAACCTATAATATAAAATAAACTAAGAAAAGTTATTAAGCAAAATAAAAAATTTACAAATTCTAGCAACTCTATACATAGAGTATAAAATCCGGACCCTAGTATATAAATAAGAATAGAATATTAAGAATAGCTATATAATAATAAATCTATAGTTAGTAATAGCTAGCTACTTATAAAAGTATTCTAATATATAGACTAAGAAGCAATAATTATAATTAAGAAACTATAAACTTAAGATATTGCTAGGGAAGTAAGAATAAAAACTTAAATATTTAAAAGACTAGACAATAACTAGTATAAGATAAAGAAAATAAAAAGACTTCTAGACTTAAATAAGGTTGGAATTAGGATAAGCTTAGTAAGAAATTAGACTATAATAATACTAAACTAGGGGTTATAAAAGAAATAGACATTATACTCTAGAATAGCTAGAAAGTTAGTCCTAGTAAGAAAGATAGTAAGAAAGAGCTTATTTATAAAGGGCAAGCAAGTAATTAATATAATCTTATAAAGCTAGCTTATCCTTAGGATAAAAAGGCAAATTATAGGATTAATAATAACTATTCTAAAGATCTTATCCTAGCTATTAATATTATAGATTAAATTTTAAAAAATAATATATTTTTATCTTTACTACTTATAACGAATATAACCTAATCTGAAAATGTAAGTAAAAGTATATAGGAGCAATTATATCCAATAGATTATAAAATAAATAAAATAGTAAATAAGTAGAATTTAGTAGAGGATATTATTAGATAATACCTTGAAAATAATAGTAACTTAAAGGCTAATCTAAAACTATTATTTTACTAGATACTTTTAATTATAAGGTAATAAGAGGTTCCTAAGTATATTATATAATTTAAGGCTATAGTTTTAGAGCTAGACGCTATAGGTTATAAAAGTAATATATTTACTAAGCTAGAAAGTAATCTAAAATATTAAGTAATAATTACTCTAGTATATAAATAGGTATATAAATAGATTAAAGGCTACCTTAAGTACCTTTTAAAATACTAGGACATTATAACTAATATTAATAATCTAGAAAAAGAAGGTATAAAAAGAGAGATTAATAATTAATATATTCTCTAAACCTAGACCTTATACTTTAATAGGAAAAGACTTCTAAATAAAGACTTTTCTACTAAGTAGTCTTGTAAGTAAAGGGCAGTTCATATAATAAAAAGGAAAATATAGCTAAAGATAGCTAATTTAAGCCTTAAAATTTTAATAATTATACCTAATAACTTGGATTCCTAGAGAAAGTACCTAATATATAGCCCTATACAACTCTAGCTTATTAACTAGGCACTTTATAATAGTAGTGAGAGCGGATTCTACGCTATATTCGCTAAGAACATTACCTAGGTAAGTCAACCCTACTAATTTATATATTATATAAATACTTAAAATCCTAGTTTAAATATTATATAATAGGAAAGAGTTTCTTATTTAAAATAATAGCCTAGCTAGTATAAGCGGAAGCTATAAAATATAATAAAGAGAGAAAGGTTTTATTTAGTCTATAAACTGCTTTAACTTTGCGGCTATAAAGAAGTAAAAACTAATATTATAGACTAAGAATATACTAATAATTCTATACTATAAATATAACCTAACTTTAGAAGTTTTAATAGTTACTTATTTTAACTTAGAGAAGTAGACAATTATATATAGTTAGCTTTAGTCTATTAAAATTAAGTAAGATATAAAGATTATCTAGTAATATTTAAAGTAGGAATAAGGGCTATATATAACTTTAAGGGCTCTTCTAACTTCTAATAGCTTTCTAGAAGAGAGTAGTCTATTTACCTATTTATAAGCGTCTAGTATTATATTAGGTAAAGAAATAATTATATACTAAAGTACTTTATACTACTAACTACAACTAGCTATTTAGATTTATACCTAGCTTTAGGACTTGTATTTAGGACTTTATATAGATAGTTAAGAGGAAGACTTAAGTAAGTGAAATTTATAAGCTAGTTAGACTTTTAATTCTCTTATTAATAAATATTTCTAATATTATATACTATAATATATAGTATATTACTTAGTTTATAAGGTAGAAAATATATTTTTTAAAACAATATAGTAAGCGTTTATAGTCTTTAAGAACATTTATTGCCCCTTTATTGCTCCTTTAAATATAGACTTATTACCTTATTATCTATAATAAAGCTTAATAAAATACTACTAAGGCTAATGGGGATCTCACTTATATAGGCTTTAATAGTGTAAAGAAAATAGTATATAGTATATTAATAATATTAAAGATAGTATAGAAAGATAAAGTAGGGGGGGGGGTTCTAAGAAAATCTTATTACCTTCGATATTATTTCCCTAGAGGACGCGACTTATATTGCGTTATAAAGATATTATATATAGTATAGTCTTAATTTTGTTATTTAACACTAGTCTAACTAAAAAGCTCTTATAATATTCTATTAAAGAGTTCTCTATAACTAGATATACTAGAAGTTATTAGTTCCAATATAACGCTATTAGAAATTTAATATAATTTTGCCTATTATATAAAGTATTAACCTCTTTATTTTATATTTAGATGCCTATTTAGTTCTTATAATATCTAAGATTTTAATAGGTCCTATCTATAGAAAAAGTTATTTAACAAGTACTAATAGCTTTAAACCTTCTTAGCTTTATAATCTAAGACTATACTATACGCATTCTAGTGTATACTTTTATTATATTCTTGCCTCGCGCGCTATTGTCAAGCCTCTACACATTCTTATTTATTAGAAATATAATATAAGTCCCCTATTTACCCTACTTACTTCTAATATAATATAGGAATAGAAAAAGGCATCTCCTATTATTAATATTTATCTTTTCTATAACAATTAGTTCCGCGGCCTATACTTACTATACTTATATAATTATTTTATTATAATTGCAATTTTCTTTATTTGACTTTACTTTCGCTACTATAGGCCTTCCTTTTCTAGTAATAATAAGTAAAGCCCTTTAATATTACTAATACTTTAGCTAATAAAGGTAGCTCTTAAGTATTTAATATAAGCTTTCTTATAAGAAGAGTATAATTTAGTTATAAGGAATTCCTATATAGTTCCTATAGAGGTTAGAAAGGCAAATATAGTATAGTTCTAAACTTAGTATAGGATATTTAAATATTTTTTAAGAAACTTATTATTATAGATTATAATAATATTTCTTATAGCTTTTAGAACACTATTTATATAAATAGTATAGCTATTAGATTTAATAATAATAATATTAATATTATATAAGGCAATAGCTATCTTAAGTTGTTTTATATTTTTTAATTTTTTTTAAATATTTAAAAATAGAAATAGATTCTATAAAGCCTTAGCTCTCTTAATATTATTATTTATATATTAAACTTAGAAACTATAAAAGTTATAAATTGTAAAAAGCAGTAATACTCTATTAATATATAGTTAATTACTATTAAAGAAATATTAATCTAGTACTAAACAATATATATAGTTAAAGCATTTCTTAGAAGACCTTTTGCTATATAATAGTATAATTGTATATACTACTATCCCTACCTATTTACACCCTATTCTTTCTTATTTATACCCTATCCACTTTTATTTATACTCTTCCACTACTCCGCTTAAGTATATAATATTTTTAGTATTATTATAATTAATATCTTAAAGCTAAAACCCTAACATCTAATACTAAAAAACTATATTGCTCCTCTATCTTAATTATATAGTCCTTTAAATTCCCTTAAATTCAATAATAAGTACTAGTAGAGCTCTATTTCTAGCGAATTCTCTTTAGCGTCTAGCCTAATAACTTGCAATAGTTAATAAAGCAATAATAGCAGTAAAAAGTGCTCTAAAAGTAGGTCTTCTAATAAAATAATTAAAGGATAGGAGAATACTCTTAGTAGGGTTTAATAATTATTTATAAAAAATTAGGTCTTATATACTTGATTATATACTACTTAGGAGCAACCTACTTATATATAAATATAGATATAGATTTATAAAGCAACTTTAAAGAAAAAAAAAAGAAGAATATTTACTTAAGATAATCTCGCTACTAATTAGTATATAAGCTTATAGCTTTGCGTCTAGAGGGGTATTTTATTAAGTTTTTTACCTAGCCTAATATTAATATTATAGTGTTGCTCCTCGCACCTAATAAGATTTACTAAATAATACTTTTAGTATTAGGTTTAGTTTAGCTCTTATAAAATACAATTAAATAGAGTATTCCCTAGCTATTTATACTTATACCTCTCCTCTATTATATATATATATAAGATTGCTTTTAAATAATATGTCTTTTAGTCGAATTAAAGAGATATGGAGATATTGTAGTAGGCTATAATAAAGTACTAATTTATTAGAAAGTAAAGTTAATTTGAGAATATTACTGCCCCTCGAAATAGCTAAAAGCGCTATTTCTCCTCCGCTTTTCTTACTTATTTCCTTAGGCTCTAACACTTTTATTAACTATTAATTTAATATAATCTTTAAGCCTTCCCCTTTCCGCTAAGGTATTTAGCACTCCTATCTGTCTACAAATGTTTGCCTCTAGGTCTACTATATTAATATCTTATTAAATATTAAATTGCTTATTAATAGCTCTTAAGTTAATACTATTATATTAAAACTAGCTTATCTAGTAATAAATACAAGTTTACTTTAATCTAAATAGCCTAAATTAACTTCTAGTATCTATTATTTCTTCTTTAATAGTCGCCCTTATAAACAATGTTTCTTGCCTTAGTAATTCTTATTATAATTATATAATAAGTATTTTTCTACTACCTTATCTTAGAAGATCTTAGAATAGTTAATTAATTTTATAGGCCTTATAAACATATAAATATATCTTTAGAGTAGGCTAAGTTAAAGTATAGCTATATATAAAAACCTATAATAAGTTAATAGCTATATTTAAGAGTATATAAATACTAAGATTATAGTTAGTTTTATATACTTATAATTTATAGCTAGAGACCTATAGCTATAATATTTCTATTAGATTATAGGTTAAGTAGTATTACTTTATAGAGTAGCTAGGAGCTAAAAGCTAGGTTAGTAATAATAGTAGCTAAGACTTTATTATCTACTATAAGTAAATAATAAGGTCTAGTAGTTATATTGCTCTACTTACTAGGTGAGGAGAGCTATAAGGTATTTATACTAACTAAAGAGCTATCTAACCCGCTAGTAGTTTATTATCTTAATAATAGTAAGTAGTTTAAGTAGTAAATAAGGTTAGGTAAATATATATATAGTAATCGCAAATATAGCTAATAGGCGAAGCTAATTCTATATAGCTATATAATATTTTAACTAGCGATAAAGATTATAAGTCTCTAGAGATTATACTTAAAGGAGTAGAGTATAAGTCTAGAAATCTAATTCTTAACAATTAATATTAAAGTACTTTCCTTAGTATAATAACCTATATATAATTTTACTAAAGCTATTTATAGGCGAGGACCTAGAGTTATACAGTTGGGAATTTTAATAGATTTTAAAATATTGTTACTAATAATTATTATAGGCGAGTTTATATACTTTCTAGTAGTAGCTTAGTTAAGTTTTCTAAGAATTTACTAAGTAGGTTTAGCGAATACTAGTATACTAGAGGTTCTTATAGCTTTATAGTTTAACTTAATTATACTTTTCTATAGATAAGTTATGCCTAGTCTTTAATAATTAGGGTAGATACTTAATTAAAGCGTTACTAGGCTAGTATAGTGCTTAAGATATCCTATATTTACTATTGCTTTAAGCGCTATTAGAAGGTTTTTTAGCTTTAGCTAGTTAAGCTCGCCTGCCCCCTAAAGACCTAGGCTCCTTAATTACCTTTTTATTCTCTATATCTTAGAGCATTTTGCGGAAAGTTTATAAAAAGTATTTAATTTATTAATAAGTAGTAATATAGCTAGTATTAGCTTTAAGCCTATAATATAGCAAATAGACAGATACAGAAGCATTGCAAGGTAAGATATAAGAAGCTAAAACTTAATATACTTCTTACCTAGATTACTTAGTAGAATACTATAGCTATTAGAGTTAGGCGCAAGCTACTACTGCCTAAGATAGATAAGCGTTTCCTCTAAATATATTTATAGGATTTCTTCTGCTACTAGAAATATATTATTAACTTATGGGTATATAGCTATTATAGTATTAGCCTCTTATAGTGCCTAGTCTAGTCAATTACTCTTAAAGCTATTTTATAGTTTTCTTATCTTACTTCTATAAGAAGCTATATTTAGCTTCCTCTACTTTATAGATAGTAAAACTAACTTATTGGCTAGGTATTAGACTTAGTAGGGTTAGAAATTCCTTATTTCCCTATTAGGTTTTATAAAAAAGATTAAGGAGTATAATAGGTTAAAAGGTATTATTGAGGGGCTAGGCTTGTATAAGGCAGTAGAGAGTACTTATTATAAATACTATCGCTTATAGATAGGTATATTCCGCTAGAACTAAGTCTTAGAGCTAAAATTATATAATAATAGCTAAGATAAGCTATTCCCTAACTCTTTGCTAAAAGCTATTAATAATTTATATTATTATACTTTTATACCTATAATCTAGTCTATGTCTAGCTTTTCTATAATATAAAGGTAGCTTATATTGTTATCTAAAGTACTATTATTCTTTCTACTTTTTTTTAACTACCTCTATATATAGGTATAGTCCTGCTTAAGTTTACTACGCAAAGGCTACTCTATACTCTATACTCTTAAGAGGCATTAAATTTTATTATAGTTAATACCTATAAAGCAATGCTAACGCTAAGTGTTAATAGAGGGATAAGTAAGAGGGTGTGTGAAACAGAGTAGTAGGATTAAAAAGGTAGAAAAAGGATATAATCTAACTAAAACTTAGTACTATAGCCTATAAAGTAAGTAGGATAAAACCAAATATAAGCTTAAATACTAGGCCCTTTATAAGCCTAAAAGTCCTTTTAGTTAATTTGTAATATTGACTAAGATTCTAGCTAAGCTTATATTAAAAGAAAGTTTAATTCTATATAAAGTTTTTAATAATTAATATTTTAAATCTAATTAAAAAACCTTAATATTACTTTTTAAAAAACTTTTAAAGCTAGGGGGAGTATAAAAAGCTATTATATATATTCTTTTTTATTATAATAATAATATTTATAATAGGGCTAATTATAAACTAAACTTAAAAAAGCTAATATAATTCCTATAGCGGAATTAAGATTAATAAATAGAAATAAATAATAGTAAAAGTTACTTTAATAATAATACTAATAATTAAAACTTTTAAATTAATATTAGAACTAATTATAAAAAAACTTAAGTATTAAATATAATAAATATATATAAATTAAAATAAATTTATTACTTATTAAAGTTAAAGAAAATTATATTTAATAAATTATATTTTATATTATATAGTTTATAATTTAATATTCCTAAAGTTTATTAATTAGTTTTATATTTATACTTAGAATTAATATAAGTTAAGTTAAGTTATAAAAGCTATAACCTAATTTAATAACTTAAACTAACTTAATTTAATATATAATTTAACTTAGTTAAGTTAGTTTAAATTATATACTAAGTTAACCTAGTAGCGAAAGTTAGTTATACTAAAAGCTAATATTTCTATTAATTAGAAATAATATTTATAGTTTAATTCTATTAATCTATATAATATAAAGTATTTTAATTATATCTAATACTTTAAAAGTTTTTAAAAATTCAAGTTTATTTCTACTTATTACTAGTCTTATTTTTATAATAAATATAAAATAGAAGTTTTATTACTATTATTCTAAATAAAAATATAAGCTTATAATATAATATTTTAATTATTTAGAATTTGCTAATATATTTATATTATTACTATATATAATATTATTTCTTTTTCCTATATTTATATTACTTTTCTTTTTTTTTCTTTTTATTATAATTCTCTTTATTATAATGTTTTTTTTTATAATATTTTTCCTTATAACGTTTTTTTTTACAATGTTTTTCCTTATAATACTTAACTTTATAATACTTATCCTTATTATCCTAACTTATTAATAACTTATAATTATTAATTAATTAAGTTTTTTTAAAATTATTAGCTTTATAGTAGAATTAGTATACTAAAAATAAGAAAAGTTAATACTAAAATCCTTAATAATAGTAAAACTTTTAAAAGTAATATTATTTATAATACTATTTTCCTAAATAAAGTTACTACTACTAATAAAGCTATTTTTCTAAATAAAGTTATTATTATTTATAAAGCTATTATTATTAATAAAACTATTACTACTATTAAGGTTATTATTATTTATAGGGCTATTACTACTAATAAAGTTATTATTATTATTAAAGTTATTATTATCTATAAAGGGATTTTTATAATTAAAGCTATCTTTTTTAGTAAAGTTAATTATAAAAAATCTTAGTAGCTTTTTACTACTTAGCTAATATTTTTAAACTTATTTATTTTTATTTTTCTTTTTACTTGTGCCTATAGTTTTATTTTTACTTTTATTTTTTTTTATATAATTTTTTACTATTAGCTTTAGTTTTTTGCCTTTTCTATTAATATAATAAAGCTTAACTTTTTAGCTTTATAGTAATATTAAATTTATATTAACTTTTTATTAAATCTTTAGTAAGCTTAAGTAGGTTAATATTATAATTTATATATATATTAATATACTACCCTTAGGATTATAATAAGCTAATATACTAGTTATAGCTAAAATAAACTAAAAGTTTTTAAGTTATAAAATAATATATTTTATATAAATAGTATATAAATTAGCTATTATAAATTAATAAAAACTAATTAATTAAGCTATTTAAATTAATAAAATTATAGCTAATTTATTTTTAAAAAAATTAATTAAAATCACTTTTATAGCTTTTTATAATATAGTTATAGCTTCTAATCTTTATTTAAAATTAAACTTATAGTCCGCAGCAATCTTTTTAATAAAATACTAGAATAGTAATTTATATAGTAAGAAGTTTATTTTTTTTAGTAGTACTTAATCTCTTATAAAGCTTTAGCTATTTTAATATATTAGTAAATATAATAATAAAATTAATAAAAAGAAAAAACAAAATATAATAAAAGCTATAAAACTAATAGAATTTATATATAAAAAACTTATTTTTAAGTTTAGTTTTCTGCTTTTTAATTACTAGTAATTTAGTTATTATTTTAATATATTTTTTATTATTAAATTTAATAAAATTAATTAATTTAATTCTTATTTAAACTTTTTTATATTTTTTTATTATTATTACCTTGTTTTTTTCTTAATTCTCCTATACTTACTTTATAGTAGTATCCTACTAAGCCTTTATACTTTTATAAGTAGAAGCTATATTAAAAAATTAAAAAATAGAAAAATTTAAAATTTATATATATAATAAAAAAGATTAATAAATATAATAAAACAATAGTAATATAAAAATAATAAATTTAATATAAGCTTATTTTATATAATTACTTAAAGCGATTCTAAGCTTAAAAGAAAAAAAAATATAGGTATAATAATATAAAAAAAAGAAAAAAGTTAGAATAAAGTGAAAATAGGTATTAAATAAAGTATTAACTTAAATAAATAATAAAAACTAAGTACTTCTTTAAAAGTAGGCTTTAAAATATAGTATTACGACCTTGCGCAATAGGCGTAACTAGGTAGCTATTATAGGATAAAGACTATAGCTATACTAGGTTATAAAGAAGAATAACTAAAAGGAGGAAAAGATAGCTAAAGTATTTAAGTATACTTAAGCACTAAAAGTATTAAGTAACCTTTAGATTAAATATACTTAAAGTAATTAAAAATTAAGTATTATTAAGTAGGTTAAGTAAAGTTATATATATAGAACTTTTTATTCTTTTTTTAAATAAATTTTTTTATATTTAATATAAATTTTATTCTTTATTATAAAATTTAAAATAATTATAACTTAATCCTATCTTGCTATCTAGCTTTTATTTATCTTTTAACTGCTATTTATATTTTAGAAGAATTAACTTGTTAACTTATAATTAAATTAGTTAATATTATTTACTAGTTTAAATATTAGGGTTATAATATATTAAATATTTTTAAAATAAGTATAACTAGATCTACTATAAGTAGGCAATATTCCTAGCAAAAGCATATAATACGTTGACTAATTACTATTAAAAAGGATAAAACTAAATTTTTAAAGCTTAACTTCTTTTATAAAAAAATTAAGCTTAATAATTAGTTATTTTAATTAGATTTCTATTTTAAATTAATATTTAATATTAAAAGTAAGATTAAAGTAACTTTTATAGTAATATATATAAGAGGTAAAATACTATTATAAATTAATTTAGACTTTAGAAAATATATAAATAGAACTGCTGATATAGAAACCTATAAATAGATTAAAAACTATTTTAAATTTGAAAAATAAATCTAATAAGTATTTAAACCTACTAATAAGGAATAGTATACTAAATTAATAATATAATAATTATAATAAACTAAAGGAGCAACTAATTATATAACTATTTTCTAATATTATATAGTAATAATAGAATAGAATAATAAAGTTTAAATATTTATATTTAAGTAAAAACTAAGAAATAATATTTAAAACAAGCTTATATATTATAGTAGAGAAATTAAAAATATTAATAATTTTATAAAAGTAGTAATTAAAATTAATAACAAGCTATATTAATAATATATAAAATAAAATAAACAATAAAGATAGTATATAGGATAAGTTACTATAAAATATAATAATAATATAATAAAATACTAAGGACATTATAACTATAGAGTAAGATAACTAAAAAGTACTAATTTACGAAATAACTTTATAAAACTAAATATATTAATATTATAATATAATAGTAAAAGTAATTATAGAAAGCCTAACTAAAAGAAGTATTATAAATATAATAAAATAAAATATATTATATATAATTATTAGTTAAAGAACTAAGTATAAAGATAATTAAATATTTTATAAAAACTTCTATTACTATATTTATTATTAATTAATAATAAAAAAGCTAAAAACTTAGTATATAATATAAACTTAAATATATTATCCTTTATAATAATAAATAATAATGCCTAAGAACAAATACTAATTAAATACGAAAAGTAAAAATAAATTAATATACTAAATAATACTTTATAAAATATAGAAAAAGTATATAAACTATTTAATATAAATTTTAATAAAATAATAAAATAATTTAAATAAGGATAATAAATATATAGATAATATAATTATAAATAAAGTTACTTTAAAAACAAACTATAGAATCTTTTCGATAAATTAAAATAGTATAGGAATATAAAATTAAGAAATAGCAATAAATAATTTTTTAAAAAAATATTATACTTTTATATTGACTTCTAGCTTAGATACTAGGTAAATAATATTATATATATATTAAAAGATAAAATCCTTAAAATAGCAATATAATAAGTTATTTATTAAGAACTTTATAAAAGAACTATATAAACCGATAGTATAATTAACTAATATATATTTTATTTAATTAATAAATATAAAAATAAGTTCTTTCTAGGATATAGAAATAAGTAATATAAGTTATATTATTAATTTCTAATAAAAGAACTAAAAAATAGAATATACTTATTATATATCCTATAAAAAAAAGACTAGCTTCTAATATAGTAATAAAACTTTATATAGAAATATTGTAAAAGCGTACTATATAAAGTATATTAAAATAAAAAATTATAATAAGGAATATTACTTAAAGCAATAATTAATAATTTTAATAAGGTATAAAATATTAAAAAGTATAATTTATATATTATAATAAATATATAATTGAATAATATATTAATAACTATACTTGTAAATATAGGAGTAAAAAGAAATTATATTTTAGAATAAAAAATATAAGAAATATAAATTAAAATATAAGTAATAAATAAACTATATATAATTACAATAGCTATAGGAGATATAATAAAAGTTAACTTAATTATAAAAAAACTATATAAATAAAAATAGCTATTTAATAATATAATAAGAATATAATATTTAATATACTTAAAATAGCTACTTATAATATTATATTAAGGGTACCTTAGTTAAAAAAGTAGAATTTAGTTATTAACTAGCTATTTAAAGAACTAAGAATTAAAGATAAGTTTATTATTAAAGCCTAGAAACCTAAGCGGTTTATAATTATAATTTTAAATAAGAAAATCTAATAGAATATTATAAGTACTTATATATTTTAAATTTCGAAAAATAAGTAGCTAAGCAGTACGCTAACTTTAGTAGATATAAAAGAAAAGTTAACTAATTATAAGGCTAGAAGAAAAAATATTAATAAAGCTTTTATATTACTAGAATATAAAAAATAAATATACCTTTTTAAAAAAAATAAAAAAAAGAAGTATTATTATTATATTAACTTTAGGATTATTAAATTAAATTAATTAATAGTAAGTAACTAATATTTAAACCTATATATCAACTATTAAAGATAGAATTTAAAGCTTTAAATAAATATTTAAAAAAGAACTTTATAAAAAGATTTATAAAGCTGTTATCCTTTTTAGTTAAATATTTAATTTTTTTTATTTTAAAAAAGAATAATAAATTATAATTATATATAAACTATGAAAAACTTAACGAAATTATAATAAAAAATTAGTACTTATTATGAAATACTAATAAATTTAGAAATTAACTATAAAAAGTACAATGGTTTTTAAAACTCAATATATATAGAGTATATAATTTAATATAAATAGCTAAAGGCTATAAATAGAAAATAGTTTTTAGAATAAAATATAGATTATATAAATATATAATTATATTTTTTAAATTAATTAATATATTAGTATTATACTAAGAATTAGTTAATAATATTCTAAAAAACCTATTAAATTAATATATTATTGTATATTTAAATAATATACTAATATTCTTAAAAACAATATAATAATATATAAAAAAATATTAAAAAAACACTTATATCTTTAATAGAAATAAACTTTAAGCTTAAACTAGAAAAGTACAAGTTTTATAAGAAAAAAGTACTTTTTTTAAGATATATTATAAGTATTGAAGGCTTAGTAATAAATTAAAAAAAATATAAGTAATACTAAATTAGCTAGAATTAATAATAGTTAAAAAATTATAATTATTCTTTAAAATAATTAACTTTAATAGGAAATTTATATAAAAGTTTTTATAAATTATATTACTTTTAATAAAGCTAATAAAAAAAGAAATAGAGTATAATTAAACTAAAGAATAACAATAAATATTTAATTAACTAAAAAAAATATATATATAAAAATTCTAGTACTAAGAACTTTTTAATTAGGAAAAGTAATCTAAATTAAAACTAATATATTAAATACAATAATGCAAATATATTTATAATAGAAAATAAATAAAAAACAATACCCTATAGTATATTATTTATATAAAATAATAAATATAAAATAAAACTATATTATTTATAATAAAAAATTAATAGTAATAATTAATATATTCTAATAATAGAAAATATATATAAAAGGAGTAAAAGATATTAAAGTATTTATAAATTATAAAAATTTAATATATTTTATAATAATAAAACAACTAAATTAACAATAAACTAGATAAATAAAACTATTAATATAATATAAATTCTAAATTAATTATATACTAGGAAAAGATAATATTATTACTAATAAACTTAGCAAATAACCTAATTTATATTAATAAAAATATAAATATTTAATAGTAATATTTAAATAAAGCAATAATAAAATATTATATTTAATATAAGTTAATATATTAATAAAAAACAACTTTATTAATTAAATATAAAAAATATATTAAAATAATAAAATAGCCTAAAAACAAATTAAATTAGGATAAAAAAAGCTATTGAAATATTAATAAAAATATTATATACTAAAGGAGTTCCTATAAAAACTAGTATAAAAGTATTATAATAATCTAAAGTATAAATATTTAAAAACAGTTAAAATATATAAGCTTATTAAATAAAACTAGTTTTTATTAAATATAAGAATAGTAATTAATAAATATATTAAAAAATACTTTTATATAAAAAAAATAAAGCTAAAAACTATAAAAAATATAGTTATCTATAAAAAATATACTTATTAGAGTTTCTATAGTAATATATTATAATAGATTTTATAATAAAATTATTATTATTATAGGACTTAGGAACTAAAGAGATATATAATACTATAATAGTTATAATTAATAAATATATAAAATATACTATAATAATATCATTTAATAAAATATATAATATAGTATAACTAATATATATATTCCTAAATAAAGTAATTAAAATTAGAGGATTTTTTAAAAAAATAATCTTAAATAGAAATAAATTATTTTTATTTTTATTTTAGAAAATAATTATAGCAAAGACTAAAATAAAGTTAAAGCTTTCTATAGTATATTACCTAAAGATAAATAGTTAAATAAAAAAATAAATTAAATATTAAAAATATATTTATAATATTATATTAATTAGAATTAAAACAATTAAGTAAAATTTTTATTTATAATAGAGTTAGTATTTAATAACTTAATATTAAATGCTATAAAGATAATACTATTATATACAAACTATAAAAGAAATTTAAATATAAATAATATACTAAAAGAATTATTAAAGTTGTAAAAAGCTATTAAATATATATTAGAACTTAAATAAATATATAAAAATATTATAAATTCTCTAGAAAAAGTATAAATTAGAACAGAAAAATAGGAAAATAAATATAGGATAAATAAACTTTAGCTAAAAGAAAAAGATAAAGTATAGTTTTATATAAAAAATCTTAAAATAAAATAACTAAATAAAAAACTAGATTACTTATAAGTTAGCTTATTTAAAATTTAGAAATAGAAAAAACTTATTAACTATAAATTAAAATTATTAAATAATATAAAAATATATTTAATATTCTATATATTACTTCTTAAAAAAGCAAAAAACACTAAACTAATTCTAATATTATTTGGATATAAATTTAAAGAAAATAATACTTTTAAAATTAAAAAAATATCAAAAAAACAATATAGTTAATACTTTATTAAATAAAAAATTACTTAGAAAAAGAAAATATATAGGAACTAAAAAAATACTTATTACTTAATTATATAGAGAAGCTTTAGCACTTCTATTAGCAGTAATAATAGGAGTAAATAAAGCTTTTATTTATTTATTAAACTAATTGTAAAAAGAAAAGTTAAAATTATTAAAGAAAAAAATTTATTAATTATTAAATCTAATTTAAAAGCTAAAATTAATAGATATATATTATTAAATTGCTATTTTTATTTTTTTTATAATACTTATCTTCTTTTACTTTTAAAATATTTTTTATATTAAAATTACTTAATTAATTTAGCTTTTTTAAATAAAATTATTTTATTTTATAAATATATAATAATTTAAAATAAGTAGCTAAGTTTTACTTATCTAGGTTTTTAAAAATATTATATTACTTATCTATCTTTTTCTTAAAAGGAGTTAAATTGTATTTTTAATTATATTTATTATACTTAGTATAACAAATTAACTAATTAGTCTTTATATATTTAGAACCTTAAGAAATATAATTTTTGCAATAATATATAATAATATAATAACTATAATACTTTTTTTTAAGAAATAAAATAATAGTATTAAATACTATTATTAGAAAATTATATAATATAACTAAAAAAGTTATATAATGAAGGAAATTAATAACTAAAAATAGTTATATTAAAAAAAGAAATAATATTATAACCTTATATAATAAATATAACTAAGTAACTGCTATAAAATAAAAATTATAGCTATACTAGATTATAAAAAAGAATAACTAAAAGGAAAAAAAGATAGCTAAAGTACTTAAGTATATTTAAATACTAAGAATACTAAGTAACCTTTAGATTAAGTATACTTAAAATAATTAAAACTTAAGTATTATTAAATAGATTAAATAAAGTTATATATATAAAACTTTTTATTTCCTTTTTAAATAGATTTCTTTATATTTAATATAAATTTTATTTTTTATTATAAAATTTAAAATAGTTATAACTTAATTTTATTCTATTATTTAATTTTTACTTATCTTCTAACTATTATTTATATTTTAGGAGAACTAACCTACTAACTTATAATTAAATTAGCTAATACTATTTACTAGTTTCAATATTAGGGTCGTAATATATAGGATCTATATTTAAAATATATATATATATATAGAATTTTTTATTATTTAAGAAGTAAGTAAAATTCTATTAATCTATTATTAATAATATTTAGAGTTTTATTAATTTTGTAATTTATAATAAAGTTAATTAAAATATATATTTATTTAAACTAATATATAAATAGCCCCTAGCCCCCCTTTTTTTACTTTACTTTTTATTTTATTTTTTTATTTATTTTTATATTTATATTATATCTTCTACTTTTCTATTTTTTAATCTATAGTACGCTAGTACTACTAATCTAGTAAATAAAGTTCTTATTTATATTATATACTTATATAATTATTTCTTTATTTTTCTTTTTTATTAACTACTATAAGCTAAATATTATTAGTTTATATACCTTATTTAGCTTTATTCTAGTTTTCTATATTTAAAAGTATTTTTTTAATAGGTAGTAAGTATAAAAAGAGTTAAACTAATTTTAAAATAAATAATATAGTTAAGTAAGTAATAATATTTTTATAGGTTTAATAAAACTTATAATCTAATCCTCTACTTTTTTATTAATTTATTTTAATAGCTTTATTTAATTAAAATTCCTTTCTATAAAATAAACCTTTTAATTTTTATATTATATAATACTTTAAAAAAGAAATAAAATTTTTTTATAAATTATATATTTAAAAAAAAGTAAAAATAGTTAAAGCTATATCTAATACTATAAACCTAAGTTATTTAACTAAAATATAAAAACTTTATAAAAATATATTATTATTTAATATATAATTAAAAAAAATAAGTTTAAAAGAATATAAAATTAAAAAAGTATAGAAAACTAAGTATTTAGCAATATCTATATATTTAAAAAAACTATATTATTCTAAAAAGTAGCTAAATTTAAATATAAAAATAAAGTAAAATTTAGAAATTAAAATAAAGCTTAGTTTATTTATTATAAAATATAATTTAAAAGTTTTCTATTAAGCTTTTAATCTTTTATTTTTCTTTATTTATTAATTTTATTTTATTAGGCAAGTTAAATAAATTAGTTTCGAATTTAAAGCTAAAAATAAACTATTAATAAATAATATTTTTAATATTTTATAAAAAATTTATAGTAATTATTTAAATATTATATTATAAATATAATAAATAAACTAAGTTAAAAAATCTAATAATAATTTTATTAAATATAATATAAGTAATTTTAATAATAATAAATATAAAAAAACTTTTAATTTAGATTTTACTAAATAAAATATTATAATAATAATTAATAATTAAAATATAAAGTATAAAAAAGTTAAAACTTATTCTAAAGTATATAGTAGTTATTTTAATTACTAGATTTTTATTATAATTAAAAGTATTTTAATAAATATAATAGTTTTATTTAATATAAATATAAAAGATATATAAGTTTTCTATTAATTTAAATTTAATATATTAGCCTTTTTCTATTAATTATTATTTTTAATTATTTATAAATTAAATTCGAAAAAAGCAAGTATTTTATAAATATTTTATTAAAATAGAAATTATTATTTAATAGAATATAATATTATATTATTAGTTTAATAAGCTTTATTTTTACTTATTTAAACTTATAAAGTAATAGCAAAAGTATAATTATTAACTATATAAATAAATTATAAATAATATAAATCTAGCAGTAGCTAAATAAGTATTTAAATTAATAATTAAAAAATTTAATTAAAAACTTTTAAAAAATTAGAAATAATTAAAATAAATATATAAATATTTATATTTAATAAATATAATAACTATTACTTATTTTATTTAAAATAGTTTAATAAAAAGCAATAGTTAAATAGGATATAAATTAATAGAAATATCTTTATTTTATATAAAATTATAAGTTTATAACTATTTTATTTAATTATTAAATAATCTTATAAATAAAATATTTAATAATTTAAATTTTTTTTATATATATTGCAATATACTAATTAATTATATTTTTTATTAATTTAATTTAATATTTTCATTAATCTTTATTAAATATTTATATTTAAAATATTAAATAAATATAACTTTTATAATTTTTTAAAAAGTAAATAAAGCTATAAATTAAATTCACCTATAAAATTTTAACTATATAAAAATCTTTTTTATTAAATAGTTAAAAAAGCTTTATAAATTAAAAATTTAATAGATTTTTAAAAGTATTAGATTTTTTATAAAATATATATTATTATTTTAAAAGTTATTTTATAAAAAAATTTTATTTATACTTATTTATTACCTAATTTATTTCTTTATCACTTTTTTTTATATATATTTTTTAATAATAATATATATAGAACTTTTAAAGCTTAATATTAGCTTATTAGTAAATATTTTAAATTATATTTTAAGCTACCTAAGGTCTTTTTATCTTACGGATCTATACTTAATTATTATTTAAATATACTTAAAATAAAAGTAAAAAAAAAATTAATTTAAAAAATAAAACTAAGTATTAAAAAAAGCAAAATTAAGATTTTTATAAAATCTATTAAAAATAGCTAGCCTCTAAAAATAGTTTTTATTTTTAAATAAATAAGCTAAGCTTAAAAAAATTTAAAGCTTTTTTTTTCAAAGTCTAAATATAAAATATAATATAGCTTTAAATTTATAATTATATATCTTATTACTAAATTATTAAAATATTCTATTATTAGTTATTAAATACATTTATTACCTTCTAATTTTTCTTTAATATTTAGCTAAAGTTAAGATATAAATTTTAATAATAATATAAGAAATACTTCCTTTATTAGTTAATCAACTACTAGTTAATTAACTATTCCTATTAATTTTTTATATAAAAATAATAATATTAAAGTTTATTAATAAAGTAAAGAAAATAATATTATTTTTTAAACTTAGTAGTAAACTATATTTTAGTACTAAAAAAAGCTTAAATAAAAAGTAAAAATCTATTAAGGCTCTTAAAATTAAGAGTTTAATATTTAGAAATTATATATTAAAAATATAAAAATATATAATAATAAATCTTATATAATTTATATATAATATAATATATTTTTAATATAAGTTAGCTAATAATATAGTAATATTAAATTATTTTAAAATAAATAAATTTAAGAAATCTATAGATATTAAAAAATTAAAGCAGTTTAAAATCCGCGCTAGTATTTTAGAGTAAGTTAATTATATTCTACTTTTTTTTATTAATTTTAATAAAAAAATTGAAAAAAGATTAATAGAAAATTTAAAATAATTTAAAAGAAAAAAATTAATATTATAATAATTCTAAAAATTGTAAGCTAAAGCTAAAAAAACTATAATTAATAGTTATAATTTAATTTAATCTAATTTTAAAAATATTTTTATAAATAATTATTGCTATTAGAATATTTTATAATTCTATTAATAATATTTTTATTTAATATTTATTTTTATATTTAAATTTTAATATATAGCTACTAAGTATATTTATAGTTAAAAATAAAATATTTACTAAATAAAAAAGCTTTAAACTTACTTTATTAAGTATATTGCTAATAAAAAAAATAAAAGTTTTATTAGCTCTAAATAGTTAATTACTTTATAATTAATTAACTTATATAAAAATTATTATATATTTTATTAATCTTAATTAAGTATATTATAAAATAATAATTAAATTTAAATATATTAAAAAGCTTTATTCTAATATTAATTTCTATTTATACTTTACTAAAGTTATATAATACTATTATATTAAAAATTATATTTATATTATTATTATTAATAATATAGGAAATATAAGTATTCTATTGTATAAAATAGTTTTTAAGTATTATAAAATAAATAAGAAATTTAAATAGATATCTATTACCTAAAATACTAAATATATTTTATATTTTATTTATATTATTTAATTAATATTAAAAAAAATATTAAATATTATAAAAACTAAGCCTTTAAATAATAAATTATAAAAAAACTAAAATAATAAATAAAATATATAGAAAATAAAATTAATATACTTAATAGACTCCTAAACTTTACTGTAACTTTTAGCTAAAGTAAAAAATGTTTTTCTTTTTTTTAAAACTTTTATTAATTTTAAGCTTTAATCTTATTAACTAATATTAAATATTATTTAGTTAAAAAAGTCGTTTATATATATAAATATAAGCGGTTAACGTAAGTCCTAATTCCGTATAATATAATAAAAATAGATTAATAAAACTTTTAATTATTTAATTAAAAATAAAATTAAATTAAAAGTAAAATTAAAAATTTTAAAACTTATTTAAAATATTACTACCTAATATAGTTTAATATTTTATATAATAGTATATACCTTTTATTTCTATTATAATTTTAAGTTCTTTTTTAAAAACTAAAGCTATAATTATTTATAGCTTTTTTTAAATAAATAAATAATTATAACTTATTTAATAAATATTATAAAATAATTTATAAAAATAATTTATACTATTAGCTATATAAAAATAATAATTATATATTAAGTATTTTTAATTTATAATAAGTTTTTTAATTATTTTAAAAATATATAAATATAGTTTAAGTTTAAATATATATTTTAGAAAACTAAAATAAAAAAAATATTACTAGTAGCTAAAATAAAATTATATTTTTATTATATAAAAATTAAAAAAAAGTTTTAGATTTTTTTATAATAAGGTAATATTTTTAAATTTAGCTTATAAAAATAAGATATTTAAAAGTATAGATTAAAATATTTATAATAGCTTTAAATTATAAGTTTCTTAATATTAATAATTATTAAAAAAAAAATTTAAAAATAAATAGCGGTTTTCACCTTATATTAAGTATTTATAAAAAGGCTTAGCTAAAAGAATATAATATACAATAAATAATTATTTAGCTTTAATTTTTATATTAAATAATAATAAAAATAAAAATAAAAATAAAAATAAAAATAAATTTATATATTATTATAAAAATAGTAAAATATTAATTTAAAAAAATATAAAAATATAAGCTATAATATTAACTATAATTTAATATTTTAAAAGTTATTTCTAAATAATAATATTTTATTACAATAAAATCTATTAATACTTAATTATTTAATTTTAAGCAAAATTGCTCGCTATACCCTAGCTATAATAATTAATAAAATTACGGTTAAAAAACTTTTTTTATATAGCTTTAGGCTATATAGTAATAAGTATTAAACTTTAGTTACTTTTTAAGCTTATATATTGCTTTAAAAGGATAATTAGAGATAAAAGTAATAAAACTCTTATAAAGTAATATATATAGATAATCTTCTTATAGAGAATATAATTAATATAAATAAAAAATAGGAAGAAAAAGTTTATTAAATTAATCTTAAAAAAAAAAAATATAAAAATAAATAAAAATAATTAAGTAATACTAAATATAAAGAAAATACTAGCTACTTTATATAAGATCTAAAATTAGTAAAAGTATAAAACTTAATATATAAATAATAGCTAACTAGCGTTATTAGACTATTAAAAATAAAGTAAATATATTTTTTTTTCTATTAATTTTAAAGCTTTAAAGCTTAGTTTCTATTAATTTTCTTTATAATATACTTCTAAACTAGGCAAAAAAACTTATATTCAATAAGTATTTATATTATAGTTTTTAACTTTAGGATAGAAAAAAACTAAAATAATATTTATATTTAATTAAACTTAAAGGGATAAATATAACTTTAATAAAGTAGACAATAATAACTATAATAATAATAGAACTTAGGATTTATCTAAAAAGCTATTTTTACTATAAATATTTATAAAGCTTTATATTTTTTATTTTTTAAATTTTTTAAAACTTTAAGTATAAATTATATAAAGGCTTAATCTTTTTAAAAAATAAATATAAATAATTAAGTAGTTAAAATATTATATTAAGTTATATATATTTTTGCTAGATTTTGCTAAATTTTTCTATATATAGATTTGCTACTAAGTTAAATTATTAAGTTTCTAAACTTAACCTAATCTTAGTTAGGTTAAGTTAAAGTTTTTATAACCTAACTTAATAACTTAACCTAATCCTACTAGTTTAGGTTAAACTATTAAATTAACTTATATTAATTTAAAGTATATTTATATTATTTTTAAAATTAGTAAACTATTTATAATATCCTTTATAATATTTTTTACTAAACTTTAATTATAAATATAAAATTCTAGCTAACTTTATTTTTTATTTTATTTTTATAAGTTTATTTTTTTTTAATATTATATTATCTTTTATTATATTAGGGAATATTATTAATTTAAATTTAAAAGAATTAGTTTAGAATTTTAATTCTTAGGAATTAGACTATTTACTTATAATAGTTATTAAGTAAACTTAAGTATTTTTTTACTAGCCGCTTTTTAAAGAAGGATAATTAGTAGAAAATAATTTATTAAGTTAAAAAATATAATTATTATTAATTTAACTTTATAGTAATTAGTTTAAAGTTTTAACTTTTAAAAATAAAACTTTTTACTTATAATAGTTATTAAGTAAACTTAAATACTTTTCTACTAGTTATTTATTAATAAAAGATAACTAATAAAAAAGTATAATTTATTAGGTTAAACTATATAATTATTATTAATTTAACTTTATAATAATTAATTTAAAAACTTAAATTAAAAAAATAGAATTATTTACTTATAATAATTATTAAGTAAATTTAAATACTTTTTTACTAGTTATCTATAATAGAAAATAACTAGTAAAAAAATATATTACTAAATTCTCTATAGTTTCCTAGTATAAATAGCTTTTCTTTTAAGTAACTAAGGTAAAGAGAAGCTACTTAATAGCTTATAAAATAATATTTAACTAGCCCCCCTACTAGAATAGAGGTAGGGAGGAGCTAGTTAGTAGCTTATAAAATAATATTAAATAATAGTTTAAAAAATAATATTATAAAATAATAATTTTAATAAAAAAAAACTAAAATAGCTTAGAAAAAATATTATTAAATTAAAAAAAGAGCTAAATTTATAAAAAAAACTAAAACTACTTTTATTTATTTTATATTTTCTATAAATACTACTTATTTTAAATAATTATTTTTTATTATAAAAAGTATTATAATTATAAAATATTTATATATATAATATTATTTAGTAGTTTAGTTTTAAGCTACTTTAAGATTTACTTACTAGCTAAAATACTAGTAAAAATAAAATATTATTATAAGATTATTTACTTTAGAATAGCAATAGGTATTTAAAAAGTTATTTAAAGTATTTATATATATATTAGTTTTATTACTCTTTAAGATTTTATATAATTATAAAAGCTAGTTTTATAGATAAATTTTATAGTTATAGCTATAATATTATTTTAAAAAAAATAACAAAATATATACTAAACTTATATAGAAATTTAGTAGGAGATTAGTATAAATAGCGCTTTAATTATTTATAGAATTATATAATATATAAGAAAAGTTATAAAAATTAAATAAAAATCTCTATAAGCTATATTTTTTTAGTTCCCTTTTATTTATACTAAACTATAAGTATAGTAGTTATTTATATACTAATACTAATATTTATAAAGTTTTTATTTTTAAGTAATTTTAAAGCGGAAAAAAATAAAAAAAAGTATTAATAGCTTTCTATTTAATTAAATATTATACTGTATTAAAGTTAATATTAAAGTAGTTTCTAACGTTTTAGCTAAAGCATTAACTTATTTATTTTTAGATAATTAATATATAAAAGCTATAGGATTAAGTTTACTTTTTCTATAAATACTTAAAGCTATTTAATAATAATATTTTTAAAATTCTACTTTATAAAAATTTTATTATAATAGCTAATAAATTATAAACTATTAAAAAAAGATAGGCTTAGTAGAGAATAGTTATAAGTAATATTTATATATTATATACTAATAAATAAATATAATCTAGACTTATTAGCTTTTTTAAACTTTAAATATTTTTTCTATTAGATAAACTTTTTAATAGTAAAAGAAGGAATAAAACTTTTAATTAATAATTTATATTTATTATAAAAATCTATATTAGATAATATAAAATTAGTTATTTAATTTCTTTATTTTCCTAGCTTAGTTTAATTTTCATTAAAATAATATTAAGCTTATTAAAAAAACTTAGGTAAACCTAATTAAATAAACTAATAATATTCTTTAATTATAAGCTTTAAAAAAACTTTTAATTATATTATTAAATTCTAGTAATATATCTAAATCTAGCAATTCTTCTAGTTTACTATTTTTTCTTTTTATTATTAAATAAAATAACTTTTTATTATTATAAATAGTATTTAAGTAAAAACTATCTATAAAATTATTAAGAATATATTTTTTTACAAGTTTATCTAATCTAATACTAACTTTTATCTAAAATTATTTATATATAACTTAATAAGTTTATAATATAAAAAAGTAGAAAATTATACTCCTACTTTATAACTAATAACTAATTAAAATATTAGTTAAATTAATAGCTTTAATAATATTACTCTAGTTATTTAGTTTATAAGTTTTTTTTCTATATAAGATTATTATTTAATTATTTAATAAGCTATTAATTCCTATTTAATTCCTAGTTCTTATTTAATTAATAAATAATTTATATAGCCAAATTCATATTTAATAAATTACTTAAAAGGTTTTTTTTAAATTAGTTTTATTAATAATAATATTTAATTAATATTATTAGGAATATTTAGCTTAAAAGTAATTTAGAAAAATAAATATAAACTATAAATTTTATTTTATATTTTTTATATTTTTAGCTTTTTTACTTAGTATTATAATTAAAGTTAAACTAAACACCTAACTAATACTTAGGCTATAAATAAAGTCTTAAAATCTATATTTTAAGCTATAATTTAAAAAAAATATAAATTCTAATAAAATATTTATAACTATAAATTAGTTTATTTAGTATTTAAATACTTAATTTTAAAAGCAATATTATCTTTTCTAATATTTTAATTTATTTATTATAACTAATTTTAGAAAACTTTATAAATTAGAAAAAAGCTTCTACCTTAACTATAAATATAAGAATAGTAATTATAGGCTTCTTTATTTTCCTTAAATATATAAGTATTAAAGTCTATTATATTTTCTTTACTTTAAAAGTAGCAATAGTAAAGTTATATTAGCTAAAGTATTAGTATAGTGTTACGACCCTAGTATTTAAACTAGTGAATAGTATTAGCTAATTTAACTATAAATTAATAAGTCAGTTCTCCTAGAATATAAATAGTAGTTAGAAGATAAGTAAAGCAAATAGCAAAATAGAATTAAGTTATAACTATCTTAGATTTTATAGTAAAGAATAAAACTTATATTAAATATAAAGAAATTTATTTAAAAAAAGGAATAAAAAATTCTATATATATAATTTTACTTAATTTTTAATTACTTTAAGTTTACTTAATCTAAAGGTTATTTAATACTTTTAGTATTTAAGTATACTTAAATACTTTAGCTATTTTTTCCTTTTTTAGTTATTTTTCTTTATAATTTAATATAGCTATAGTTTCTATTCTATAGCAGTTACTTAATTACATTTATTATATAAAATTATAATATTATTTTTTTCTTTAATATAACTGTTCTTAGTTACTAATTTCCTTTATTATATAACTTTTTTAGTTATATTATATAATCCTTTAATAATAATACTTAATATTATTATTATACTTTTAAAAAAAAGTATTATAGTTATTATATTATTATATATTATTATAAGAATTATATCTCTTATAGTTCTAAGTATATAAAAACTAATTAATTAATTTATTATATTAAATATAATAAATATAATCGAAAATATAATTTAACTTTTTTAAGAAAAAGATAGATAAGTAATATAATATTTTTAAAAACCTAGATAAGCAAGAGCTAGCTACTTATTTTAAACTATTATATATTTATAAAATAAAATAATTTTATTGAAAAAAGCTAAATTAACTAGATAATTTTAATATAAAAAATATTTTAAAAATAAAAAAAAATAAGTATTATAAGGAAAAGCAGAAATAGTAATTTAATAATATATATCTATTAACTTCTACTCTTAGATTAGATCTAGCGATTAATAATCCTTTTTTTTTTTAATAATTTTAACTTTTTTTTTATAATTAATTTAATAAATAAATAAAAGCTTTATTTACTTCTATTATTACTACTAGCAAAAGCGTTAAAGCTTCCCTATATAATTAAGTAATAAATATTCTTCTAGTTCCTATATATTTTCTTCTTCTAAGTAGCTTTTCTATTTAATAAAAAATTAATTATATTGTTCCTCTAGTATTTCTTTAACTTTAAAAGTATTATTTTCTTTAAATTTATATCTAAATAATATTAAAATTAGTTTAATATTTTTTGCTTTTTTAAAAAGTAATATATAAAATACTAAATATATTTTAATATTATTTAGTAGTTCTAGTTTATAATTAATAAGTCTTTTCTATTTCCGAATTCTAAATAAGCTAACTTATAAGTAATTTAGTTTTTTACTTAGTTTTTTTGTCCTAAGATTCTTTATATAAAGCTATATTTTATTTCCCTTTTTAGCTAAAGTCTATTTATTCTATACTTATTTTCCTATTTTTCTATTTTAATTTATACCTTTTCTAAAGAGTTTATAATATTTTTATATATTTATTTAAGTTTTAATATATATTTAATAGCTTTCTAGGATTTTAATAGCTTTCTAGGATTTTTTTAATTTTTTAAATATATTATTTATACTTAAATTCCTTTTATAATTTATATAAAATAATATTATTTTTATAATAGTTAATATTAAATTATTAAATACTAATTCTACTATAGGTAAAAGCTTTACTTAATTATTCTAGTTCTAGTTAATATAGTATTATAAATATATTTTTAATATTTAATTTATTTTTTCTATTTAACTATTTATTTTTAAATAATATATTATAGAAAGTTTTAGTTTTATTTTAGTTTTTATTATAATTGTTTTCTAGAATAAAAATATAAATAGTTTATTTTTATTTAAGATTGTTTTTTTAAAGAATTTTTTAATTCTAATTATTTTATCTAAGAATATATATACTAGTTATATTATATTATATATTTTATTAAATAGTATTATTATAGTATATTTTATATATTTATTAATTATAACTATTATAGTATTATATTGCTTTAGTTCTTAAGTCCTATAATAATAATAGTTTTATTATAAAATCTATTATAGTATATTACTATAGAAACTCTAGTAAATATATCTTTTATAAATAATCATACTTCTTATAGTTCTTATTTTTATTTCTTTTATATAAAAAGTATTTTTTAATATATTTAATAAAAATTAATTTTATTTAATAAGTTTATATATTCTAACTATTCTTAGATATCTATTTTTTAAGTTATTATAATATTTTTATATTAGTTTTTATAAAAGTTCCTTTAATATATAATATTATTATTAATATTTTAGTAGCTTTTTCTATTCTAAATGAATTTATTTTTAGGCTATTTTATTCCTTTAATATATTCTTTATATTTAGTTAATAAAATTGTTTTTTATTAGTATATTAATTTATACTAAATATAGTATTCTATTATTATTTTATTTAAATATTACTATTAAATATTTATATTTCTATTAATATAAATCTAATTGTCTACTAAGTTTATTAGCAATAATATTTTCTTTTTTTAGTATATAATTAATTTAGAATTTATATTATATTAATAGCTCTACTTATCTTATCTATTATTAGTTTAGTTACTTTATTATTATAAAATATATTAAGTTTTTATAGTCTATAAATACTTTAATATCTTCTACCCCTTCTATATATATTCTCTATTATTAAAATATATTAACTATTGCTATTAATTCTTTATTATAAATATTATAATTTTATTCTATATTTATTATTTTTTATAAATAATATATTATAAAGTGCTATTTATTATTTATCTTATACTTTTATTACTATATCTAATATGTTAGTTTTAATTTAAATTACTTTTCTTAATGAAAAAGTTTTTAGTACTAGAGTTTTTATATATTCCCTTTTTAGTTAGTTAAATACTTGTTATTGTTTTTTAGTCTAGTTATATTCTATTTCTTTTTTTATTAATTTTATTAAAAGTAGTATAATTTATAAAAACTTTTATATAAATTTTTTATTAAAATTAATTATTTTAAAGAATAATTATAATTCTTTAACTATTATTAGTTCTAGCTAATCTAGTATTGCTTATATTTTCTCTAGATCTATTACTAAACCCTTAGTACTTATAATATATCTTAAAAAAGGTATTTCTTTTTTATAAAATTTATATTTCTTTAGTTTAAGTTTAAATTTTATTTCTATTAAATATATAAATATTTTTTTAATATTTTTTATATATTACTATATTGTTTTTAAAAATATTAATATATTATTTAAATATATAATAATATATTAGTCTAATAAGTTCCTTAAAATATTATTAACTAGTTCCTAGTATAATACTAATATATTAGTTAGCTTAAAAGGTAGAATTATATATTTATATAATATAAAAGCTATTTTCTATTTATAGCTTTTAGCTATTTATATTAAGTTATATATTCTATATATATTAAGTTTTAAAAACTATTCTGCTTTTTATAGTTGATTTCTAAGTTTATTTATATTTAGTAATAAATATTAATTTTTTATTATAATACTATTAAGTTTTTTATAGTTTATATATAGTTATAGTTTATTATTCTTTTTTAAAATAAAAAAATTAAGTATCTAGCTAAGAAAAATAATAGCTTTATAAATCTTTTTACTAGGTTCTTTTTTAAATACTTATCTAAAGCTTTAAGTTCTATTTTTAATAATTAATATATAGATTTAAATATTAATTACTTATTATTAATTAATTTAATTTAATAATTTTAAAATTAATATAATAGCAACGCTTCTTTTTTTTTTTTTTTTTAAAAAAGTATATCTATTTTTTATATTTTAGTAATATAAAAGTTTTATTAGTACTTTTTCTTTTAGCTTTATAATTAATTAACTTTTCTTCTATATTTGCTAGAGTTAGTATATTGCTTAGCTGCTTATTTTTTAGAATCTAAAATATATAAGTACTTATAATATTTTATTAAATTCTTTTATTTAAAATTATAGTTATAAACTACTTAAGTTTTTAGGTTTTAATAATAAGTTTATCTTTAAATTTTAATTTTTTAAATAGCTAGTTAATAATTAAATTTTACTTTTTTAATTAAAGTATTTTTAATATAATATTATAAGTAGCTATTTTAAGTATATTAAATATTATACTTTTATTATACTATTAAATAGCTATTACTATTTATATAGTTTTTTTTATAATTAAGTTAATTCTTATTATATTTCCTGCAGCTATTATAATTATATATAATTTATTTATTACTTATATTTTAATTTATATTTTTTATTTTAAAATATAATTTTTTCCTACTCTTATATCTATAAGTACAGTTATTAGTATATTATTAAGCTATATATTTATTATAATATATAAATTATATCCTTTAATATCTTATACTTTCTTATTTTAATATATTTTATATAATATATTTTTATAGTATTATTTTATAAAGTTCTATTGCTATATTAAAAGCTAGTCTTCTTTTTATAGGATATATAGTAGGTATATTCTATTTTTTAGTTCTTTTAATAAAAATTAATAATATAAACTATACTACTTATTTCTATATCTTAGAAAAAACTTATTTTTATATTTATTAATTAAATAAAATATATATTAGTTAATTATATAAATAGTTTAAATAGTTCTTTTACAAGGTTCCTAATAAATAATTTATTATATTACTATTTTAAAGATTTTATTTTCTAGTATATATATAATATTATTTATTTAGTATCTAAGCTAGAAATCGATATATAGGTATAGTACCTTCTTAAAAAGTTATTTATTATTATTTTTTAGTTTTATATTTTTATATTATTCTAGTTTATTAAAAAGATTTTATAGCTTATTTTTAAAGTAGCTTTATTTATAATTATATTATTTATATATTTATTATTTTTATTTAAGTTATTTTATTATTTTATTAAGGTTTATATTAAATAATTTATATATTTCTTTTATATTTTATAAAATATCATTTATTGTATTAATTTATTTTTATTTTTTATATTTAATTAATATTTATTTTTAAGTATTATTATCTACTATTATAAAAAATAATATATTTAAGTTTAAAATAATTATTAAGCTTTTAGCTTTTTTATTATTAATTAATAATAAATATAATAATAAAAGTTTTTATAAAATATTTAACTATTTTTATATTTAGTTTTTTAATTAATAATTATATATAATATATCCTATTTTACTATATTTATAATACTTCTTTTAGTTAGGCTTCCTATAATTACTTTTACTATTATATTATAATATTAATATATCTAGCTCTATAAAGTTACTTTATAGATTAGTACTTTTTAGCTATCTTACTTTATAATTATAATGTCCTTAGTATTTTATTATATTATTATTATATTTTATAGTAACTTATCCTATATACTATCTTTATTATTTATTTTATTTTATATATTATTAATATAGCTTATTATTAATTTTAATTACTATTTTTATAAGATTATTAATATTTTTAATTTCTCTACTATAGCGTATAAGTTTGTTTTAGATATTGTTTTTTAGTTTTTATTTAAATATAAATATTTAAGCTTTATTATTCTATTCTATTATTACTATGTAATACTAGAAGATAATTATATAATTAGCTACTTTTTTAGTTTATTATAGTTATTATATTACTAATTTAGTATACTATTTTTTATTAGTAGGTTTAAATACTTATTAAATTTATTTTTTAAATTTAGAATAGTTTTTAATTTATTTATAGGTTTCTATATTAGCAGTTGTATCTATATATTTTCTAAAGTCTAAATTAATCTATAATAGTACTTTACCTTTTATATATATTGTTATTAAAGCTATTTTAAATTTTTTTTTAATATTAAATATTAATTTAAAGTAAAAATCTAATTAAAATAACTAATTATTAAGCTTATTCTTTTCTTTATAAAAGAGGTTAGGTTTTAAAAGTTTAGTTTTATCCTTTTTAGTAGCAGTTAATTAATATATTATATATTTTTACTAGGAGCGCTACCTATTTATAATAGATTTAATTATATTTATTTTAAAAGTATTTAATATATTATAACCTTAATATTTAAACTAGTAGATAATATTAGCTAATTTAACTATAAATTAGTAAGTTAATTCTCTTAAAATATAAATAGCAGTTAGAAGATAAATAAAGTAAATAGTGAAATAAAATTAAGTTATAACTATTTTAGATTTTATAGTAAAAAATAAAACTTATATTAAATATAAAGAAATTTATTTAAAAAGGGGAATAAAAGGTTTTATATATATAATTTTACTTAACTTACTTAGTAATACTTAACCTTTAATTACTTTAAGCTTACTTAATCTAAAAATTACTTAGTACTCTTAGCGCTTAAACGTATTTAAACACTTTAGCTATCCTTTCCTCCCTTTAATTATTCTTCCTTATAACCTAGTATAGCTATAGTCCCTATCCTATAGTAGTTACCTAGTTACGCCTATTATATAAGGTTATAACATATAGTCCAACCTTATAGTATAGTAAAAAACTTAGCTAAATAACTTAAAATAAAAATAAAGTTAATAGCTTTTAACTTAGTATTTATAGTAAATTATTAATGATATTAATAAAATTAATTAGGTTTTAAGTATTATAAAAAAAATATTAAATAATATTTAGTTTAAAGTAATTAATTATATTACTTAGAACGCCTACTAAAAACTATAGTTATTATAAAAGTTTAATAAATATTAATATAAAAAAAATTTAAAAATCTAAAATTATATTTAAAGAAGTAAAATACTTTTTTATATATAAGAAATTATTTAATTTCGCTTATTAAAAAAATATTTTTAAGTTCTTCTACTACTTCTTTATATACTTAAATATAAACTACCTTATTATATACTTTAGAATAACTATTTTTAGGCCTATTATAATTTAATTTAAAATCTTTAATTTTATTATCTCTAGTTCTTATAATATAGCTATCTAGTTTCCAATTTTTTCTATTTATTAAAAGTAGTATTAATAAGAGTACCAACTTATTATTATAGTTAATATAAGCTAAAAACGCTTTATAGAAAATAGTATAGATAATAAAATATAAAGTATTTTATTACTTAATTATAATTAGTAGAAAATTTAAAAACTTAAAGTTATTAACTTTTAGTTAAATATTATACTATTTATAAATAGTATTAGGAAGATATTTAGTTTTAACTAGAATATTATTAATATTAGTTTTAGTTATTAAAAAAAATAGTAATAAAAAAGGATCTAAAGTGTTAAAAAGTTAAACTTATATTATTATATAATATTATAATATAATTCCTCCTATTTTAGGATATTTAAACTTATTTAATAATTTAGCTAACTAATAGTAAAATAGTTAAATAAGTATTATAATTTATTAGTTAATAAATAAAAATAATTTTTTTAATATTAAATTTAATAAATATTCTAAATAATTAGAAAATAGATAATTAGTAAAGTAATTTAATTAATAAATTTATTTTTACTTTATAAGTTCTAGCCTTCTAAGTAGGCAAAGTATAAATATTATTAAATAAAGATATTTTTTAATAACTAACCCTACTAATTCTTAATTTTTATATTCATAGTACTTTTACTATATATATAGTAGTCTTTTAGCAAGAGGTTTAAATATTTAATTTAAAATAAAATTAAATATACTTTACTTAATAAGCCTATTTTAATATTATAATTAGAATATATATATTAAGAAATAAAACTAAAAAATTAAATATAGTTAAGGTAGCTATATAGAGTACTAATTTTAATAAAAGCTAATACTTTAATATAAGACTAGATAATAAAATAAGAAAAAATATTAATATTAGTATAGATCTTAAAGTTATACTTAATAAGCTTAGTATATCTATTAATTAACTATATTTAATTTAAGCTTAAAATAATAATTTTTTTTTAAATATATTATATATTATATTACTATACTTTAATATATTCTAGTTTAAGTTTTTAATATTAGTTTTAAAGAAAATTACTTTAAAATATTAGTTAAATAATAAGAAAAAAGATTAATCTACTAAGTAATAAAATACTTTTAATTAAAAAAATAAGTATATAGCTTATTTATAAGAGAATGCAGTGCGTACAAGCCTTAATAAATAATATATATAATGTAGTTAGTTGATAATAGATTGATTATAAAGCTATCTAGGAAATATAGTGAAAGTAGGGCTTATACTAAGCCAAGTAGAGCTAAGCTAAGCCTAATTAGGATATTCCTATCCTGCTTTTATTCTAATCTATAATAGTATACTACTAAAAATAATAAAAAATAACGTCCTTATTATAGATATAGCCTCAACTTTATCTATTTATATTTTAGCTCTTTAAAAAAACTATCTTAGCTTAATTTCGTTAAAATTTAGTTGAGTTTTAGCCGAGATTTAATCTTATTATATTAGGAAAAAGCCTATTTCATAGGAGGCTATAGCGATAGCAAAGTTAAGCTAATTAGAATAAGGATTATATTAGAGGGGCATATTAATATATAAAAGAAGCAATAGCAAGCGGAAGCTAATTGGTTAGAAAAGAATATTAAAAATCGGAAATAGGAAATTATTATTTTAACTAAATTTGAAAATTATAAAATTGTAAAATAACTATATAATTGAAAAACTATAGCTTAAATCGTTTAGAAATAACTTAAAAGCTATTAATAAGCTCTAAGCCGTATAAACTATAGATAGGAATAAGAATAAGAATAGCCTATTTCTTAAACTATTTTATATAGGTTTTAACCTTAAAAGCCTTTTTTAAATAGGGAGCCTATTTTCGCTTTTTCTTTGCATTGTATCTAAGCTCTTTAATTAGCTAGTTCTTTAGCTTATTTTTTTAAACTGTAATTAAAGGAGTTAGAGGAAGCTTATCTATAAACTATTTTTTAAAGTTATTTTATATAAAAGTAGGTAAAACGATTAGCTATAGGGGCTTAATTGTTTTAAAAAAAGTATAGTGTATATAGAAGTTAGAAATTATAAAATATAATATCGGTTTAAAAGCTAAATATATAAGAGCTTAATTTTAATTTTAATAAGCTAAAGGAGGTATAGCTAAAGGTAATAACATAATAGAAGCTAATTTAGTTAGTATAAAAATAGCTACTATTTCTATATATATTAGTTTTAATAATATAGCTAGAGGAATAGTTATAAAGTAAACTTTAATAAATAAGCAATTTAAATATATTTTTTATAGTAAATAGCTAGGTTATCTTGCTACTAATTGTATTAATATAAACTATATAATAAATAGATAGCGCTATTATTATATATAATATTAGTTCTATTAGTATATATATATATCTAAATAAAGCTTGCTTTTACTATATTAGCTGCTATTAAGCTATTTTAGTAGGGTTAAAGCTTAAAAGTTTTAAAATAAGCTTAATATAAAATAAGTTTATAAATAATAGAAGAAAATATAGTAATATAATAATATCTAGCTAAAGGATTGTTAAAGATTTTAATAATAATATTTTAAAGATTTTTAATAATAGTTTTTAGTAGTTGTTGCTAGCTAGGTATTAGGGCTATAAATATAGATTTTTAACATTTAGATAAATATAACAATACTTAATCTTTTAGTATTACTACTATTTATAAGGAAATATAATGCGTGTAGGCTTTAATAAGCAATATATATAATATAGTTAGTTAATAATAAATTAATTATAAAGCTATTTAGGAAATATAATAGAAGTAAGGCTTATACTAAGCTAGGTAGGGCTAAGCTAAGCCTAATTAGGATGTTCCTATCCTACTCTTATTCTAATCTATAATATTATTTTTACTAAATAAATAAATAAAGTTTTATAAATATTTTTCTTTTAAGAGATTTATAATAGTAATATTAGTTAATATTTTTACTTTAGGAAAGTTTATATAGTATAGGATATTTATCTTCTTTTATAGTTATTAAACTCTATAATAATTATATTAAAAACTTTTTTTTATAAAGTATTAACAATATTTTTATTATCTAAGCTAATAATAAAAAAAAGTACTTTAATATAATAGTATATTTATTCTATATCTAATATCTAATTAGTAGATAAGTGTTATACTATAGCCCCTTAGACACTAACTATATAAAAATAGGTATACTTGGACATTTATCCTAGGACATATTCTATTATTATAAAAAGTATTTAGAAGATATGCAGGTTTTACTGTTACTAAGTTTATAGGATTAAATAGCAATAGAAAGTATTAGTAGTATATTTAAGTATACTTAATTGCTAAAACCACTAAATAGGAATAAACTTAGTATTATTTAGTAAGTTTAGTAACTAAATATAATTAAATATAGTAAATAGGTTTAAGTATATAGTTGCTACTTATTCCTTTCCTTAGATAGGTTTTCTTATATTTAATATAAGTTTTATTCCTTATTATAAGATCTAAAATAGTAATAACTTAATTCTATTTTGTTATTTTATTTTTACTTGTTTTCCAACTGCTACTTGTATTTTAAAAGAACTAACCTATATACCTTATAGTTGAATTAGCTAATACTATTTACTAGTTTAAATACTAGGGCTGCAACAAAATTATAAAAGAATATAATAGCTTATCTTAATAGAAGTTAAGTTAAATCTTATAATATAAGCTAAGTATAAGTAATAAATATATTAATAAAATTTCCTAACCCTAAAGATAGTTATATAATTAGCTATTTCTTTAGTTTATTATAGTTATTATATTATTAATTAAATATATTATTTTTTATTAATAGGTTTAAATATTTATTAAATTTATTTTTTAAATTTAAAGTAGTTTTTAATCTATTTATAGGTTTTTATATTAATAATCTTATTTATATATTTTTTAAAGTTTAAGTTAATTTATAATAATACTTTACCTTTTATATATATTATTATAAAAGCTATTTTAATTTTATTCTTAATATTAAATATTAATTTAAAATAAAAGTTTAACTAAAATAATTTATTATTAAGCTTATTCTTTTCCTTATAAAAAAAATTAAGTTTTAAAAGTTTAATTCTATTCTCTTTAATAATAGTTAATTAATATATTATATACTTTTACTAGAAGTATTGCCTATTTATTATAAATCTAGTTATATTTATTTTAAAAGTATTTAATATATTATAATTTTAATATTTAAATTAATAAATAATATTAGCTAATTTAATTATAAATATATAAGTTAGTTTTCCTAAAATATAAATAGTAATTAAAAGATAAATAAAAATAAAATAGTAAAATAGAATTAAGTTATAACTATCTTAAATCTTATAATAAAAAATAAAACTTATATTAAATATAAAGAAATTTATTTCAAAAAAAGAATAAAAAGTTTTATATATATAATTTTATTTAATTTACTTAATAATACTTAATTTTTAATTATTTTAAGTTTACTTAATCTAAAGGTTACTTAGTACTTTTAATACTTAAGTATACTTAAGTACTTTAGCTATTTTTTCCTCCTTTTAGTTATTTTTCCTTATAACCTAGTAGGCTATAGTCTCTATCCTATAATAGTTACCTAGTCACGCCTATTATATAAGGTTCTAATAACTATTTTCTTCTAATCTATTATAAGCTTCTATAAAACTATTATATAGTCTTATTATTATATTTATAAGTAAATTATAATACTTTTAAATATTTTTTTATATTAATATATATTTTATTACTAATTAAATAATCTATAGTTTTATCAAAAAGTTTATAAATATTATTAATATTTTAAGTAAATTAATAATAAAAGTATTATATAATATATTAATAATAAAATATTTTTATTTAATATTATTATAAAATTATTATAGAATTAAGTTAAAATTATAAAGAATATATTTTATATATAAATTAATAAAAAGAAAAGAATTATAATACTTTTTAAAATAATACTTAATTTTATAACTATTATATTAAGTTAATAATAATAAATTTAACTTTTAAAGACTACAATAAACTATAATTTATATAATTATAAAAAATCTAAAAATAATTAAAATAAGTATATAAATTTATTATAATATATAAGTATATTAGTAAGGGGCTAAGATAGCTAGTATTTTAATAATATATATTAATAAATTTAATACTCTCTTAAATAGAACTTATAGTATATTAGAGGCTATATTAGTAGATTAGTAAGTGTCTTACAAAGTATTATATATAGATTGTAATAAGTAGTATCTTAATATAATAAATTATCTTTTCTATTTCATATCCTATCTATTTATAAGAACCTTGAATGCAGTAAATCCCTTTTCCGACGAACAGATTGTCGCCTCAACTTCGAGCCCGGCCCCTCAATCGGGAACTCCGCCGTATTCTTAAAGACTATCGTACTATCACACCACAAATTCACTGGACTGACCACTGCGCCCCCACTCGCATCAAACACAGCATCTGCAATGCAAGGGCACGGACTGCCTGTTCCCGGCTCATTGGCGTACGCCAACCGATCCGGCAAGTTCAGGTCAATAACCCATTGCCCGGTATTGCTCGCGTTTGCGTACAGCTGCAGGTTGTTGATGTTCTGCTGGCCGCACCGGTCGTTCAGCGTTGATTGCAGCAGCTTGCCGTCTATGCCTTCGAACTGGATGCGATGGCGGTCGCCCGGGCTGCCTTTTTCGGTCCAAACTCCGCCCGAGATCGCATACACGGGCTTGACGAAGATGTCGCAGACCTCGGTGTTGCACGTAGGGTTGTCTGTGGGGTTACCAGTGGCGGGCAGTGCTAGTGGGCCGGCGTCGATGAGTTGCACGGTTGGGTTGCTGGACAACCAGGCTGCTCACAGGGGTCGGATCAGTCACGGGTGTGTTTTTTGATTGTGGGAAAGAAGAGCTCACTGGAGTCCCATGCCACTACCTTGTTTGTCTGCCACCATAACGCTTTGGTTTGTCCGCATTGATTTCCCACGGAAGGTGTGGTGATCACATAGCGCGCTTTTTGAGAGAGAGGCGTACCATCATCGTTCCAACCCCAGGTGCCGCCGCCACCAAACTCCGTGCAGTAAGAAGAATCGATTCCTGTGTTTGTTGTGCCCGCATCCCTTCCAGAGTTTGCCAAAATGCTATTGAGATTGTTGATACATTCAGTGGGCCCTGGCACGTTCCCGCGGGCACCATTGCGCCACCAGGGGAAGACGGCAGGCAAGTAGAGGACCTGACAGCTGTTGACTGTTTCGTTCATTGCGTTGTGTAGGTCTTCGTGACATATGTTGTTGATCGCTGTATTGCAGTCTGCATTGCACAGAGGTGGCGAGTCTTGGTCAGAACAATAATAGGAGAAGCCATCTTGGCCGTTCGTCGGGCTGATGTTTGCTAGTTGCGCGCCTTGACCTGCGACCAGGTATGTTGCTCTGGTAATTAATAAAACTAAGAACGTGGTAGCTGTTGCATACGGCATTTTTGAAATCCAGGTGCGCGGTGATAGTGTTCGTGTTTAAAGTATAAGACCAGGTTCTTGGTCAATACAGTGTGCTCTGCTGGCAAGAATCTGGACAAGACGATATTATCGATTAGTGACACTGATGCATCAGACCTATCTAGCAAGGCTTGGTAAAGCGATACCAGGCAGTGGAGGTCATTTTTTCAAGTCTCAAGTTGTCCGCTCGCGTTCTAACAGTTCATACTGCCGACTCTACAGCAGCTCTACAACAGCGGCACATTGCTCCATGTCAACCTTGACGGTGAACGAAGGTAGAGAAAGGTCTTTAGTAACCACCTTTAGAAGGCTGATATCATACAGTTGGAAATTGCGCATTAAGGTTCGCGATTCATGTGCTCAACCGATCGCTTAAGAAATTGAAACGATCTTGAGACCGGCTGCTGTAAGCGCACCGATTGAATCGACTCCCTGAAATGCAACACAGAATTCAATCTTCGAAGCCAACAAAAGTCGTGGCGGTGCGTGCTTCATATCAAGGCAGCGGGAATGTCTGTTAGTCCTTGCTTAGCTTTTGCGATCTATCGTTCTATCTTCAGAGATGTGTTTCTATTCAAACTCAACCTAATCTCTCGCTCAAGCTTCACTCAGCCACCCGTTACAGTTATAAGCGCGCTTTTTGTTCTGTTGGACTCATACGAATAGTCTATCTGAGCTTCACGATGAGCTTTCTAACATATCACTTTGCTTTCACTGTTCGAACCCCCTGCCGCTTTCGTTTCATTTTTACCGCATTGTTATATCTCTACGGGGCCGACAGCATAAGCTTGATACAGCTGCGCCCGGCGTTCACCGATATGGAGTGTTCTGTACTTGACTCTGATGAGGCTTATATGAGCTTTAAGTTTAATAAAGCCTCTCCTCACAACAAACATTTGATTTGCTATAATGAGACAGCTCCGTGCCGCTTCTCTTCCTTAATAATCTACAGTCTAGTGTCCATAGAATTAGCTTAAACATGCTCGTACCAGCTACCTTGTGCTCTCCTAACAGTCCTTCGTTACCCTCGAAAGTCAGCACCTAACAGCGCAGGGACGGAGGGTTCGACATGTTCCTCCTTCTTTTCCTAGCCACTCTTTTCCCCTCCGCCGGGGCTACTCCTTTGTGTTCAAAATACTACGGACAACCAGACCTCGCTGATTGCCGTAGTCTTCTTTCCCAGGGCGTACTGAAGAGGTACAGGGACAGCAATCGACAATTTCCGTTTGTTCCCGTTGGCTGGGACTTTAACAATCGTCCTTCTCACATTATCTCGCAAAATTGGTCGCGAAATTTCTGGCGACCATTCCCTGAATTCTACCACGCAGGTACGTTCAAGATCGCGTCAGTCGACGTCTTAAAGAACTTGCCCTGCTAAGACCGGGGGAGGCGAACAGATAACGCTCCGGGATGCCTAATGGCGACTCTGCCAGTGGATAACGGGGACCACACAATATTGCCTGAAACAGTAAGATATTCAGAGCTAAATGCCGTCGCTGGTTGGATCACTAGCTTTTGCGTGGGTGCTTCCGGCATCGCGAACGCTCAGAGCATGGGCGGCATAATGAGTACCGGTTAGTACGGACCTGCCGATGCCTGAGACCACTCGCTGAGCTATACCTGCAGGTGACAATGAGCTCATGCGCTTCATCGTATATGCGCCAGATTCAGAAATGGATAAAGGGGCGAAAGAGGATCAGCGAGATAATTTCATTGTCTCGGTGGCGGGAAAGGACTTCAGCGGCAGCGACAGCGAGGCGACAATTTCCGATGAGAGTCTACCGGATACGAACAATGAATATCAAGACCTTGAAGGCGCAGCCAGTGCCTTGCTGGGCTTGAAAGGTCAGGGAACGAGTACCGGGAACGCGGGTGCGCAAACGGCCTCCATGAGCGCCAGCGGCATACGGAGTTTACCCCAAGGATGGGAGCTTGACTTCACAGACACCACATATTTGCAGGGAGCAGAATACAACAAGCTTGAAAGTTTCTGGATGTCCGTCGAGGATTTGGCAATACAACAGTTCAGTAGCACGGCACCGCCGCGCAACAACCTTGCTTTGAAAGCGGATCATTTGCAGCTCCAATTGTCGTCTTCAGGTCCAATAAGCTGGATGTGGGTGTTGGATTTTGCAGTATCAATGCTGGGTGCAGTGCGAGATCAATTCGGGGTCTTATTCAGTGCGGAGGCTTACAGCAATCACTTCGATCTTCCCCCTCTTTCGGCAAAGTTGAGCATTGTCTAGATCGGCGTTGACGGTCACCTTGGAGCTTTTTGTCTCGAACCGTACTTGATAGCTGTGCCAAAATTCGGGTGCGGCTGCCCAAATTGTAATCATCATCCAAGAGATACTGCATAATGCCACGCGGCGCTTTGAAGGTTTGATTGTTTGATGTCTTCCATGGGTATCTTCCAGCTTCCTTGCGGTTTTATCGTCTACCTCGAATAGGCTCTCACGTACACTGGCCGTGCCTCCCTACGCGGGACGATTTGCGGCGCAACGTCCTATTCAAAGACGTGGCCTTCAAAAGAAGCAGATGGACATCGCTCAAAAGCGCAAAGCGCTCTTGCCGAAGATCCTAGAGAGTGGGTTAGCGGCATTAATAACTTTGAAAGAAACATGCAGCAGTATGCAGGCAGAGATCGCCTCACTCGAGGCAGATCCGACAACGATTGGTCCAGAAAACCATGGTGGCAGTGATCGTCCAAACGAAACGGCGTCAGAGCAGGAGGACCCCAAAAGCCCACAGGGTTTACAAGAACCCGAGCAGCATACAAACCAGCATGTGTATGGGGACTCAGAGCGTCTTGCCGCGGACGATGAAGACACGAGTGATACGATTCGGTCCGGAACGCCTCACCCAGAGGAGGACATCCTTGGTGACACCCTTGCCGATGACTTGGCTTCAGACGTAAGTCAAGAAGTTCAGCCATCCTCGGAAAACCAGATCGACCCTGCACAGCAGCCAGCTCAACACTATATCCGACACCAGGACACAATCTTGCAGCCACAGATCGCAGATCCCCACCACCCTCACCAACACCAGCAACCTGTCGATTCCCAGTCCCTGCCTGATGCCCCCCAAGAGCCTGCACAGCAAGAGTCTGCACCTCAGGGGCTCGCGCCTCAAGAGCTTAGACAGGATCCCAATCACGAGGAATCAAACCTGCCTCTTCATCTAAATGTCCGCCAAATGAATGAACGACGTCAGGCGAGGGCTCAAAGTAATTCACCTCCACCACCCGAGCTCCAGCCAATCATCCAACAGCACATACAAGCACAGCAGCTAATACCACGACAGCGACTGGCTACACATGCCATGCCCGTGCCCATCATCCACAACAACCTCCTTATCCCACGTCAAGACTATCGCTTAAGACAAATTAGGGGGCTGATGCAGAACCATCAAATTGACCTTACTGAGTTGTTTCGGATGCTAGGTTCCACTCATACTGAATTTCGAATATCGTAGCCGTTCCTTCTCGATAACATCTCAATCCCCAGAAGTCCTGCTTGCGTCCTTTGGACAATTCTCGCCACTACATCATCCAAACTTTTCATATCCTTGCTCCTAAGGACCACCTTCCGGCACTGTGAACTCGTCATAAGACCGACAATTCGGCGACGAACAGTCCCAGCCGGGATAAAAGGGATGGAATACAAGCCATCCGTGGCGTTTCCTAATCCATCAACATCGCATTAGTTTCCAAGATCAAGCGCACGGGGTTCAACTCACAGGCCTTGGCTGTCCAAAATAAAGTTAGCACCCCCAATCGTGACATTCCTACTCGGAGCCTGCTGGACCATTATCGTCAACTCCCAGGGCACCGGCACCGTTTCCCCCACTGCTGTGGAAGAATAACAGTATAGATTAGCCTGCAGAGGTGAGTCTGGGCCCAAGTCTGCGTCGCAAGCTGCGACGGGTTAGTCGGGGAGATTGGCTGGCTTGACTGCGATGCGGAAGTGGGAGTCGTCGGGTGTTTTGGGGACTTGGACTTCGGTGACGATGAATGCGTCTTCGGCGCATATGAGTTGTGACAGATGGAGGAGGAGGATCGTTAGAGTAGGAGGGAAAAATCTGAATTGCATGGTTGGGTATAGTGGATGCAGGTGGTCGTTTTTGCGAGGTGTAGTAGCAGTGCGTTCGTTAGAACATTGACAGGAGAGTTGTTTAAGTATTTCAGGAATGGTATATAGATCAGTATTAGAGGCTGCGACCTGAGATATATTTAGGTGTACTGGAAGGTTTCGGATTATAATTGTCTGTTCTTTTAGCCGCACTTGTGAGCCTTGTTTAATTTTGTTACAAAATGACCCGCATAGAGCGCATCAAGTAATCGAGGATGTGGTAGAGTTGGCTACAGAGAGTCAAGTTCCACTGAACATCGGTGTCAACTTCATTTCACCAATCAGGTCAATGTCAATGGTCAGTCGGCTACTAGTGTACGCTTTCTAGGGTCATTTCCGAAGTATGGCGTCTCAAATGGGTACACGCGACCCGTCAAGGTTTGGAGGCTGGAAATAGAACCCGTGTTGCTAAAATTCAACGCTTAAACGTTTTAAGATCTTAAAACTTTCTTCAGGTAAAATGTCTATGGCAAGTGTTAGCATTTAAGAGCACTCTCTTCACGCACGTCGCTGTAGACATTCTTAAGTATTATCAAAGTCTAAAGTGACAACAACCTTGCGATATCCCAGTCTTAGAGCAGTGCTGACTACTAAATCTTTCTCCATGGCTCTGATGCATGAGGTTTAGATCGCAGCAGCTTCATAGGCAGGTGGTGTTGTACAAGCGTCTGCATTGTTTTGATATGACTGCTGCGAAAAGGCTACGGAGAGAAAGCTTGCTGCTCTCTGCCATCGAGCCCGCTGTTGAAATCGGAGGAATATTCCAATTTGGCAAGTTCCTGCCTCTTTCAATAATTCATGGTTCGCGCTCCATCTTGGTGACGAGTTCTTTCAAATCATGCGCTAGGTCTTTTAACATTGATACGAAGAGCATATTCCTGACTCGAGAGCAACAACGGCGTAGACCACCTAGAAGGTTATACTTATGCCCATTTTTTCTAGAAGTTCAAGTACATGATCAAACCGTGTGAGGGTCTCTAGGGTCTTATCGGCCTTAGCGACAAACAAAGACATCTGTTGTAGATCCACAAATACAGAGTCTGAACAAGTGGTCGAGTATTAAAAGCGGAACCAGAGCAGCGCAAGTGTAAGCTGTCGTCGATGTGAAATGCCTCCAAGTCTAGAACAGTGAAAGCATGGCTGGTGATGTACATCTGGCGAGCTTCTTGAGCCACGATGCTGTTGAATGATTGCACAAGCAAGGCATTGCGCGATGGGAACTGTGTCTTTTCAGTCTCCATGGAACTCTGTCTCTCAACACTATGCTCTTTGGTCTTATCAGCTGTTGTCAACATGGAACGAGTGAAATATTTCATGAAAAATGAGGAATTCTTACCTATGCAAGCGGAATTCGATTTGGAGAACATGTGTCCATAGATTTTGTCGCGAAAGGAAACAGGAGGCACGATTGGTCTCAAAGTCCTTGTGAAAGGTACTTTGAAAAGAAGAAACCGAACGAGAGTCGGTCATGAATTTGTAGGCACTAGTTCTTCCTGACTGCGTCAACACCATATTGTTAACCAGGGCAGCCCACAAACGACCAGCTCATCTATATCAACACGCTTCGCTTGTCAGAACAGTAAGGTATTCTATGTCTATTGGTGAACCGAAGCGTTCTTTGTCTGTTAAACAATTCGACAAAAAAGAATGTATTTAGCAGGGACCTTACGGCTATAGTACCCACGCAAATAGTTCCAACTCACTACTATCTAAATACGAGGGAAGCCTTCCCTGTGTGCTGAACAGCGCCCCCTTCACTGCTGCAGTGAGGCAGAGACAGTCTTAAATAGAGTAGTGGCTGACTCCACTTCGAACTTGCACAAACGAGCCAGCTCTCTAAGTGTGGAGTTGCGATGTGGCCTGGTGAGTCAATCAGCATAGAGATCGTGCCACGAACTGATTCTGCAAGGCAAAATTCGATAGACACCAAATTCTCGCATAGCGAGGAATTTGCGACAACAAATAAGGCCCTTTGATCAATACCTCGCTATGCCATCCACAAGAGGAGAGTGCTGCAGATGAAGCACTCGGCTTTAATCCCATGCGTCTGGGCGGGGTCAGATCGTACCAATACCTTAGTATCACGTTGATTTGGGTGAACAACGATGTGTGACCTTGCGCTCAGCCGCATGAAGCGACGGAACTTGAAGAATACTCTACACCTCCAGACGAAGAATGAATAATCTATGTGGCACAAGATTGGGATGCATCCACTACCAACAAGAAGGCTTACACTTCAGAATGGACCCAAGAAGTGCTATCAACGTAGATCACGCAGAGACGAGGTGATATTTACTTACTTCTAGCTCCCACTTAGAAACCGAACCACAAATGCCACGGAACCCTTATCCATTACCAAAGCCACAGCACCCTCGTCCAGATCTCCCTTGCCGCGCTTAAGTACGGAATCCATAGCATCTCCATTATAGCTAACAGCAGCGTCGACATTTTTACCTTGCTTAGTACTTCGCTCTTCCCAGCTCATGCGGCCGTTTTTGCTCGGGGTTCCACTACTTAGTACACGTGGCTAAGGTATTTCTCGTAGTTGGCATAGCCTTAGCATTGGCGCTTACAAGAAGGTTTTCGGGTTTGTGAATATGTCGGTTGGCGTTTGGCATGAGCAAATCACGCGAGGTAGATAAGGCGCGAGTACAGCAATCAGGCAATGTGGATGGATCTGACTGACAATCGCAGTTGTGGGGTAAGGATCATCATGGGACGTGGTGGTACTTTGTGGCTGGATCCTGTGCGAGGCGATGCGGGCTTAGCTAGATAGTTTCGCTGGGATAGTGATGAGCGTTTGACCGTCCCGATCAGATTTGCATGGTTTGACTGAAAGATTGGCATGGCCCCAGAGTGGTTCATCGTCCATGGCAAAGGGTCAAGATAGCTTTCTGTACCTTCGGGTACTCTGTTGTCAATGAATTCAACGCTTGCAGAACGCTCTGCGCCACTCACGGCTGAAGAGCAACTTGGCTTGCTTCTGTGGCTTTCGCAACGGAGCAGATGAAAGGCGTGAGTTCGAGCAATGATTGAACCCATGCCGTGGTCGCATAAGCGACGTTGCTGTCGCTCTCGCGTAGGGTCTACTCTTGTTTCAGCGCGACAGAACTGATTCTTCTGCAATTGATCACCGCAGTAGTCGCACAATGAACGCGGTGCGTGGTCTGCGAGGGCATGTCGCCTCAACAGCCGAGTGTTCCTAAGCAACTATTGATACGATCAAGAAAGGGTTGACGGCTGCTGCCATGGCCACTATAGTATCTTTGGTCCCAACCTGCAAGTCGTGCTTCCCCTTCCACGCTCCAATTTGGGTTTCCTTCTCCCGCGTTTGCCTTCGACATTGCTTGCTTGTAATTTACCTCGGATCAAGTCCTGGGATAGGACGAGCGGCTGCATGTACTTAGCTCTTGAACGCACCCTGCTTCAGCGCTCAACAGGGGTCGATCTAGTGGAGCAGGCCGTGCACATTTGTGGTAAGGCTTGGCCTAGCCCAGCGCCGCCGACTGCACAGCAACCCGAAGAAGCCTGTAGCTTGTATCCCAACTCTTTGAATGTTGCAGCGTCTCTTTCTGTGTCTCACCATTTTCAATACGCTTCCATTCGTGCTTTGGAAGACCTCAAAACAACATACGCTGCGTGAGGGAGTCCTTGTGGAATGGGTAGGTCTGCTCCTCCCAAATTTATTCTTTGTAGTGGCCGAGGCTCTTGAGGGGTCATGCGTGATAGGTTTCAGGTATTGGAGACATCGACGGAGAATCTGGTGGGTATGTGAGTCAGCGTTGACCTCGAGCCTATGCGCTCAGCACTTTTCAAGCGTACTGTATTTGCGTCCTCTTCTGCTGATTCTTGCCTGATTTCCAGGCCGGCCATCTGGCTGCAGGCACGGTCTGGTGTCTCCAGTTCATGCTCGCGAGCCAAGAACAGCCTGACGACGGCTCTGACGCGGTGGTTGGCTACCACTGTCAAGATTGCGCATCAACAAGATGGAGCAGGTGAATGGCGCTCTGCACCGACGCTTGTGGTCCCTTGTTCATCATTCCTGACTCTCGTGGCTTATCTTTCAGCTCCATTGTGACTACGGCACGCGTGAAGAACGTCTTGGGATACGTGGAGGCCTTCTGCTCTTCGTTCTGGTCTTCGCGCTGGGGTGAAGTTCCGGCGTGGCCAGCATCTCAGTCTGCTGTGAGGGTGGCTGTAGCGGCTTGATGAGCGTGTGACGGGACTTTCGGCGGCATTGAGGGTTCATGAGACTCTGTAGGATAGATGTAAAGGATAGGACTTACTCGTGACACAGATCTTGCGAGTCAAATGCCAAGATATGTATCTTGGCATCTCGTCATGGCTTGGCAGACAAAATCGTCTTCCGGCGTCTCTTTACGTCCTACTTGAGAAACAATGAAGTCAACGAAAAGAGAACACTGGTACTACGAGCCTTCCGTTTGCGTCACTACACCTCTATATCACCAAGATTTGGTGTTACCTCTCTAGTTCCTTCCATCCTACCTTACTCTTCTTGCCCTCAATCAACCGGCCAAGTCTTGGCACTTTGCCCCGCGACCGCTGACTCATCTATTTATGTCCGAAGTTTACTTCACTTCCGCGTCTGGAGGTGAATTTCCCCTTTACCATTTCACCTCTCTTCTCACTCTCAATTCTTCCTTCCACATGCCACGATCATCGTCTTCAGCTCACGCCGCATCTGTCGCTGAGTATCCAGCTGGGACGGACGGTCTGAAAGAATCGTCACGCAAACGCGCCCGCTGTGACTCTCCGTCATCTCCATTGCCCCACCACGAGTCTCAAAATTTGATCCTTCCTGACCTGACTTCAATTGGACATTCTCCAAATCGGACTCCTGACCCACTGCTACCTAGCGACTCCGAGCATTCCGTGGCATCGTCCGATTCTTCGGTAGGTGTCTGACATGCAAGCTTCAGCAATTCCAGCTAAGAAATCATAGTCGTCGTGGGGTGAAGTCATCGTCCCCCAGACTATAGAGGAATTTTTCGGGCAGAGCAAGCACTCTTCGGCAGCTGAGACTACTGCATCATCAAAGGAGCACTCGCATGACGAAAGCGCTAACGAGCAAGCATCGGAACGCGAAGACTCACAAGGCGAGACATCACACGGTCCACCATTTTACGTCGATCCAAGCACTATGACGACCCTTCAGGTTCGCGAAGCCGTCAAGCGTAGCGATTACAACATCAATGATTACGATGCAGCACGCAGGATAGGGGCTGGTGTAGTGACCAAGGCCAACGGAATCGTAGATAAGAGAAGGATCTCCGACTTCTCACCACTAGCTTCGAAGGTCAAAGAAACAGTCGAGGAGAATAGTAACGTCAACGAAAAGACCTTCATTGTAGAGCTACACTACGCACTGCTGAGCAAGACGCCTGAGCGCAAAGTTCCAAAGGCAAGTAGCGCTACACCGTCTCCTGCCTCCTTTGATGCGTTCGATCGCCGATATGCGTCTCCCATTCGTTTTGGAGCGCCGATCAGCTGACGAATTTAATGTCCAGGATCAAGATCTGACAGAAGAGGAGTTGATGGATGCGCACAACTGGATTGAAGCGGAGTGGAAAAAGGACTTCCTCAAGGCCTTATGGGACATTGATTATCTCTCTGAGGCCAAGCCTAAGATTACCACTGGCAATGAATGGTGGGACAAGATTATCGCAACCTTTCCCAGAGTCAAAGATTCCAGGCCCGACATTTCCTGGGGATACCATGCCGGCGCATTCACAAAGACGCAGAAAGACACTCTGAATGCGCTTGGTTGCCGTTTCACGACCCCCGAAGTCTACCTCCAGTTCCTGGCTTGGGAAGCCAAATGCCTCAATGCGCCAATCGAAGATGCAGAGAATCAGGCACTTGGCGGCGGCTCCACCAAAGTCAATGCGCGTCGTCGCCTGGGGAAAGCTGCCGACCGTGTTCGTACTGCCAAAGCCATTGCCGCCAAGAAGAATGTGCCTCCAGTGGAGTATCCACGCGCGGATCCTGTAAGTACTCACAGCGCACAATGGCTCCTTAGGCAGGCGAACAACTCACACGATTGGCAGGACTCAATCGCCTTCTCTCTCGCCGTCGCCACTCAAAGCTGTAACCTCTTTGTCCATTGGTGTGAAGAAGTGAACCCTGTGTATGAAAAATGGCATATGACTTTCCTTCGAGACTATAGCTTCCACCAGACCGATCGGATCGCACTTCTTCATCATAACCTCGATAATATAATGGATTGGGGTGTCGGGGCACGCAAGCGCAAGATCCTTGAGGACTTGGACCTCATCTTGGACAACGAGCCGCCGATCAGTGACATCGTGCTATCCCCTGCGAAGAAGCAGCCGCCCGCAAAGAAACAGAAGACGCACGATGATAGGGTGGAGGGAGGGGATGGAGCGGCGGCATTGGTATAGTGAAGGTGAGCATTGCATATGGAAGGCGACGATTGCCACTGTCGGCCTGCCAAACCGCCAAATTTGGCCCATATAACTCGTGTTGCTAATGTCATTAGCACGACAACTATTGTTGACTGTGGCAATGCGCCATAGGTCCATCCTAATTCGCCGGCACGAACCGGCTGAAGATGCATGTATCATAATTCCAGCATAGCGAGGCAGCAATCAAGTGCTGACGCTGCCTATCATTATACACCTTCTTTGTGCCTCTTGCTGAATTGCGCAAAACCCGACTTATCATAGATGCACTTCAGATTAATAGAAGCAGGCCCCTAACGCGATGACAGCGACCAACATTTGCCGAAAGCAGACGATCGAGGGAACATTACTGCCTCTTAAGGCCTACCGCATGCTCTCTTGTTAGCCTCTCTCTGGACTCTTGTCCCAAGCAGCCTGCTAATTAACTAGCAAGTACGCCGACAGCAGCACCTGGTACTGTCGAGTTGTGTTCAAGTCACTGGTGGGTTATGCTGCAATTTGCCGGATAGGTTAATGAAAGCAAAGCGTTAGCACGTATGCGCTTATCATGCGAGACATAAACACCAACGTTTCGACATTCTTGCACCCAAAAACTAACAGCGTTAACAATTGGAGAGTCTCCTGTTGGAACTTGAGACTGCGGGGTTGGTATATTGTCTGGTTTGGTCTTTTGTGGCGGAATCTTTTATTGGCCGTTCAATGAGGAGGTCACCATAAATGATCGGACATCCGCCCTCTGTATTGATAGAACGTCCAGCGGAGAACTCACTGATAGCCCGAGATAGAGCTACCGATTACTGTAGCCAGCTTTCTCTTCGCCTTCACACAATGCTTCCTTCCAGCATATACCCAACCGGTCGCAAATTCCACATCATCACCCAAGTAAGTACCGTCACTTTTCTCAGTACTACTCCTGGCCGCCCATACTAAGTCTCAGCCCCAACCCATCACCGTTAGCGTCCCCTGAACTGATATCTTACAAAATCATCGGCGGATTTACGTTCTACCCCCTCAGGGACTACAGATACTTTATCGACCACCAACTCGACGTCATCAAGACCGGCATCAGGAACTACGGGCGCGACACAGCCACCCGCGACGACGATTACACCGAAAGCTCCACCGTCGGATTCTCAAATCTCAAATTCTGGGTTGGAGGGTGCGCAGCATGGGCTCGGCAACTCATAAGAGCGCACTCATGCAACTTGCTGTAAATTGATGGACTTATTATATTGTAGAGGCCGTTAGTAAGTAAGACCACTGGGGCAAAAGAGGGGAAGTCCAAGGTATTCCACCCCGCGAGAGGATGAGCGCACAGAACACCCTCCAAGCCTCGGACGTGCAACGTGACCGGGGATATCCGCAACAATCATGCATAAGATCGACATTCCAGGAACTGAACCGAGATTGCAGAAATTTAACCGAGATCGACTGCCAAACATGCCCGAAAAGTCGATGCAGGGTCAATGGACGGCGTCCTGTCATTCCTCGGCATTGTCTCTGAGTGGAAGGAATGGTGTGCATGATTAGTGGAGTAGCGGACTCACCCCATGGAAATGCTCGGAGACGAGCATCTACGAGCATTGAGCGAGGTGGCCTGACTTTAAGGGTATAAAGAAGGGTACATTACGGGAGTGTTATACTTATCAGAAACTTTGGTAATCCTTTCTTCCATCTTAGCAGATCAGTGCCGCAACTTCCATCATGTCTGTTCTACCGGAGGGTCCAATCTGGTTCCAACATGAGTCGTTGAAGCGTCCAGGCTATGATCCTGCTGACCCCGATCAGTTCTACAATTTCATGCTCGTAGAAGTCGTAGTCAACAAGGAGACAGCGCACAAACAAGGCATCATGGGATGGCAGTATCATCTTCGAACAAAAGAGCACATTGTAGGCTATGAGCCTTACGATTGTAAGGGAATCGATCTTACTCGGCACCCCAGAAGTGACTAACAAGACTTTCTTCGTACTCTGGATCCTGGCTCGCCCAACACTCAGGTCAACTATAAAAGGTGGCAATACATGTCCGTTATGTACGGCCCAGAAGCGAAGACCCTCACCAAAAGAATCAAGATGACAAGCGCCGTCAGCAGGGGTGATATGATCGGAAAGGGTGCTAAGGCTCCACGAGTCTTTCTCGTTCCAGTCCCAATGCCGAACTCTGCGGAACAATATGTGTGGTTCGATCTTACTTTTCCCTTGCGTGCGATTTATCTGCCTCGCCAGCATCAAGTCGACGGTGGAGCGAACAAGGAGTGGTGCATTTTTCAGCACCTCTCTTTCCGCTTGCGCTCACTCGGCCTTAACGCCTATGTGAAGTCTGGCGAGAAGGCTATCACCGCCGAGGAGCGGAACAACTTCACTGTAAGCATGGACAACGGGAAGTACTCCTCTGGTGATGATTTCCTCCTCAAAAAGATTGAGACTCTGTCGGACCCACAAGGCAACAACAAGGTAGTTTCGGCTGTGGAAGGGTTAATTCCCAAGAGTCCGGCCGCCAACTCGACGAAATCAGTGTCGGAGCTGAAAGATATGCGAACGAAAGCAGATCCATCACTCCGCCAGGAGCTCGAAAAGAAAATGGCCGAGCTGTGCGAGGTAACCCGGTTCACTAGAAACAACGCGAATAAAGCTTGGGCGGCAAAGTATGGAGAACTTCAGGCGGCACTCAAGGTCTACGAAGACCGCCAAGATGAAGAAATTGAAAAGACGAGACAAGAGTTGCAGGCAGTCGCTAAATCATTCGGAGTAAAGGGTGGTGACGTGTCATATGTCAACATCATGACCGCGCTGGACCGTAAAGCAAAGGTTGTCAAAGCGAAAATCCGAGATTTTGATGCACAGCCGCATGAACCACCGTTAAAGGAGGAAGAGGAAAAAGCGTTGCAAGAGAAGAACAAGACGTTCGACGATACCATGACCAAGACTCGACAGATCGACCGCGAGCTACAAGATGCGCGGAAGAATCGTTTGAAGATGAACACATACAACCGGCAGGCAGTCACGCTGAATCGGGATGAGCAGCTCGGCTGGGGCATTCGGAAAGGGTGGATCGCACGATTCGACCCAGCTCTGATCTACCACAGCACCATGATCCCGCGCGGCTGGCTCTTGGACGAATACCAATCGCCGTACAGCGGCGTCGACATCTTCGACGAGAAATCCATCGACGTGACCTTCGAGCAGCAAAAAGACGAAGAAATCATCACGATGAATGAAGACCGTGCCACCGATCTGGCCGAAATGCTCAGCAAGGAGTGGGGCGCGCGTCTGACCTACGATGATACGCCCATCGAGCCCGATTTCGTCTGGGGGGTGGTGAATTCCATCGCGCAGATTGGTTTGGGTTTGATACCGGGGTGGGGCCCTTTGCTTGTGTACGGGGAGACGGTGCTGTATAATCTGATTTTTACGGATAGTTTTAGTAAGATTGCTAGTGGTGATGGCGAGCAGATCAAGGAGATATCGGCGGCGAGTTTGACGCTGCTTGTCGAGAGTAGAGGCCATCTTAGTAGTGTGGTAAGATCGAGGCAGGCGAGTGATGTTCAGGCTTTGATTATACAGGGCGTCAGATGAGAAATGCAGAGGAAGGTTACTGTTGAAAGCAAGGTTTTCAAGTCGGCAACAAGGGTAAGTTGAATCATTTCGAAGCGTAGTCTTGTCGATGCCAGCGGTCATTATATTCATTCGTATCTGACAATTCAATATCTTGAACATCCACATCCTGGAGTACGTTTATGTTTAGTTTCAGTATAGTAAGTAGGCACCTAGGGGACCCTGTGCTTAACTATAGTTGAAGCTGGATCGCAATGCTCTTCTCCAAGTTGGTTGACAGGTTTCTAGAATTTAGAACGCATGTTTGATCAGTAGCGGATCTTCAATACTTTATGGACACAGCAGTACTGTTACTCGCTCATTATTTGACAGTGATGCAGGTCTTGTTCTCAATGCTATTTTCAGCAAGCGACTTGAATATTCTCCAAGAATAGTGGTAAAAATGCGCTTAAGCGCCAAACTTAGAGATGCACCTCGCGCTATGCAACAGGTACGAGATCGTGCAGAATAACCATTAGAGCCTATGATCTCTTCTCGCCTGGTTGGAGAATGGGTCAAGATATTGCCCTGTCTTAACGAAGGCTGTGCCGTGAGACATTACCTTAGTAGAATATCAGCACGCGCCCCGCATCTCACCATCTTTGAAGAGATTTTCACATCTTTTCTTTTGAACAGAAGGACTTTGGAGCACCATAGAAGATGCTATTCCTAGGAATTATAGCTTTGTTGTTGACCTTCGCACACATCGCCACAACCTTCCCCGCAACTTCCATCACTAATACCACGCTTAAACAAAGTAGCACCGCAGCATTGTAAGCCTGGCAAAGAAATTAACAGCCCGCACTAACAGGCATTAACGTAGAAATTTATCACAACTATTCCCAGTCCCAGGCACAGACCTAGAAGTAGAGATAAGATATCTAGAAACTTCATATCCAGAAAACACAGCCAACATGGCGGCCCTCCTTGACCAATTCTACCACGAGCTCGAACAACATAGCGGCGGAGGTCAAGTAGAAATTGCGGAATTCGCTCACAGAGGCGATCTTCAAGTCGCTCTCAGGCCCGTAGTTGGTACTAGACTAACTTATTCCGAGGCCTCAGAAGCCATTTACGAGCTGAGGTACCAGGTGCTTCTGATGAGTGTGGCAAGGAGTTTTGAGTTTCTTATCCGCGCTGGTGTTGGCCCGCTGGTGGCTGTGGGGAATATAGATAATGATTATGATCGATGATAATTAATATTTGGAGATACAAAACAAAAGCTCAATTTGACAACCCTATTGCCAGTCCCTAGGACATATCTCAAGATTAGGATTCATTTCGAAGAACATCGTTATCAAGTATCTACCGCTAACACCGCCTAACTCATTCAAACGTCTGCGGGCGATAAGCTCGCCGCATTCGGCGCAAAAGAGTTAGAGTACTCCAAGCTAGTCTCTAACCCTCCTCGAATTCATCAAATACCTTGGAGGTCTCTAGTCATAGGGAATTTGAGGGACGTCGTACTTGATAGATAGATAACAACGGACCACCTTCACTTCAACCTCATTAATATCGAAAAATTCCTTGCAGATGGCATAATAACTAGAAATATAACGAGAAATTACAAGGCTCAACCAAGTATCTTGAACAACATTGCAAAGTATAACAAGCTTGCGTTCTCTACATTAACATCGACTGGCGCACAGTCTTGCTATCTAGCTATCCACGTATCAACGACCACCATTTCCAACACCCTGTCTCTTCAGCTTAAAGCTGGGGACAGATGTTATATTGATACTAATTGTAGTTACACACAAGTATCTTTGAAGCGTTCCCACTATAATAGTGGCCCTAACTTCTATTGGTAGTTTGTAGCTTCTAATGTTCAAAGCTCTTCGGAACTGCGGACATTCTTAAGGAATTTTGTCAGTGAAGGAGTAAGAAAATCTTCTGCACACTTTCATCGCTTCAGGCATCCACCACCCACGCTGTGCCCTCCCGCCTTTGAGTCTTGAATCCGCCGACCTCACTCAATATCGGCATACCCAGTGGTGCCGGTTTCATGAAGGCTCAAAGCAAGTCAGCACTCAAAATTATAAAGAAATTGTTCATCCTTGTGAAGGGGACGGTAACATAATTGCGTCTCTGCCGGCTACTACATGCAGAGTCGGTCCGCGAGTCCCTCTCCGCGCTAACAATTGCTTGAATGTATTAGCGACTCTCTTAAGCATAGCCACCTTTATAGACTATCCAGTTTTCGTCAAGTATTCCACCCTTTCGTAGAAGATCTGCTCAACCTCGATGATAATCGCCTATCCCTCAGCCTTCCATCAACTTCTCCCTCCTCTCATTTCAGACATAGATAGGATCGCCACTGACCTCTCCTTTCACTTATCCTTCTTTCACCCTTTCCCTCACCCTCGTACGACCCCTTCTGCCTCGCTAATTCAGCTTCAATGTCAGTTGTAGTGCACGCGAGAGCGCCTTCTACGATCCTAAACTAGGAGAATATATACGCTATGCGATTTGCGCGATGTAAAAGGCTTGCGAGTGTCGATCCCAGTAGACTTTTGCCTTCTTTCAAGATCTTTCGGAAAGTCAGAGATGTTGTGGGAATACTATAGGTGATGTACTCACGTTGTGGCTTGCAGCGGGCTGGCCAGCTAAACATCGGAAGTAAGAAGGCGGGTCGGCGGAAAGTTGAAGAAGGTGCCTGCATAAGATTCAAGATTGCCAAAACAGACGGGCGCTATTTAGGACTTTTGTAGGGAAGTAGTCAACGTCTGTGCAGCTATGCTAAGCGGTGTCTGCGTGCTAAACCTACGGTGGCGACTAGCTGTGCTAAGAGGTCAGCACACTCTAAAGTCGATAATATACTAATATTCAAAATAGAGGAATGCACGCCGATAGCAACGTGCTATTTGTAGAATCAAAAGTCTAAGAAGTTGAGAATCAAAGGTCAGGTTGAAGATCGAGAGCAGAAGGGCGACAATGGTGCGGGGTAGTGTTCTAATCGTGTCCGCCAAATAGAGCTTAGTGCCACAAACGACATACACACTACAATGCTAGGCTTTCCCACCTTTTATCTCTTATTGCCTATATATTTCTTTGCTTCATTAGTCGAACAGACTCTTAGTCCTATAAACCTATGACCTTATAACATCCGATATAAATACTGCTTGAACAAGAGGTTCAAATGATTCAAGTAGCGTAAGACGAGTATCTTCCCTATAAGAGTCGAGAAGTGTCACAGTAATCGTTAGCCCAAGGTCATAGGTCCATTCTTCTTTTATGCGTCACTATTATTGTAAGAGCTTATCCCTGCCAATTCCTTAACGTCCCGTCTTAGACCCTACTGTATTTTTATTATAGCGGCGAGAAGAACGGGGAGTAATAACTAAGCCTTAGAACGATAAGTGTTATTTGGCTCGTATCAACCTTCAAGAATCTCGACCTCCGCTAGTGATGCAGCAGATTTCGTTGTCTGTATTGTCTCTACGCGTGGCCGCTAGCAGAAGTCCCCTTAGTCACCAGATTTCTCAAGGAAAAATCAAGTATGACAGTGGTGCCCCTTAAGACGTACTTAACCCGAGTCGCTCGTAACTAAAACACAGCCTAATTCGACGCAGATCGTCGGTAGCTTTCATTAAGCCTGTTGGTACGATGTGGTCATCGATTACTCAAGTCTTGCGGGCGGGTTAAGTTTTGTATATTGGGGAAACGCCGTAAAGTACGTTAGCGATATTATCAAATTGATATCATAATACTGTTTTGGTACGCTAAGCACATCTTAGTGTTTGAAGACTACGCTAATATCTCAAAACAGTATACGAGCTTTGTCACAAAGCATAGTTCTACGCTTAGCATAAGTAGAGGTATGCGGATCTGGAGCTTAGACACTCTAGACCTCAACCGGAGCAGACGCCTCGTCTAATCTCTTTGACAAATTATTCTCTGACTCTGTTTTGCACGATGTACTGGCAGGAACAATCTTTGAAGTTGCAAATTCTAGTTACTCTAGTGGGCATGTTAGGGAACATTCTCGTTTTGCGGACTGCAAAGCATCCACGACCGGGAAATACAATACGCCTTGGCGGATCGCCTCGTACAAAATTGTAATGCAATCTCCAATCGTAATCGAACCAGCTGGATACTTTGCCAGTGGCATCGCCTCTAAAGATCCCGGACAGCGTGCATATAGTATTCCCTTATGCAGAAAAGGAACGTTTAGGTCATTACGGACGAAGGAGTATATTCGACTTGCCGCTAAACCTAGGAACGGAGCGGCAGTTCCGTGATCTAGATACTCCGCCAGTATCACCTCGTATACGTTATAGAGTACTTTTGCTGCCTTCTTGGTCCAGCTTAATAGACTTGCAATTACAGGAAAATTGCAATCTTCTTTGAGAAATGGCACAATCGAGCTTTGAAGAGAGGAGGTAACGGAAGCGAATCGTTCGTATACGTCGAACCCTGCTATATTATTCAAAGCTTTGATCAGTGCAGGCCAAAGAATGGGTAGTAGCTCTAAGGCAACTAGTATGGATCCAAGGACATCAAATAGTAAAGAAGTCAAAAGTGCCTTCACCTGCGATAAAAACAGACAATTGAAAGCCCGAATATCGAGCGCCTAGCATACAACTAAAAGGTGCGCCGCGGACAGTTTAAAAAGGATATTAGCTGTAGTGTTGGTATAACGGGTCGAGATCAACGCAAGCGAATTCAATGCTTAATTACCCATTTCTACAGTCTAGACATGTAAGCTAACAAGGTTTGTAAGAAAGCCTAATTCGGAGAGAAGAGACGCCGCTAGTATGTCGACACCTTTTATTAGAAATGACTAAGATAGTGGATTTATAGTCAAATTAGGTAGTAGACCATTATTTATCGCTAAATTTATGGTTTCCGTATATTGAGCGAACAATAGCCGACCGACGGATTGAAGTCCCTGACGCGTCTTCTCCATTGCGGATGTTATGACTTTTGCTTGGAAATCACCCCCGTGGAGTGACGATCCAGCCTGATCAACTAGCGGATTATCAGTTACAGAGTTGCACTCTATTAGAATCTGATTGTACGCCAGAGAACAGTCTTCAAGCACTGGTCCCACCCACTGAGGAGCAGTCCGTATGGAGTATCGGTCTTGTCGAAGCATGCCTGCCGCCGGGCTCTTGGCATTAGAAGTGAGCTGCGAGTCACGAAGGAAAGCAAAGATTGTCTGTGAACACTGGCCCTTTTCGATTTTCAGCTATGTATACTCAGTGATAGGGGTTATTATTCACCTACCTGCCCTGTGTGTGGACGCACCTTGGCGAACAGCGAGTGGAAAGACTCAATGGACCCATTCAAAGCCTCAACGCTCATTGTTGTAAGTACATGGGAGAGGTTCACCAGTCCTAAGATGTCGTGCATAACAAGAGCAGCGACCCCTGAGGAAAAGGCTGTTCCGTTGACAATCGCAAGACCTTCTTTTGCCGCGAGTGATACTGGGGCTAACCCCGCTCGTTCCAAGGCTATCTCTGCAGTAGTCAACTCCTGTTCTGGACCAAAGAGAACCGAGCAGTCACGTTTCCCTTGCAAGCTTGCTGCAATGTAAGATGCTGGACTAAGATCTCCCGATGCTGAAATACTGCCATGGATTGGCACTCTAGGTGTGATGTCGCACCTAAGCATGTCTACGACTCGCTGAACGAGCAAAAGACGAACGTCAGATAATCCACGCATGAGTGAGTTGATGCGGATCAACATGGCCGAGCGAGTCCAAGATTTCGGCATGCAGTTGGTGGACATGGAATCTTCCAATGCAAGCCCCTTCCTGAGACTTTTGGCGTGCTCCTGATTCAGCTGAGAGTCATGTTGCTCTGTCCGTGGATAGTTAATACCGCACTGTAGCATCGAGACTAACGAGACTTGAAGATCTTCAACACAATCTGTCGTTACGTTTGCGCTTCCGCCGAATCCTGTATTAACACCTTCGTGGCATTAGTCTTTCTATACGTCAACGATGAAGGCCAACTTCGTAACCGTAAACGCTTCTACCGTTCTCAAGTTCATGCTTTAGGCAGTCTGAGCTTTCGGCTAATGATCTCAAAGCTCCCGTATCGACAAGCAGTTGCGCATTAAACCTAGCTATGATCAAAATGATACCGTGCTACAGCTCAGGACAGACATACCGAGACAGTGCTACTACATGAGCGAGATTGAGACTGTCTCCCGTGATAGGAATAGGCTGGGATGGACTCTGAACAAAATCCATGAGAAGGCTCCATTCCTTCAAAAATATTGACTCGAGAGGCTGGAGGCTCAATGACATGCTTCAGGATGGTTGAGGGCACTGAATAGATCTTTGATGTTTTGAGTGTCGCAGGAATGTGAGGAAAGTTTGCTCTCGAGACAGATGTTTTTTTCCATCCTGGACTATATATCGATGATCTCCGTAGATCGGGCCTTGTCTGCTTCGTCATTGAGGCACGTCTGAGGCGTCACAAACACAGCTTACCATCGCGCAAGGCTGCTCACATGATGCAATATGAAACTCCGCATGAATCGCCAAACTATAAGAACAGCGCTATAGGTAGGCATGCATACATAAAAAACCTAGGGTCACTTCTCTTGGAAGAAGTAAGGCTATATTCGCGGCGTAGCCTGCTTTTTAAATCCTTCAACACCGTCTTCCTTGCGCTCCAAGCATGAATCCATACTCTACAGATGATCACAGTGCAGCGTGTATCCGAAACCCCGCCACCATGCAATCTTTTGAATATCGTATGCTTGACAAAGACCAGGCTCATGAAGCCTCGCGTGGAGACTGTCCGATTTGACTGGCAACGTATGTGGCTTAATCAAAGAGCACAAATAGTGGACAGTGGTGCAGGGTTGTACATGCTCGACAGTGAGTAACAATACTCTCTATCAGGCCAAGCGGGTGGTTTTAGATTGAATGTGAAGTGTGGACTAGGTGCAAGTGCTGCATATACTCGATTCGCTTGAATGATCGTAGAGTACTAAATATGCAAAAAAAGCTGCATCTCCTACTACCGCGAAATCGTGTTTTTCTTTCAATTAGAATCAAGATGTACTTCTTAGAGCAAATAATTGTGGCGGTTTTGATCTTCTACCAGCTTTTTAAAAGCACAATTTAAGCCTGAAAGGGGCTTTTTAGTTTGACTTATTTGATAATTCGAAATCATGACTACTTCCTTTTCATCAGTTGGGGTCAAGAGATCCATTCAGGACCCTATGACAGGGAGCCCGAGAATATCCAATTTCAGATGGAGGCTACGTGCTCTGCTAATGAGGCCGACTATTTTGAAACATGAGAAACGCATTCACACATGCACAGAGTGTATGTAGCAAGACAAGCACGGCTGTAACGATCATCTGTAAGCGCTTCTATAAAGCATATTGCAAGCCTTGATCAAAACGGTCGGGTTTAGCCTAAGCGCCGAATCTTGCATTACGTCAAATTGACGTGCTTTTGAACGTATATAGCATTCAGAGGGATGGTCTTTGGTCGATTGATTTCATCTCCGTCGCAGGGGTCAATGCCTCCAGATATCCAGGCGTTACTGACAGATACCTTTGGCGGAAGAGCAACGACATTCTCGTCAAGCCTGCGGAAAGGAGCCTTGGCGCGCCTGGTCTCGCTTTCGCTATGCTGCGTCGTATGTTTGCCGGAAGAAGAAACGTTAGACCTGAATTGGTGGCTAAGCCCTCGCATGCTCTTGAAAGTCCTCTGAATAGTCGGTCTGATCACAGGGAGGCATGCGCAAATGATACCGACATTTACCTCGGTAGAGGACCAGAGGAGTGTATCTGCAAAGGCATCTGCGTACATTTGGATTAGCCCAGCGAACAGCCATACGTGGAGGCAGCGCTCTCACATGAAGCATCAGCTTTATTCACCTTTGCAACCGAATGAGTACGGATGATACTGACGGCGCAGACGCTGCAGGTTGCCGTCAGTCTTCAAATCTAGATGATCAAGATTTTACCAGCGTACAATGTTCCTAGCATAAAGACACTGCATAGTCCTGCTTTGCGACTCCTTGAGATCTGCAGTTGCCATACCATTGAGATGGGCATCACAAGTATCACAAAGTCTGCCAACACATTTGGCACGGCCAAGCCCACGAGGTATTTGGTGTAATTGACATGCGTTTGGGGTTTTTGGGAGTACCAAATGCCAGAGATTGGATTTGTCTGGAAGATGCTTGCGAAAAGATTGGCGACGCACCAGAGTATGACAAAGATCTGAACGGCGAAGATGAAAAGTCTGAAGTCTTTTCGAACTCCAAAGAGGCGGAGGTAGAGCAACAATATCGATGTCTTGATCGCTGTGATATGAGGGCCATAAAGAACCTCACTCCCGTAAATGATCTTGCGGAGATGTAAGTTTCCAAAAACACTGTGTGCGTCGAGGGTGCTCGACCTTGTTTTGGGCAACAAGTCGCCTCGCCGTCACTTCTTCTACGTGTTTTCCTACGCCTTTCGATGCAGCTAAAATACGATCGATTAACGACTCGATCGACGGCCTCACTGGAACAACTCACCTTCGAAAGTGAGTGTTGTTGAGCCAACCAAACATATCTGTGGGTATTTCAGCCATATTCTAGAAGTAGCTTCAGCATGCTCCAGGCCATACCCAAGCTAGTACAATACAGGCATCATCCCACCATAATTTCGCAGCCGACATCCATCTTGAGATAAGACGTAAAGATACAGCGAGAGTTGACAAGGAGAACAAGACGGCATTCACAAGTACGACCTCAGTGGTACGATTGTTTTGTTGACTCGCCATCCTGGGAAGACTTCCAGGTCAGTCGTTGAGAGCGAAAGCTCGACAGTAGAGCAAAAGGTGCGTTTAGCCAGACAATCGCAAAGCCGTGGCTTCCCTTAGATGGTAGAACATGACCCGCGAGGAAAGGATCCTCACTGGAGGGCAGACAAGACGATTATCAGCCTAGCAAGAGAAGTTGATCACCCAGTGGCAAGGTACCATTGTAGCACTCGGGTGTAACAGCCATTGAGAATTGCATGAAGTGAGCACGAAGAACGCTGTTACATTGCATGCTGTCGTGTATAACAGTAGCTGGCTACTCTTGTCCCTGTCAAATACCGGACAAGAGCAATCGATCGCCGGATCGACGCCTTGGCTTGCATTAGCCCCGTGCAGATTGAAAGTCTGGCCCTAGCACCTGCATACACACCGGTTCACCATAGGCGCAAGGCCCTGCAGCATTCGCTATCTTGCCTTACCGAGGAGCCACCTTGCAGAGCACGAAGGATCCAGCAGCAGGCTGAATAGGCGACTATATGCCGGGACTTCCCTCGGCAAGAAATGTAATGCCTTATTATCTGTCAGGCGATGCTAGTACGGGCCTATCTCTAGAAAGGCTTTTCTAAGGCGCTTCCTGCGGAGATGTCATGGGCGTCAAGCGGTCCGGTGCGTACCATCCGCCCAACGTAAGTACTTTGATCGTTTCAAACTCAAATGAACGTGAGCCTGTCATATGTGGGAATAGTATCGTTGGCGCGGCAGGAAGCGGGTCCGAAAATTGGTGTGTTTAGGTCTCTTACCGTGCCCTCATGCAAGAAAGTGGGCCTACGGAGAATCCTTGTATGAGTTACCTTCGTAACGCCACTGAATCTAGCTCCCTCAATGTTCTATTTTCTCGTTCCTTTGGAGTGCCGTAGGCGTGCGTTGAACGAACCTTAGCATTTGATAGACGTTAGCCTTGTCGATTAGGCTCTCAGGTCTATAGGCTTATATTCGGGGTAGTCTTTAGGGCATTTGCAGGGTCCGAAAGGATTCACTGCCCTTGAGCTTTTTGGCCAAGAATCTGGGTTAAGTCATCTAATCAGAGAACGAAAACATGACTCGCTCAAAGGCTTTGCTGGCCAGTCTATTTCTATCAGCAGGCTGGACCACTTGCACGGCGGGTCCTCGGCTGCCAATCGTCGACCTCAGTCAGCTATCAATTCCAGAGAGCTAATGCATTCCACATGAGTCAGACAAACGCCTTTATGGCAAAAGGCTTTGGGCACCCAACATCTTTTCAAATGTGCGTTATGCGCAGCCGTCGCTGGGTGAACTCCGGTTCACAAAGCCCAAGCCGCCTCAGGGCCGCAACGAGTGAATTGATGATGGGAGGATTGGGCGAATGCAACATCAATCGATCCACGAACAACTGAAGACCGCGTCTTCTTAGACATCTTCGTGCCTGAGCGTGTTCTCAACTGCCATAAGGCGGAAAACTCACGTGGTTCTCCAGCCTTGGTCTGGATCCAGGGCGGGGGCTACTCGAATGGTGACAAGACCAGCTACGGTAACGGCGCTGGCGTTATTTAGGCAAGTCGGAGAGAAGTGCTAGAAGGGGCCATTGTGATTCTTCTAAACTCCCGAGTGAGAGGCACGCTGCCTTGCGTTGTCTTTGAGCGGAAAGCCGAAGTTGCTAGCTTGGAGCTTTTGGTTGGCTTGCGAGCCCGAGGCTACAACAGAAAGGTACCGCACATGTGGGACTGTACGATCAGCGTCTTGCTTTCGAATGGGTACAGAATTACATACATCTCTTCAGTGGTGATGCTAGTCGAGTAACAATGACGGGAGAGTCAGCCGGGGGGCCGTTCAAGCGTGCACCAAATGACAGCAACAAGGTAGCATCATGCTCATCATCCAGATGGTGTACGAGGCATAGAATCCAGTCAATTATCAAAGTCAAGGGTTAGGAGGAAAGAATGTGCGCCTCGTGCGTGGATACTACCAATCAGTAGTCGTTGATAAGACTATTGCTTTCTCACCGAAGATGTGGCAACAAACTGTTCATGCGACGATCTACGTGCGTTGTACCGCTGTAGAAGGATTGAGAAAGGCTGAACTCATACCTGCAGTGGAGGTTGAGGCTGCGTTGTAAGAAATCGGGCACGTTGCATCCTGCATTAAGTAGGATTCGCCCTGCAGAGCCCATTGGGCTTTGGCGGCGCATTGCGATGTGGCGGGGTTGCGCATGCAGCACGCGCATTGACATGACTCGGAGTGGAAGTAAGGGGAGATCCTTCGGTCTTGATCAATGTTTGCATAAGGCTACCATTGCCTGCTTGCAATACTGCTTTTCTTTCCGTTTGTCAGTAGCACTGGTTTCTTTCTGAAAAATCTCTTCTCTGAGACTCCCAACTTGCAATGTACAGCGGATGCGTACACTAAAAGATTCAACTATGAAATCACATGAAGAGCAGGGCTCGCAGACTCAGCTCGAGTCCACGGCTCAGCCTAATTCAGATAATTCAGATATAGGCCAGTCACCTCCACCACCCCCAGACAAAGGTCTTCAAGCATGGCTCCAGGTTGCGGGTGTTTTCTTCTGCTGGTTCAATTCATGGTCAGGTCACCACAGTCCCAACGGGTTTGATATCCTACTAACGCGAAGGATATTTAGGGGCCTATCGAATGCATTCGGAGTCTTTCAAACTTACTACGAGCAGGAACTGCCCCAAAGTCCTTCCGTCATATCCTGGATTGGCTCGATTCAAGCCCTCTTATTGATTGGGGTTGGTATTCTGGCAGGACCGGCATATGACGCCGGGTTCTTCACGGAGCTCATCTGGACTGGAACAGTACTGGTTCCTTTCGGATTTATGATGACAAGTCTGGCCTCGAAATTTTGGCAGATTATTCTCGCCCAAGGTATGTCTTCTCTAAGCTGGATGACGGAAGGTGTATTAGCTGATGCTCAGGATTAGGGGTAATCGTTGGTATTGGCATGGGCTGTCTGTTCATTCCGTCGGTCTCCATATTGCCACAGTGGTTTTCGCAGAGACGTGTTCTGGCAAATGCGTTAGCTGCAAGCGGTGCTAGCTTTGGTAAGTATCTTGTATAGCTTGAACTTGAATGGTTCTGACTACAGTGATTTCAGGTGGTACCATATATCCGATTCTCCTGTACCGGCTGTTAAACTATACGAGCGTAGGGTTTCCATGGGCTGTTCGAATATTGGGTTTCTTTGCACTTGGAACTAGCCTAGTCTCCTGTGCGCTCTTGAAGGTCCGCTCCACGCCACCAAAACGTCGGCTTCTCTTCGACTTTAAAGCTTATCGGGAGCCCCCATTTGCACTCTACACGATCAGCCTTTTTTTTGCTCTTATCGGAATTTATATCCCTACCTTCTACATTCAACTGCATGCTCTCAAAGCACATTCACCACCTATGGCATCTACGAATATGGCAGCATACATACTTCCGATCTTGAACGCAGGTGCCATCCCAGGACGGATCGTCCCCGGCTTCGTAGCCAACAAGACAGGTGTACTCAATCTATTCAGCTTACTTCTCGCTTGGGCTGGTATTGTAACCTTATGTTGGCCAGCAGTCACGAACTTGGCGGGCTTAATCGTCTACGCACTTGTGTATGGCTTTGCTTTTGGTGGAATTCTATCTTTACCGCCTCCCGCTGTGATGGCTTTGTCGCCGGACCTTGGTGTCGTAGGGACAAGGTTTGGTACGTGTGTATCTCTGGCTAGCTTTGGCGTATTGATAGGGACTCCTATTGGCGGTGCCATCTTGCATAGTAAAAAGACTGACATTACTGACAACTTTCTCGGCCTACAGCTCTTTGCCGGTCTGGTGCTTCTTATTGGCGCCGGAGTCTGTCTGCTTGCCAGATCTATGAAAGTCGGGTGGGAGCTCAAGGGTAAGATCTAAGACGTGAAGATCTTGGTAGATTTTCTGAAAATTATTCTGGCCAGGGTAGTCAAGCGAGCACTGTACCAAGTAATCCTAACGAGAATTGTCGTTTGCCTTATTCCAAAATGCAGGAAACTTGATAAGTGCAAAGGATGTTCCATTGTAAGGGCTCATGAAATCTCTGGCCTGCTCAGCCCCGCAACGTCTTGGCAGTGGTAGGGCTCAACTTAGACCGCTAAGCCGCTTTCGGTTAGCGAATGCGCTTTAATTCCGCGACGTTTTCCTGTACCACTTGAGAGTCTGTTCCTTCATTATCACAACCTTCACCTTCCCGTCAAGCTCCCGCCCCCATTACTACCTCATCTTCTCATGTAGTTAGCCCGCCAGATGTCGAAATCAAATGCTCCTCACTCCCAGCGTCCTTCCTCGTGATCGCAAACGGCGTCGCAGCCAGATCAGTGACAGCTCCTCACTCTCCGAAAACACACGCGCAGGATGCTATCCTCCTAATGCCTGGGACAAACTATCTAAAGTTTATCTTTCCTCTCATGCGATCGAAGAGCACAATCGGAGGACACGCTATTTCGATTACCTTTCCGCTTCGTCCCAATCATCCAAGCAGAGTCCTTCTCCACACCCGAGTACTTCTCCACACGCGACTCTCACGCAGTTTGCCAGGCACGGAGGCCCCGATTTGAGTGACATACGGGGTGTAAGTTGATCATGTTACTGTTGAATTATTTACTAATTCACTGATAGCACGCGATTGTATGCTCAACAGACTCCTCGGCATCAATGGCCCCCAAAGACTCGCAGAATCAGCGCCGAGCCAAGAAGAGAACGCACTCTTGGGAGCCAGAAACTCAAGCATCATCAGCTTATAATCCGCACTTTGAGCGTATTCTAATAGATAATAACATCTACCCAGCATTCAGTCCATGTGGCGGTGCAACCAAGGGCTGTTTGGAAACTCCCAAAGACTTGGCAGAGATTCAAAGACAACTTATGGAGCCTCGTCGATCTCTATCACCAACTCAGTTCACAGACGAAAATTTTCAGCAATAGCAGAAGACGCATATTGATGCACACTCGGAAGATAAAGTTATGAGCAAGTCTTTTCCGGTTGTCACAGGGAATTCGGATATTCCAAACGAAACCAATGTTCGGCTAAACAGGCTGGAACCCCTCGTTGAAACTGACAGGTTAAGTGCCGCGCAGCCTAATTTTTGGGATGGAAATGCTCCTAATGATCTTGATCTAAAGGTCCGTAAGTCGTTGACTGGGTATATCGTACCGTCGGGGAAGCCCAACGCGCCATGCTTGCCGAATTTCTTTGCAGAGGGGAAGGGACCCGCCGGCAACTCTGACATCTGTAGACGGCAAACGTTTTATGATGGAGCACTGGGAGAGCGGGCAATGAACGCTCTGATGAACTATGCCGATCCTAGCGAAATATACGATTATGCACGCACATTCGTATGCACTTTCCACGGGGTTGACGCAACTTTAGCGATAAATTGTCTTTATCGCTCGGGGATCCGCGCAGCAAGTAGCAAGATACAGAAGATACATATTCATATGCACTATCTAGGAGCATTCGCTATGATAGGATCTGCCGATACTTTCCGCAAAGGAGCTATAATGTTCCGAAATACGCGGCTCCTAGCCAAAAAACACAGGGACAATATGATCGAGAAAGCGAATAGAAAATCCGCCGGCAAGTCTTACAAGAGCAATTCAGGCTCCTCCCTTCCCGCGCAGACTTCTGTGTCATTTGGTTCCAATGCGAGCGGCTCGAGTAATGCGACTGTCACAGATGAGCTCTCCCCTGAGTATGAAGCAAGGAAAAAAGCGCGCTTGGAGCAAGGTGGTGAGGGCAGGTGACGAATTGCGCAAGGGAGAGAAAATATTACTACGAAGGGGATAGAGGATTGTGTGCACGCGCGTGCATTTCTTGATTGCCGGATGATCAGTACGGCACAAGAGAGTCGCCATTCATTTCTAGCGTGGAATATCAGTACCCACATAGGGAACGATTATGTAGAGCATCCATATTCCCCATTATTAGCATAAGCATTTCTAGATACCCAGAACAGACGAGTTCAAATAGCTGAGAGCCTACCATACTACTTGCCGCATTGCATGTAATACAATCGCAACTGTGTGAGTAATCCTAGCGACTACAAGCACTCCATTCTTAGCAAGTCTTCATTTGCGACAACGTGTATTAATTTTAAACTACCTATAAAGATCTGAAATGAGGCTAGTGGGAGCAGAAACCACTTCATTGATAACATATACTCTGTCGTGACCTTGAAAATACGACTGGACCGATGGCAAGATATTATCCAAATTCAGCCGGCATACCGTATCTTGAATGCCAATATGATTTGCAAGACAACAAATCATATTCACGCTACGCAGATAATTATTGCTATTCTCTCTCTATACTAATGTTGGGGGATGGGGAAATGCTAGTGCTGCAAGCCTTGCATTCACTAATTTGAAACCCAGTCGTTTCTCTGCCAGCGATAGCTGTTTAATAAGACGCGTTTGCCTCGGGAAAGGAAGAAGAGGGTAGCTGTCATGACTTTACGCGCACATGCCATGCTTCTCTGATCGTCCGCGGGAGAAGAAGCCTGTGGACTTAATTAAAACCCTACAACCCTCGGCTCTGCAACTAGTAGTAATGCGTATCTATACGTCTCCGAGGGAATAAGCCCAATCCATGCTAACTTCAACAAGTTTCCAGACGAGCTAAAGATGTACTGTATAACAATCTAGTCGAAGATTGGCTCTTGATCTGACATCGCTAAATAAAGAAAATGGAGTGGGATTTTAGTATCGCTCCAAAACCCTAAGCGTTATCACCTGCAGAAAGAGTCACAAGCATTAGAAAGCTTAGAATTACCAGATAACTGTAGTCATAAGCCCTGCGGAACATTGTATTCAAGAATAGAATAAGGCTCGTAGATTTGTTTGAGGCTGAATTGGGACGGGCCATTCAAGCGCATCATCTCACTAGAGCTACAATTATAAACACGGGTCACACAGTGATTACAATAGCCATATACAATGTTATGAGCACGTATCTCGAATGGAATCCTGCATGAGCATCATACATTGCAACAATGAGACTATTAGTGCTATCCTCCATTTCACTTTGCTTTCTCCACTTTCAAGGTATTCGAGCACTCACGCTACCGCCAAATGCACCTGTTTGTAGTTTCCGCTCTAGCACAAACCCCGTGGCACCATCAGTGCAACAAATCCGAAGGCGAGTCAGTACGCAGCCGAAAATCCGCCGAAGACAACAGCAAAACAGCATCAATATCAACGTCAATATCATTGCCATCGTTGCGGACAAGGCAGATAGCGTCAAGAAAGATGTCATAGATGAGCAGGTCTTCAATCGTCCCTACCTGTTCTCTACCAAGTACTTTGCAAGAAGCTAACATATTACCCTGCAGATGCGCGTAATCAACGCAGCCTACAACCCGCACTCCATAACCTTCACCCTCTCAAACTTCACGAACCAAATCGACCCCCGCTCCGCAAACCTCGCCGAGTACGAAATCAACTACACACGTGCCGGCGACTGGACGACCCTCTCCATCCTCTTCATCCCGAACCTCGAACAGATCACGGGCGCCGCAGGCGCATGCACCTATCCCTTCCCACCGGAGAATCTGCCGCAAGTACTATTGCGCCCCGAAAGCGACATTGTCAACGACCGCTGCCTCATCGACATGGCCCTCCTCCCGGGCGGCCACCGCTGGAACCAGACCGAGGGCGGATACCACCCGAACCCGGATCCGAAGATCAAAGTGGAGCTGTATGGGCAAGTGCCGAAGAAAGCGGAGGGCAAGATCGCGGTGCATGAGATTGGGCATTGGATGGGCCTGCTGCATCCTTGGGGGGTGGACAATCTCGGTGGTAGTCAAGAGAGTTTAAGTCAGAGCGTCTTCCCCTGCGACGGGCCGGGGGATTATGTGGATGATACGCCCGCCCAGAGCAGGAAGTGGGCGGATTGTCCGGATCCGTGGACGAATAGTTGTCCGAAGCAGCATAAGGGCCCGGATGATTTGAGGAATTTTATGGGGTATGCGGATGATAAGTGGTGAGTGTCAAGATGGCGCTTGGGAAGGAGGTTATGAGCCGATAATGATGTGCGCGATTAGTATGGATCATTTTACGCCTGGACAGGCGAGGAGGATGCATGATATGTTTGGGAAGTTGAGGAGGGATCGTGCGGGGCAAGCGGGTAATGGGACTGCTGTGCAGTGAAAGAGAGGAGAATGTCGTCGCTGGGCTTGCTTACTCTGCGATTTCAGAGCTATTTGATAGCTGTTGTAGCGGGTCATTGTATGATCCTTGAACAATCGAGTCACCGCGCGGTCTAGGCTCAGAGACGATGCAAAGCAGGGAGAAGGCCACATTGTGTTTGTGTCTTGCGTGGATTTAGACAACGCATCCGGAATCGAGGCTACTTTCATCTCCTCTTTCTCGATCAGGTTATTGCGTACACTCAAATAGTCCGCTGCCACTCAATCGATGAGATGACATGCGGCTTGCTATCTAATTCAGCACATAACAAAGAAGTGGCGACATCAGAGTTATAGTACCTACCATATCTGCAAAAGTTTGGAAAGGAGCGAAAACAAATTCATAGAGCGAGCGTGGGTATCAGAAAACTTCGAGGATGCTTTTTTCGGAGCTGGACTAAACTTGATCTCCTTTCCATGGTTAGGAGTTAGTCCGCTGTCTCTACTTTCGTTTTCTAGAAAACATCAGCGCTTTTGTCCCTACGCGGTCTTCGACTTGGATAGTTGGTCTATATAGTAAGGAGGAAGAAGACACATCTCAGGTGTCGAGCCGTGGCGGGCTAGGCTACCTTTCCAGAACCCGATAGGCAGTGCCTCGCTGCTCTATGATTCTTGCTTAGCTAGTCCTGTATCGCCTGCAAGCGCCACTATCGGCGTGCGAGGTTAGCATAGGACGCTTAGACCGCATTTTCATCATTTGCCATCTCTTCCTCCTTCTATATGAGCAAACCCCTTGAATTAAGCGAAGCATGAATCATCTGCCGAGAAGACGATAAGACCAGGTCGGTGATAGTCGTCGTACCTCACATACCCCTCCACATACAAAGGTACTGAGTCACGTACATGCTGTAGCGAGTCGAACGTCACTATCCCCCACCATCTACATCCTCTACAGCTTTATCAACACAAACACACCTCGCACCACGCATATTCGTCAATTCTCGAAGTACAACCACCCCCCCCCGCACCATCTTAGAACCACATACGCAATAACCCACACATCTATCTACACCTCGCAGAACCAGTAAACATCATCACTCACACTTCATAAACAAGTCTCTTCTCATCTCCTCCAAGAAAGCGCTTAACGACATGTCATAGATAGACCTCCGACTCCTCATCCCTATTATTGCTCTGCAATTTACATTTCACAGCTTGCGCTAGCGGGAACTTGGTTGAGCAATGGGATTGGTCGCGAGTCCATCCTGAGCAGACCAAGATATTTGATGTGACGTGGTAAGGTAGGACTTGTAATGTAAATGTAAAATAAAGGGAGGCTTAGCAAGCACGTGACTCCGCGTGTACGAGCGCGTTCCCCCGGGAAAACAACGCGGACGGTTGCTCTTTCCTTCAGGAAAATAGGCACCTTGGAGGCATATTCATACTCAGAATTCATGCATTCATATCTAGCAATAAGCTCAATGAGTCTGTCTATTCTGGCTTCGTCCCCGCTCTCATCTAGGTATCACAGTATGGCATGCAATGCAAACATAACAATCCTCTATCCCTGGGGGTATCACGAAAAAGCACGCTCGCTCCGTTTCGCAAGTCTGTCCATCCATCCATACAATATCAAAACATCAATCCGGCACGCTATGCAAACTCACAATAGAAAAAATCGCACCAAGCATCCACTCAAGCCGCGACCTTAAGGCGTTGAGACCTCCGCATGATCACGCCTGTCCCGACTTTGCCGTCGGCCCTCCCAGTCTCGGACTTCATCTTCTTGTTCGGACTACTCTCCTGCAACGGCAATTTCCTCGTCTTGCTCTGCTGTTCCCTTGCCTTATCAAAGTCCGCAGGTACGATTCGGGAGTGGGAGAAGTCAATCACCAGCATCCTCTGCTCTTGCTCATTCCAGAGCACGTTGCGGGACTCGACATCATCATGAATTACGCCTTTCTTGCGTATCATTGCCACGAGATCCCGTACTTCCGAAGTGTATACGTCGCAAGGATTTTCTAGAGGCTCCCCCGCATAAGAGAGGAGCAGAAAATGGCAGATTTGGTCGATCCCGACTCCGATGCGGAAGCGGTGGTATGAAGCGAAATCTCCGAGGTAAATTGGCACAACGCGCCCTTGGAGCGACGCGAGATGTCTGTAGATACGTGCTTCGTGGAATAGAGGTGCGAGGAGCTCCTCAATCGTGCCTTTACCGACAAAGACATAGCCATGTGAGAGGAGGGCCATTTTGAACAGATACCCGCAAGCACCCTTGATGCCGAGTTCGTAGCAACCAGCATCAGGATTGTCTTTGAGTTGTAAGTAGAGCAGGCGGACGAGCTGCGGCGCGGAAATGGAGTGTTGTTGTGACTCTGTAGCATGGTGTAGAGCGAAGTTCGGACAAGTGCGATCGGCAGGAAGTCCGAAAGCTAGCCCTTGAAGACAAGCCTGTGTGCAGTATGCCGCATTTTCCATTGATCGTTGTTTGGTATGCTGCTGCTGCTGATTTACAGCTGTCTCTGAATTCGACTTTTTCCTCCGATCATTCCATCGCGTCCCCAAAGAAGCTGACCCCTCGCGGAATTTGTTGGGCGTCCTTTTTGGCCCATCATCAGGATCCTCCGGGTCTCTTACTGTGGCTTGGCTATCGTTGCAGCCACCACTGCTGCCTTTGACTCGCTTCCGAGAGTTTGACCCGGGCCATGGCAAGTGGAGCTCTGGTTTTTCGGCACTTTCGGGAATATTTTCCAATTGATCATTCGCGTCGTACTAGAAATGGTCTAATCGTTTCTCTGCCTCCGTCAACCACTCATTCGAGTGTTGCTCCTTGAAAAGCTTGTAGACCATTAAGCACCAGCCAAGAACTTGGCACACTGCAGTTTTACAAAGCTCGAAACCAGGTTCGGCGCTGCGAGGCAGTTCCCCTGGCACACTCAAATACCAATTCAGCGTGGTTGGCTGATCTTTTGGAACCTGCAGCCAGATATAAGCCTGACCTGTTGTGAGGTAGGAATATTTCACCCGAGCATTTACCATCTTATCGTAGATCTGCGTCAGAGTTAGTGCAACAATTTGATGAGCGCGAGAGTCGAATTCCTCCCCTGTCTCTTCAAGCAGTCGCTTCTTGGAACCCCGAGGCGGTAGCTTGACATTATCGAGAATCTCTGGCTTGATGTGCTGGAGCTTGAGGAGGCCCCGTCGAAGGACATTGGCAGTCACCTTATGAGGCGGCTTATACTCCATGACGAACATTAGCCCATTCTGTTCATCAGCAAATTTCTTCACGCATATCTGATCTGAAGCAACATAGGCTGTTCCTTGAGCCTGATTAGAAGATTTGCGAGCGTTGGCATGGTTTGTAGGTTCTCCTAGAGCTGATCGTGGTGGAGATGGTGTACGGGGTGGCTGAGAAGCCATTTCAGATTCCTTCAGTTGCCTCTCGTGATTCATAGAGCGAATCTTGTGCTCGACCTTTGTTTGCTCCCGAGCTTCTGGTAATTCGCATATCTTTGCGAGAATCTCCATCACATGTTGTTCGACAGCTGTATGCACCCAGTACTCTGCACAGCGTTCAGACGCGACAACCATATTACCTAGACGCCTCGCTTCACCCATTATTTCTGTCAAATTCGCAAAGTAGCGGCGGTCACCATTTGTGCGAGGCTTCAGTACACTCAAAGCTTCATCAATGAACGTGGCATGAAGTTCGCGGAGGTGAGAAGACTCCTGAACGGTGTTTGGGTATAGCTTTTTCATTGCTGAGGTCAATCCCTATGTGCCATCTTTTGGGGACTTGGGGAGTGTAAGAGACAGTTGCAGAAGATCATGACAGTTGCTCAAGGTCTCATTGGTATCAAGATCCCGGGTTTTCTCGCGCTCTTGGTCAAGTTCGGCTCCCTTCTGTTCGAGTTCCGCCCCCTTCTGTTCAAGTTCCGCTCCCTTTTGTGCAAGTTGTGCCCTAAGCTTGATGAGTTCCTGATCCCGAGGATCCTCCATCTGGTGCGGCCAGGATTTGCTGCCAAGATCTGGAGATCTCTGGTCGATGTCTGTCGTAGTGTTTGCGTATTTCTCCCGAAGATATAGCAGAGATTGTGTATGTAGTGTCACACAACGCGACACCAGGCGCACTGCTGCCTGCCCAACTACAGCCTTCCCTTGTTCGGAACTTTCGTAGATCTTGTACGATATGGGTCATCTTTTGCAGCCAGTCTTTGAGGATTGAGGACGCCGCGTGGGCGTGATCATCCAAACGCGAGGCGGATTGAGAATGGTTCTGGGGAGGGGAGCGGAGGCAGATGGAATCGAGCGCTGAGGGATCCTAGGCGAAGGTAGACAGTGTTAGAGGCATTCTCTATAGGTGGTAGGCACCTGGAAGGGAAGGGGTGGAGGGGTCGCAATAGACTCACGTAACGCGCTTTCTTGACGCGTCGGCACCACGCGGGGTCACACGGTGCGAGCGGTGGGCATGAGCCCGATACTTGATGTTGCCAAATCAATGCGAGTAAACGATGATGGGGGTGGATCTGGGAGGTTGTCGTAGGAGGTGGTGAGAGATGGTTGGACAATGGAGCGTGGGTGAATAATATAAAAAACGTGGGGCAGGAGCTTGCGCGACCTCGGAACAAAGTTCTTCCAGTTGCCAAGTCTTCTGCGCACCAGGCAGTCACAGCCGAGGACGGAACTATGGCCGAAGCAGTAGCTGCCTCCAATTGCTGAAGGTGTCAATCGCTGTGAAAACAGTCAATTTTGATCCTATTCCAGGGCGTAGGTGGCGTAAAGAATTTGAAAGTTTCTGGCAGGTGTAAGTTTTCTATGGGTATGGGCGTGGCCTAGCCCGTAAAATTTCGCTAGCGCCCCCACCAGCCCCAATTTTACCCCAAAGCCACCGGGCATTTGGCGCAAAATGATCATAGCGCACGCCAAGGGCGTCTCAAAACCGTATTGAAAGTCGCCGAAACCGTATCAGGGGCTCCACACAGTGGCAATTCAACCACTATTGCCCACATTTCAAGAATTTCCTGGTGAAGATCACAGAAGGCGACAGGTAAGTCTACCGCGTATCTGCTTGGAACATAGGTTCTATAGTCTCTAGCATATCCTAAGATGAGATTTACAGCCACTTGCGCCATGTTTACTAGGTATATCTATTACGATTTCGCTTTGAGTTAGACTTTACAGTCTCTTGCACATCGGCAGAAGGGCGAATCAGCCCGTTTAGCATATAAAATACATATCTACCTGCCCCGTATCCACTATGAATTCAGTTCTACAGGCTCTTGCGTATCGTGGGAAGAGGCTTACCGCCGCTCCGCTTTATGACATCCGTAAAACCTGCCTTGTATCCACTTTCAGATTTTTTCTTCAGCCACGGATCCATATGCCAAACCTTACAGCTGGCGCCACCAAGAGGCGCTGGGTATATAAGGGACTCCCATCCCCCTCTCTTCTTTTCTTCTCCATGGAGCGGTCATGACTTCATCTAGCAAACTCCCGATCTCGCGGATCCATCGGTACATTTGCTAACAATTGGAATAGGAATCACAAGCATACAAACCTGCTAGATCAAGTAATCAACCAAATTTAACCAGTTTTAACCAGCCAACCAGCCCAATCAACCACCAATCCCTCTCTTCCTCCTCACCCGCCGCCATGTTCGCCTGCCTCTTCCGCTGCTTCCGGTCCTCGGACCGTGAGGCCTCCGCCTCGCCTGCCGTCAAGGCAGTTCAACCACGAAACCCGGTGGCGCGGGTGCGTATGCACCCCGCCTACTACGCGTCCCGTCGCGGCGTGTATACGCCCGGTAGAAACCGGGAGCCTTACGAGATCTCCCTGCCGCCGACCGTTCGGTTGGCACATCGTCCTGCCTCGGGCAGCTTCCAGCAATAAGCTGGCTTTTCGAACCTTTTTTGATCGCCTTTTCTTTTTTTTAGACCGTTTTTATTGCCGCTGTGAGTTATTCCAGCCTGTTGCACCAAGACTACGTACTAATTGAGCCAGTTTTATCGTCGTTGTTAGTTAATTGAGGCAGTTGCACCGATTTCACGTACTAATTGAGGCAGTCGCGTTGTCGGAGTTTGTCGTTTGGGTCAGATATTACTAGTCAGCATCATTTTTTCGCCTATTTTTATCGACCAGAGCTGCGGTGCCAGGCAGCACCAAACGACAATCGCCTCGGTGCCAGGAGGCATCCTCAGAGCGCCCTCAGTCAAGTGACGTTCCCCCCGGCCGTCCCACCGGGGGGTTCGGGCTTCTCTTCCCGTCAAGCACCATAGAGCCAGATGGTACGACAATCGCCTCGGTGCCAGGAGGCTTCCCTCAGAGCGCCCTCAGTCAAGTGACGTTCACCGGCAGTAACACCGGGGTTCGGGCTTCTCTTTCGACAATTACTACGGTGCCAGGTAGTACTTTCGACAACCGCTGCGGTGCCAGGCAGCATCCTCAGAGCGCCCTCAGTCAAGTGACGTTCTCCGGCAGTAACACCGGAGTTCGGGCTTCTCTTTCGACAATTACTACGGTGCCAGGTAGTACCTTCGACAACCGCTGCGGTGCTAGGCAGCAATGACAAGCGCCTCGGAGCCAGGAGGCACCATTTCCTTGTGTATCTGCTTGCAGCGTCACTTATTCTTATCCAACTCTATTCTTACGGCACTATTCTTATTCAATCATTACTATGGCACCAGACATTCTTATCACAACCTATTTTTACGGCACTATTACTATCACCACCATTCTTATCCGGCACATGTTACTAGCCCACGACATTCTTAGTGCCGCGGGACGGCTCACGATATCATTATGGCACCACATATCACTATCACAACATATTTCTATGGCACTATTCATATTCAAAGCATCGTTACTGCACCACCAACCCACGTCAGTAGCGCGCTTTCATGGCAACCTCGCTGCATCCAATCACAGCGACCTGGCAATCCATCATACGCCAGCCAGACAGCATCACCTGTTACACCGATGCTCGACTTTCAATCTGGCGACATTCAAAGGGATCAAGCGTGTCTTCGACCATGGCACAGCTTGCATACAAATCTATGGACGAGCGTATACTGGCCTACGCATCCATCAAGGCAACCATTCTAACAATCACATATCAACATGGCAATAGCATCTCATCAAACGATGCGACTCACCAACTCAATCTGGCATACATTCCAAAAGAGACATCTTCACTGGCAATCCAACTTCTACCTACCGATGGCAACAAATCAAATGTTACTACACACCAGCGTATCCACACTCACGCTCAAACAACAGGCTCATATCCTGACAGCCAAGTCCTCGCGTAGCACCGGCACATCTACAAACACCACACCTCTCCAGCACATCTAATTCCACGCTGCCGCCGAGTCACATACCCATGCTGCACCCATGGCTATATGACACTACGCATTCCCAACCCAACCCAACCCAACCCAACCCAACATAACAACAAAGAGGACACGAAACACATAGCCGCCCACGATACGAATCCACCAGCAAACGAGACAAGCGCAAGGCAAAGCGACGGAGGAGCAAAACAAGGCACGTAGATAGCAAACAAAGGACAGGCGCCGGATCCCGATGTCAGGGCAGGGTCGACAGAGACGGGACAGGCGCAAGGAGGTTTGTCAGGGGCCAGGACAGGGGGAGGAGGTTTGTCAAGGGGATAACGAGGACAGGGGCTGGATGTGAGTGTCAAGGGCCTTTCCACCCACCTCGGACCGACCGATCGCGAGACGATGAATTGATGGAGGAGATTTTTTTTGATTTTTTGACTTTTTTTTTAATTGGGACGGTGTCGATGGGCAGGTGGGGGGAGTCGCCTGGGATGAGAAGAGGAGGAGGGAGAAGGGGGAGGAAAGGAGGAAGGGGGGGAGGATGGGATGGGATGGGGGGAGGGGAAGGGATGGGAGGGGCGCGGTGACATACGATAGCTTTGCAAGACAAGGGCAATGTGGCAATAGAAATCAGCGCGATCTGCCCACTTTCGAAGCACAATACAAACTCTTCTTTTCGTGTGCACTGAGCATCTCCGTACAACCTTGTCGTCTATGTTTATCATTGATTATTTTAGGTCGCTTATCCATACTCTCAAAAGCAATCGACAGAAGATCTTGCTCCCAAAATCTTTTGCGGCCGCTGACAGTTGATAGATGTTCTTATGGCTCGAGGTCGAGTGCCAATGTTAATGCATTCTTGTGGGCGGATGACCAATCGAGGAAGCGCGAAGCGAGGAACAATTTTTGTTATGAACAACCATGTGCTGGAACCTTCAAACAATACCCCTAAGAAAGCACCTACAACTAAACGTAACGCACATCCCACTTCAGCATTCCAAGGTCTGCCAGCAACGAACCACCCCCCGTGCAACTCTCCATCTTCACCGCTTACCCTAATCCTCATGCCCCATCCTATCGCCCAGCACAGCATCCGCACTCTTCTTACTATCAGCCACACAAGTCGGATTTCGCATGACCGACGATCACAGAGTGCACATTGTCACCGATCTTCCCCCCCCTTCTTGACCAAAGTCCCAGGAATACAGCATTCGCGCACTGGCTGAAGTCGTCTGCTTCGCATGAATGACATTCCCCTTCCCTCTCTAGGTTACGAATTATCGAATAAGGTTCTTGTAGCTTGCTGCACCGGCTGCAAGACCGCAGGCGTTTCTTGCTGGCAGCGTAGTTTGAGGAGCGCATTCGGTCGTCTGTGCAGGGGAGGATGGTAGTGGGATGTAGAGTTGTGGAAGAGGTGGGGAGGGGAGGGTGTGATGAATCATTGAGGCGGGAGAGTGGATTGTATATTGTTCTGTTGCTACCTGACGTAGCGGTGTCGGAGTCAGTGGTGTCTGACCCTGCGTTGTCTGAACCAGCGGTGCCGGTACCGCCGCCTGGAGACAATGATGTTGTACTGTCAGCGCCGTTACCAGGGTTCAGAAACGTGGTTGAAGGGTTTGTTATGCTCTTGCCGGGAAGTTTTGGATTTTGGCTTCGCCTAGAGTACTGGGTCTTGATGTACAGCGCCCTGGGTACCGCATTGTGCGGATTCAGGGAGTGAACGCGCTAGATAACCCGCAAAGGGGGAGGAGCGTAGCTATGAGGTTTGAGGCGTCCATTTTGACTAGGAAAGTTAAGTGGTTTGTTGAGCACAAAAAACTTTAGATGATGGCACTTCATGGGCTATGAGGCCGCAGCGTTGTTGGACACCCGATCAACGAAGTCAGGTTTCGGCAGAAGATTTTCGACATTCGTGCTGATCACCGTGACAATACATGGGCTCCAATGCTTCCGACAAAGACAGTGAGCTAATAAGAATGGATATCCCAGCATCTTGATCGGTGAACCACTGAACGATGCTAGGATAGGGTAGTATTCATGTGCATGTACTCGTACCCAGGTCCAAGTCATTGAAGACCCATGTCTTGACCATCCACCGCAGGAATGCATTTGAAATGTGCGTAGGATTCGCTATAACCCGAATGCAGCGAAACATTGGGAGAGGGTGGGACGGAGCGTCTGCCCCGTTCCATTTATGGAGGCTGATCTTTGACTTTCTTGATTAGGCTTATGATAATGTCAATTTCCACCAACATCCGCGTAATTGCTGGGATTGAATTGCGCCCTGGTACCTCGTCCATGAAGTAATTTGCAAGAGCAATTTCATGCTATGCGTACTCCGCCAAGTTCTCTCCGTACCACCAGGACATATGACCTCCTATAGGCAGGCTTGCAGCACAATCATCACCGTTTTTATACGTCTCGGGGCTGGGACACCCATAGTGGGCGGAATTCGGTACCATTGGAGAGCTTCGCGGCCTTGTATCTATCTTGACCAGCGTTGATGACGCTTTAGATCTTGACTTCTGACTTGTGACAATCTGATAGAGCTTATACCGGACAGTTTGACCCAGCTTTTCTAGTTGTGATCGCTGGTGGGACGTTGGTGTGGCAGGCTCTTGAAAAGTTCGAGGCGAAGAGTGTGCGGGGCGCATTGATTTGGCCCGCCTGCTGTTCTTCGCTGAAAGCTAAATCCACATATAGCTAATAATAGCCAGGGGCGCGTTGGACGATTCTTTGAGCAACAGGAAACACGTTTAGACTTCTTAGCCTGCTTTGGCAGTAAGAAAGACAATCCGTCTTTACAACTTTTTCTGCCTTGAAGTCTCACGCCTGCTGTACGGGGAAGTCCTAAGGCATTGTCCTATCAGCGCAGGATAAGTGGAGATATTTAGGCTTTGATCTGCATCTACTTCTTTGACTGATTCGAAATTCGCAACACGTGCAGTCAATCATAGTTCCTTTGTTGATGATCTCTTAGACTGCACAACTGATTGATTGGCTTTACTATCAAGGCTTCTTTCTCTCAGAGCACCTCAGGATTAGTGAACCCTATGATTTCCAAGCAAGAGATTGAAAGCCAGAGTAGAAAGCCTGCGTGAGAGAATGTCGAAGCCTGCCGCCTTAATGCGGGATTGTTTCGCGAAATGACGGCGCTCTTCAACGTAAGAGCCTCTCAGTGTTGGCAGATCGCTGCATGTATTCTCATCTGCAATCATGCTGACAGCGATCAATTTTGCGACTAGTGAGAAAGATGATGATAGTCACAACCAGTGTTGTCTTGCTGTCTATTGTCAAGCGCAATTGTTCGAAGTATCATCATAGCCAGGAATCCCGAAACCTGGATGCGCTCCCAGCCTTTTACACCAGATCTTGTTGAGCTGGCACCAGTGAACAGGCCCAGGGCACAATCTTGCCTGGTCACTCCATGAATCGGGCGATGTAGAGGCCATTTCGTGGCTCCAGTGCCTGGTCCTAATAGTGAAGTTGACTCTTCTAAGTGCAAGTGGCTTGGCGCAATACTGAAGGTAGTCAGAGCGGAACCAGTCCAAATCGCGGTAGCGACGAAACTCCAGGTAGAGCCTTAGCTCGGTCACAGCTGGGAGCAGATTTGAGATTTCCATGACATGGCGAGGGAGTGAAGAGAAATCGGCGACATCCTCTGAGGGTTCACACGAGACGTCTTCTGGATAACGTGGAGGAACGATGACGATCTTGACAGCTGCACGTTTGATGTCGCATCTATCGGAGGGGGTATCTGTCGCACAGCGTCCCTGCTTTCAAAGAACTGGAAAAGGTTCTTGTGCATGTAAGGGACTGCTTCTTTGTTGATCAAGTTGCTGACCAGGAAGAAAGGGGGATAGATGAGCGATCGATCCCAGGTGAAAAAGGGATCCTCGATGGGTTCCAGATCATCATAATTTGCCTGCTGCTGCTCGCCAGTATTAGCGTCTTTGAAGAGAGCAGGCTGGAATGGATCGAATGCTAAATTCCTACACTCACCATTAACGGCTCTATATGATCGTGGATCACGACGTCGTAGATCATTTCGCGCACCTCCGGCGGAAGATCATGCAGGCGCAAACGTGAGAACATGTCTTTGGATCAAAGAATAGAGGTGCTGTCAACTGATCGCTTGGTACACAATTGAATATTCAGACTGAGTAGAGTGCAAGATGAAGACTATACCTACAACTTATGTGGAATTAGCTATGACTCATCTTTTGCCAAGACTCCGCCTAGCCAGAGGCAGAGGTAGCAAGGTGTCGTAGTTATAGAGACTTGAACATATAGAACTGTGACTCGCAGCGTAGACTTACTGCCAGAGACTGAGGTTGCTATTCTGCGCTATAGAAGAAGAAGAATTGAGAGAAATCAATGGACAAGTAGGTGTTGCTAAATCCGAGCGGAGAGCTCTCTAACTCCGGGCTCTACGTCATCATCCCGGAACTGCTTCCGCATATCTCAGAATTATATAAGCATGCGCTAAGCTCAATCTGGATTATGCTTGGCGGACCCCTCCGGGTATAGCCACTGTCTCCCAATCATTTCAGTTGATTCCTCGTTGGAGTGACTAGCTATGATGATGGCCAGCACTCCCATCAAGTGGTTGATTCCGACCGCAAGACCCTGACCTGTGGCTCTGTGAGCAGAGGGCAAGATGTCCCTACGATAATGTTAGTACACGTCCTTCAGAGCAGTCCTCCAATCGAATGCAGACCATACGGTGTGTAGGCTTAAAGGGTTGCGTAGAAGCTAATGCTTTTTCTTGTCAGCTTCAAGGTTCTAAACCCATCTTGCGATGGAACACTTCCGAGAATAAGGAATTTGCAGACACCAAGCCTAGGTCCTGGTCAGGCTTCTTCACTTGAGTATACCCAGATTGAAAGAGATAAGACAGCTGTGAGAGTGATACTCCTTCTGCCGAGGATTCTGTTCTCAACAGCATATGCGACAAGCGGAGGGCCAATGAGTCTAAGTTTCTCGACGTCTTCCACCTCGCTGTACGAAAGCAGCTGCTCTGCAGTCAAACGGAGGGGACGATTGGGTATCATAGCAATCTTTTGAAGAGTCTCAACAACCTCGGCATCCCTCCCTTGGGCAATCAACCATCTAGCAGAATGCTTGAGCCTTAAGGCAGGCACACATAAGATGCTAAGGACAAAAACAGTGGCGCCTAAAATCCAATGGAGATAGCGTAACGCCATATTGTGGTCGCGGAAACATCGCGATGGTCTCTGCTTGGAAATTCCCGGATGGCAATTATAAACGCTCGAAAAGGCCCATGCAGGAAGTCTGGAGAGCATGTAGCCATTCGCCCACCATGTTGCCAGCATAGTAACGAGGCATGCTCCTTCAGAACGACAAAACTCGAGGGGAATATCGCTGAAACCTGCGATCGAAGTGCTACAGTTGAGGGTCAGAAGATGAGAATCATCTCAATTGGGGAAATTGAGTTCAGATGAGGTACCACGCGCGAAAGGAGAATTCGGCATCGCTCCTGCCAGAATGATGGAGATGGCCCAAAAGAACAGGGTCAGGCTAAAAGCAAGCCTTCGACCTATGGCTCCTATGACGTATCAGCAGCCATAAAGCCATGTAAAGAGACGTTCAGCTGCAAGTGATACATGGAACTCAATGAAAACGGAAGGCCACAGAACTTTCCAATGACCTCCGCGGAGAATCCCCAGAAAGAAGCCCTAACAAGGAGCCCGATGGTTGATGCCAGACTGATTTCCATAAAGACCGGATTGGGATTTTGGTATTCCGACTCCACCAATGGCTGAGTGATACCGACAAGTACGGCCAACATCTGCCACAGGTCCCAAATCTATCGACATTATTATTCACTCGTCTCGGACCATGACCACCCGCTCGAGAATACGAAGAATTCTTCCACAGGTGTACTCACAGAATCAATAGTATACCCAAAGCCGTTCAAATAGAAGAGCTTCCAGTGAAAGCTCGTTAACCCAATTTGATCGATGGCATTGTCCACGGCTGCGATCGTCTTCGCTAGGACTATATCAACGTCTGCGACAATAAAGACTTCAGCTCTTCGTGAATCGGGATAGGCGCTGAGACTCCGGCCGTCGGCGGCGAAGCCCTTCTCATCATCAGACATGGCTTTAGGTGAGATTGGATGTGGCTAATCAGAAGAGAGCAAAGTATGAACTGTTGGTAAAGTCGTTTTCCGACGGTCTATGCTGTTAAATTAGGCGTTGGGTTCGACTAAGGTTCGGGATGCCCTTAATCTGGATGATCTTGTAAGGAAGGTCGCGGACAGATAGTCTTCATCCAATGGTGCTAATTCGACATCAGAATTCGTATGCTTAAAGACTGCAAAATCTCCTCCTGACATCGAATCTTTCACTTCTCATCCCGCCGATGACCTAATGTGTACAAGATGGCAACGGCATCCTTCGCTACACACCGCTGGTACGTGCGGTCCCGATCGTTATCTGTCATGTACAAACTTTATACTACCTAACATTACCCAACCTCTTTACTGGCTATCTGACTCTCGGACGACTCCTCTTATCGCCCGGCGAATAGCATCGCATTGCGCTGCGGTTCAAGACTTGTCAGCGACGATCGACAATCACGCTTGAATTCCGTATTACCAGCCTAGATCTCACGATCGCCATCTCTTCAGTCACCGGCACAAAAAGTCCACGAAAATCAAGCCGTCAATACCCCTAAGCGTCTTGTGCCATCAGCCTGCCGAAGTGACTCCAGCCCGAAAGTGCCACTCAAGATTTGTATCTCAAAAGACCGAGGGTTCTACAATATAGCAAGCATACTCGATGATGCTCTGCAATGCAGAATTGAGGCCTACTGTAAGATTCAGGGCTCCTGTTTTCTACGGGACGCGCAACGGCTTGGCTTTAGCAGCACATGATTGGAATGGCACGACTTGAGCTACGATTTCGTGATCATACCAATCTCGATAGCTTTCTGCTTACTGAGCTGTCTGGATGCAACGTTGGAGTACCTAGCGAGTCAGAAAGCGCTAGCCCCTCGCTTAGGATTCCTATGAGCGGATGGAGGATCTGAACAGATAGTGGGCTGGGAGTCCCTTTCAGAGAGCTCAGATCGAGACTCACGAATCAAGCTTTTTCGCTATGCCGTACGTAGATTAGTTTTGACGACCATGCTTCACGACATTCAGGCTGGGTAGGATGTACGGCACGCGAGCAAATATTCGTAGGTACGTTTTGAACACGTGATGGACTGCTGTCAAGACTTTTGGTCTGCGCCTTTACACTGTATCACAGCCATCTGGCACTTTCATCTGCTGGACCATGAAGGCTGCAGGATCTTGACAGCAGCCTGGAAACGATTGCGACGAGTGTCGAATGCGTAAAGCACAATGCGACTGTGAGCAATCTCAATGTGGTTTTTGTGCTGAGGCAGGCACCCCTTGTATCAGGACCGGGAAGAAATCACAGAAAGGCTTAGCAAGGGGCTCTCTGGACACGAAGCAGTCCCGACCGGATGAGTGTGATTGCTTGCGGCCAGTTCTGTTCGTAGGCTGCTCTACGATTACCTAGACTCTCCATCGACCTTATCGACTGACGAGTAGCGATGCACGAAGTGGACATGGCCGTTCAACCTACAAGCGAGCATTCAAACATCCTATCCACAAATGGCGACACCACAATGCAAGAATCGACCATGTCCGGCGCACTGGTGACCGATCTTGACGACACCAACCAACCTAGCTTCGATGAATTCTCCATAACGATGTTGCTCAGATGCCCGGAAAGTCGGACCCATCAAGCGTATCGACACCGACAGTAAGCTCGGATGCTAGTCTCTCGGCTTTGGCAGATACACAAGCAAGGCTACCAATGCTAGAAAACGTGAAGTTATCGGATCTAGTATGCGCAGACCTGTAAGTTAAAGCTGAGGGCTGAGGAACTTCGTCCTCACGCAAAAATAGAGACGATCGGCCCAGCCGATACCTTGAATAAACAGAGATCAATTGTATTTCGACTATGTCCACCCTGTTTGTCCAATGATCTATCACTGGTGATGCGTGTCTCGTTCAAGCCTGGCAACCGTGACGCCAGCTCGAGCTTGTCTTCGAGCAGCCATATGGACGATCGCGGCGGTCATGTCAGCCCAGTATCGTAGCTCAGGTGTACGCTTAGACCCGGCGCCTTTTCTAAGCTCTTTACAATGCGGTTTCTCCGGCCAAATCAGGCTTTAATCAGGCTTAAAAACAGTGGGGAGGGAGCTGTGCAAGCACGCCGCAGTGCAACCCGTTTGTAAAACCGTTTCCCAGGCCAGATCAGGCTTAAAACAGCTCAAAAAGAGCAGAGAGAAGGAGCATGCAGCTATGCAGTACTGCAAGCTGTTTAACAAGCTGTTTGCAAGCTCTTTGCGAAGCTTCCTCTCAGCCCAAATCAGGCCTGAAAACAGTTGAGAAGACATTGCGCAAACGCGCTGCTACAGATTACGCTTACAATTCTGTTTCTCAGCCCAAAAGTGAGCAAATATAAAGGAAAAACAGAAGAGAAAAAGCTATACAGCTACATAGTACTACAAAGAGTATACATACTGTTTCAATTAACTATTTCACTATGTTTTTGAACAAAATAAAAATCCTAAAAACCAAAAACCCAAAGTCGGAAGATCAAAAGTCTTGATGTTGGACGTTTGTAGACACGACCTGCCGTTTACGGGCGGTCAAGTCTACGAACGTCCAACATCAACTGGCCCATGTCAAATGACAATGTCTCGCTCGAACAAATTCAGGCAGGGCTGTCACTAGCCCGTTACAAGACTTTGCGAATGCATCAGCAGAAGGCTATACACATAGTCTGTCGGACATTCCGCTTGATATAGATTGTACGCCTCTAAGACATAGACGCTATTGATGAGGCTCTGTCACCCGTTGGTGACTTGGAGTCAGACAAGATTTCCTCCAAGACTTAACCCTAAGGGCGATGGACGTCTTCGGTGGCATTTACAATAGACCCGCCTTTTCTGCTCACGTAATGAATGGTCCTTGACCAAGAAGAAGTGGCAAGTACTAAGTGCCCAGTACCCAAATCTCTCATAGGGAAATACAAAAATTCTAGCCCAAAGGCATCAATAGCTACTGCTAAGGTAGGTAACAGCTCTACACTCGATTGCCTGTGTCAACGGCCACCAAACCCCTTTTTAGACTACGTCATGGCGGAGAACGCGTCTCTTGCGATAGCCACCTTGGCCAAATGCGTAGTCATGACAGGACTCCACGGCCGTTGTTTGTCGAAGTGCCCCTCAGCATTGAAAGAGTCAAGCAAAGACCCACGCGCTTTCTGGGACCTGTCAGAAGTCATTAAACTCCTTGGTGGAGAGGCTTGTAATACAATTTAAACAACCCTGAATACAGTCAGCACCGGAGCGAGACTCTATGCTCTTCTTTACTTACTTCCTAGCGCATAGTTTCATTATCAATCTCAGCTGTCCAAAGCTGTCTTTTAGAGCATGTTCGAGTATCAGGCAATGCTTCATGCTACAGAGCAACGGGCCGTCTCTGAGATAGTACAACTTGTTAAATAGTACCCTCTTCTTGGTTCTTGAAAGCACATCCGTTCTTGCCAATCTCACTCGTGTCAGCTACCACGTTTCTGCTACCGTATCCAGCTTCGAGCCAGAAAGGAGGGGAGAACCTTAAGTATCTCCCTCGCTCGTTGAGGAAGCTGAGCGATATTAACATCTTAGCGATTGAGCCGTTAACGGCAGCGATGAAATTGACTCATGCTGAGGGGGAATCGTGGATGTTGATGTGAGTTGCCACCCCTCTCGGCCGTCGGAGTTTTCGGAGGTGCTTACATTAGGGGTAGAGGGGTTCTCACTAATAAACAGAGTATCTATCATACAGTATAGAATCTTATAATCGCACGCAATATCGAGTAGTGACCGACAAGCATAGTAGGGCAAATACGTTAGGATCAGGGGGAGATTTAGAGGATTTAGCTAATCCAAGAGCGTGGATGCATCAAGATCCAAGTGCCCTGACAAATGAGGTGTTAAGACTGGGACTAAGGGGCTGCAGGACCATTATTCAATTGCTCAGCGGAAAATGCACGCGAAGGCAGAGAAGAGAGAATGGAAAAGGGTGCACTTCGGTGGCGAAGGCGAAAAGGTTGCGGATGCTGTCAAATTAAGGCTTTTTGGATTCTGTTCCATTGAATTCCGCCGGGGCGGGAGGCAATAATAATTGAAGGGGGCAGAGGGTATCAAGAGACATGCTTGCAAATGAACTTGGAGAGAGAAGGGAGGGAATGTGGCGAGCTAGGAGAAGGACAGCCACGAATGAGTTCAACGATTCAGACTCTAATGTTGTTTTCTTAAGCAAATTCTATCTGGCATTGTCTATGTTTGTCACGCACATAGTCACTCCTTATCCAATACGCATCACCTTACGTTTACCTTTCCTTACCTATGCTACCTTCTATTGATGCTTCATCGGAGACCAACTCCCTCCCCAACAGACGCCAATATCAGCGTCAGCATCAGCATCAGCACCTCAACCCCAGCCTCACAGTCTTCTTACCCCCCAAGAGCCCCAGCCAGTCAACTGCATACATCGTATTTGCAACCACCCAGCCCCCCAGCCTCCAGCCCGCCAAACTCCTACAAAACATCTATATCTCGACACCAACATACTCCACCCTCTCCCATTCTCCCATCGTAGGACGGAAGGCCACGGACCCGGCGCGAGAACCTTACTAAGCAGAATTACTAAATTGGTGCGAACAGTTTCGATAATGACAACGACGGGCAGGATGGAGAGACATTGCAAATTTTCCAAGGAGAGTGGGAAGTAAAGGTAATCCAAAAATGCTTCAAGCAAGACGGGACAGTACTCGAGACCGGCTGATAACAGCAATAGGAGTTTAGAGGGGATGGTTGGGTTGTTGTGAACGTGGGCGAGAAATACCGGGAGGGGGGTGTGGGGGGTTGCATTTGGTAATAGGGAGGATCGATTTCTTTTTCGAGGTGGCAGTAGGTTTGCCACTCTTCAATAACTAGATGATATACGTATAGGAAAGATCAAAATACGATTACGATGAACATGGATAGAGAGACGCTGTGAGGCTTGTCATTCTATTACATTTTGCAACACTGGAGCTGCTTGTCTTTTCTTCGTATCCTCTTTGCGGCTGTGGATGATTTTGCTGTAGAAGAAGCAGGCGACCAGGCCGTCCCCTAAGCTGCGGTATTCGCTTTGTTTAGGGTTCAGGTGTAAGGGGGTTGTGGTGTCGTCGAGAAAGAGAGAGGGGTCTCTTTGGGGGTTGCTGGCCAGGTGCTGCGATAGACTGGGGGAGAGGGAGAGGGAGGTCAGATTGCGGATTGAACCCCAGGTTTTGTTCGTTTTTGGGATGGTTTGATCCAAGGGGTCTGCGTTTGGGCTTTTGAGGCCGCCACCATTGTGGCGATTTGGTGTTCAATTGAATTGCTTGGGCGTGGGCTTGGGGTTTTGCGGCCGGTGGGTCTGCCTCTCTTGCCACCACTTTGGCAACTTGGGGTTGATGGGGTTTCCATGGGCGTGTGCTTGAGGGTTTTGTGTCGAGGTCTTCTAGGGCCTCCGGTATATGCATGGTCGTCTTCTTCCTCTTCATTCTCTTCATCCTCTTCTTCCTCTCCTTCCTCGTCTTCTTCTCCCTCGTCAGAGGTCTCATGCCTCTTTCGCTTGCTGAGACCTGCACCCTGGAGGCGCTCGGAGACGTCATCTACAGCTTTGGGGAGGTGCTTCTGGTCATGGGTCTTATTTGAAGGCGGTGGGAAGAAATTGCTCAGCTGGCGCAGATTGGCCCGTTCTTCGGGCCCCAATGCATTTGAAGGCAGGGTTTGAAGCGTAGAAAGCACCTATAGCAAATTAGCTGTTGAACAGCCATCGCACGTGAAGACCTACTCCAGAGGTTAAAAGAGCGCCCAGGGCGTCTAGCCATCCCTCCTTCTCATCATCTATACTCGCCATGGTGGCCTTTGGGTTAAAATGTAGCTAAGGACCAACTTTGGGGCGATCGCGGCTCTGAGAATGAGGAGCTGGGTAAAGAGAAAAGGGGCTGAGGGTCTGAGTTGAAATATGAAAGCCATCACGGGTCTGCAGCCCCTTCTCTGCGGGCGGAGGTCCGAGACATACCTCCAAGCAAGGGAGTCATTTCGCCAGAGCGGTGTCGCTGATTCCGAGCCTCCACGAGAGCCTGCGGCAAGAAGCATAGTGGGGAGAAGGGCTATCCTTCAGCTTCATTGCAATATTCCAGATCAACTCGGCAATTCAGCACATCACGAACCAGCTCGTGCCGATGGGACAGCTTCAAGTTTCGATCCCAAGTTGTCACAAGCCAACTATTGAGTTGTGTAGGACCAGAGTCACTACGTATAGGACGCCGAATTCTTACAGGGGGCTTCTAGGGGCGCTCCCCCTGGACAGCCCCCGAAGGAATGCGAAAACATCGAGTGTATTGTAATTTAGAATACTCGTATCTTTGACATCACTTTCTTTCCCGACCATCAACAACATCCGTATTTCTTTGCCCATGCTTCATCTCTCCTTGATCATGCGCATCGAAGCCACATCCAGCAAACCCTACTTAGTCTCACTTCCCTCTGGCTGCTCTGCCCATTCTGCTCTGAATCCGTCCCAGAACCGCCATGATCTCCTCCGCTGAAAGGCGTCCCTCCTCGATTGCCTTCAAGGCCTCAAGCTCCGCCTCAACCTTCTGGACCCCCTGGTCCACCGCCTTCCAATATTCTATACTCTTCGAGAACGACTTCGAAGCATCCTCGATTGTGGATTGGATCCCACTATTTGCCTTCCTTTGGTCTTCCCAATGCTGGTATTGGGTGGAGTCGGATGGCCCAGAAAAGATTGAAAGCAAGCTGGAGACACGTGCGCCGGGCTGGTTGAGCTTGTCTTTGTAAAGGCGCCTATATTCCAGGATCAGGTCATGTTCGACCTGAACACCTTTGCGAGCTTGGTTGATGTTGTTCATTGCCCGGACATGGTCAGCCAAAACGCGCCTTGATTGAACAGGGGCGTCTCGAATCAAGAATCTCAATGCGATAACGTCTGCGTTCTTCGACGTCGAGTTGGCGACAGACATAGCAACATCGAACTTGGTCGTGAGGATTTTCTGAGTCCTGCCCGCAGCAAATTTCACTGTGTGCAACTCGGTGTGGAAGACTTAGATGTTGTGTCTCGCGCGACGGATATTCGCTGTCTGGTGACAGTCTTCTAAAAGCTTGCCAGCTTTGGCCATCGAATCATTGCTTGCTTGAAGAGGTTGTTGGTGGGTCCAAACACCGGAGGCGCGTCAACCGTTCCAACGACCTGGGAGAGCGGCGGCGGTGGGTCACAGAGAAGAACGAACAAGGCCAGACAAAAGACAGAGAAGAATACCAAAGATATCAGGCAGCTACACATGAGTCCACAAGTGAGCTTGCGCTGCATCGATACTGGTGGATTTGGTCCCTGGATGAAAGCACCAGGCCTAGCGAACCCTGCGTCTCCCTGTACGTCGCCCCTTACGTCAACCGGCACCACGGGCGCATTGGGCGCAGTCTCCGTCTCCCTTGTATGCGTCACGCCTAACTCATTCACCTTTGGCCCTTTGGCAGCAGGAGAATGGATTGTGGACGCCCTCTCCTCGCCCTCGAAATCTCCATGCCTATCAACGCCGTTGCTTCGTCGCGACGATTCAAGACGATGCCGATTCCTTGCAACAAAAGCGCGAAGGGACTTTGGTTCCTCCATCGTCAATGAGACTGGGATGGGCAGCAGAAAGAAGATAGGACGGAGGAGAAGACCTGGTGACGAGCGGAGGCGGACCTCCGATCCCCGAAAAAAGGCGCGATGGGGCCGGATACCCCACCAAGATATTCTACATACTCAATTTGACCTTTCGCTGTCCAAGATCAGGAGATTCAGCAATACAATGTATTGGTTCTCGGTAGCAGCCAGGCTTCTGATGCTGTCCAGCATGGCCATTGGCACCCTTGAGCGTAAGTCAGATCCAACCCGCCGTCAGAGCAGTTTCTAATACTGGCTACAGCTCCAGCTCCAGCTACACCTTCATTAGGCATTGCAAGAGATGGTAGTACATTATCAGGACACGCATTTACAATTCCACTCCCCGCAGCTACCGGCTCTGCCTTCGAGCAGACATCCAATCCCACCATTACGCCCTCATCCCGCCTCCTCTCCTCGCAGAAGGAAGACCTTCCAAAAGATATTCCACTCTCCGCGTCGAAAAATCCATACGTAGAAAGTGCAGCATCACTTCATAAACCCTTGCCATCATCCCCAACAGGCTCTCCAACTATCCCCGCAGCAAACAAGGAAGACACCTCGCGATCCGAGATCTCGGCTGAAAACTGCAGGGCCTTAGTCTACACCATCAACCCTACTCTTCCAGTTCCCCAACGATTTCCCGCGCGCCGCTCAGCTGCCCTTCGTCGTCCCGTCACAGACAATACCCACCGCCTCAACACTTTCACAGAGTTCATCCAAGCCTTCCCCGTCCATGCGCGCGCCAATCTCCAGCCCTTCCACGCTTTTTGCCATGATCCCAAACCGACATTCAGGGCGCTTTGGTCGCGTGCGGACCGTTGGCTTATCAATAACCTCCATCCAGAACTCCCTCTCGACAGAGTCTATGAACAGTAGCTCCGCGTCAGCTATTGTTGACGGGGGTGTGAAGAGCACAGGACAGACCATCGTGTCAATGGCTACATCTTCAGTGCAATGGCTTTCGCGGTCTATGAGATCCATCAGTGCGAGCTTTACGTTCTCTCGCGAAGATGAAGGCCATCTTCGAAGGGGAAGAAGGACAATCCTGGTCCCTCGCGGTTTTTATTTGGAAGGGTGTTTTCCCCTCCTCATCCTCGCAAGACGACCCCTCCTCATCTTCTTGGAGTGGCATCCTTGCGCGCCCTCACAGCTTCAGGTCGAGGATTGAAGCTTGGATCATATCAATTGATTTTTGCGTTTATCTGATGTCCGTCAGCGCTCTGCTGAGCAGAGACGAGCCAAGCCAAAGAACCAACCTTCAACTCATGGTTGTCTGTTGTGCAGAACTGGAATATCTTCATATTTGCCATCTCGGCAGGAATATGCATCTGTTCCCTTCTGCCCCAAGGCGCTTCACTTCATTTAGGGAGTTGAGGAGCGACGCTGGTTCCCTGGACTCTGACCAGAAACTTGGGTCTAGTTCAAATGTTCCAGGTGGACGCCCAACATGATCTTCAGAGTCTTTGAGGCTTGGAAGTGTAGACTATGTGAAATGACATTGGCAGGGTGTGAAGAGAATGTTGTAGATGACATGAATCCATCGGAGGGGCTCTGAGGAGCAGAAATCAGTAGAAGCCCTGACCTCCCATGAAGACAATGCACCATGACCCTCTAGCAGCTGTTATAAGCCCACATTTTCGAGATGTGGGAGCTCTCGCCGCAGACCTGTCTGTCCTCGTGTTTGCAGCAGCATGTACCGAATTATGGCGTTGAAGATCTCGCCATCGGCTCCACCGACTCCTCTGTGCTAGGAGAAAGGTGACGGCGTTCTCATTCAAGCTCCTTGGTACGACTCGCCAACTGTCTTCGTCTTCGGTTGAAGATGTTCGCGCTAGACGTGGGAATGTGGCTTAGTAAGCAATACTTGGCAGCGATGACTTTCACCCTCGTCTCAGTGACAAGAGCATTTACCAACGCGCCCCAACCCTTCCACTACCAATAATGCTGGGATGCGCGGCCGTGGCCTCTTTGCCTTCATATCTCTACCTCTCAAGCACTTCCAGGAGCGTGTGCAGTCTCTATTAGGCATCCAGGCACCTCCTTCACCGGACTTGGATCTCGCAGCCTCTCCAAATCCTGGTGGTGGCGAGCGCGATATGGATAATGATCACATTCAAAGATAGCTGCCTTGTATGACTATTGGAACAGGTCAAGATGTAGGCCACCCCGAAAGGGATGGCGAGTATATTGCTCAGCCTGCTGACTGCTTTCGAAGACATGCCCTTCCTATCTTCTCAACATCCGGCCCTCACCACATTCTCCGCGAGCCTCTTCTTCAGCATCATGAGGTCCATTATCTGGCGGTAATATGCTGCACAAGAGCCCCTCGAGCAAGTCATTTACGACGGACAGACGTACACGGAAGGCTTGAAAACAGAAGGATGGAGAGCGTCAGTACTGGGAATGGCGTGCGCCGCCGATCAGGTTAGGACTCTAGCCATGAGCTTGGGAATTGGAATGGACGAACTACAAAGAAGTATGCCGCTGTTGCGTGGGCACGCAAAAAACCCCGGCTTCTTGGCTTAGTCGGTGCATAAAATGACCTTCTGAGCATGATATCAAGAGCAGACGATGACGAGGATTGTCCAAGCACGACTTTGAAATCGCTGGACTTTAAAAGAAACCATGGCAGTTAGACTCCAAAGATCTTCCATGACACTTAGCGTATTCTCACAGGCTTCAGTGGCATCCCAGATACTAAAGCCACCAACAACGATCTTTGGCTTTTATTCGCTATTCGCGATAGTCCCAACGCTTTAAACATGGACGCTTCTGCTGGACCCTAATCCGCTGAGTCTCCTCTATCAGATATTACGACGTCAGCGGAAAATAATACTAAGCTAAATTGAAACGTTGTTGCTACTCCATTGAGCTTAAGGATCATAATCCAAAGAAACTAGATTTTCGAGATGACCCACACCCTGTCAATGACTGCTATAACGACGCCGCTACAAGCGTGGAGACTGTTAATGAGCGCAAGATGAACGCCTCTGGCGAGGACTCTTGTTAAAAGGAAAGCGGAGACCTCAATGCCTTATTTGACCACTCCGTCGAGGCAGCTGTTTGATTTATGGATTAGGGTTCGGTATCAGTCGTTTGCCGAACATATATGTCCCCAAATTGTGCATATCTCTTCGTCAGGGCAGATGTCGGTATCGGACTCGACAGCCAAAGTACGTTGAGAATATACTGACTTCTGTTGTGCCATTGAATCATAGCACTGACATCTAATGCCTTATAACAAAATGTTTTGAAGGTATTTGTTTCTTTTGGCTATACTGCATCTGGTTTTCCCATCGAAAAAAATATTTCAACGATAGGGTCAGCTTTGAATCGTGTACAACATCGTTTCGACAATCCTTTGATTGCCGATTCTATGCCACTCTGTTTAAATATACTCCTGTTTTGTAGATACGTCTTATTGTTGCGTTGTTGTACTCCGTTGAGTCACTCTCCAAGTCTGCTTCTAAGCGTCCCAGTTTGCAATTTTCAGCATCATACCTAATCTTCTCCCTACGTCTGTTCCTGCACCGTGAACAACCTCTTCTCCGAACTCATTCAGTAGGAAATTGGCTCGTTGTGTTGTCTTTGTTCTCCGGCAACAGTTCCTCGAGTCGATGTATGGGACCTCCTTCAGGCCAGAACGTCCAAATCAGCAGTGGAAGTCCAATGCATACCAACCACCATTTCCAACACCACAGCGGCTCGAAAATCCATTGCCTAAAGAGCCGATAGGCCGGCTAGCAAGCAGTACCTAGCCCCCCAAAACACTTTCTTGCAAATCTTGAACACAACCCCCAAAAAGTACAAGACCATACGGGAGACACAGTACGCCATCAAAAGCGCCACAGCAGCGACAACGAGCATCGCCTAGTCTTCCGACATGACCTGTTTCGCACGCTCTTCAACGGCTTGAATCACATCCAGAAACTTTCCCAGGCCGAACGCCCCTACCTCTCTGGCGACTCTCGCACCCCTCGCCTAGGCGTTGTACATATCACCCACGTACGTAGCAGCGCGCGTCTTGCAGCCTTCAAGCGACGGCAGGGGGGAGGAGACCACGACGGGCACGCTAGCATTTTGTGCGGCCGACCATAGGGCGTGGGTCTTTGCCGGCACAAAGCCAGCCTTCTCCTTAAAGACATAGAGGAGTTTGCTCCATGTTGCATCCAGCGCTTTATGGGATAGGTCCTGGTGAAGGGGATCGAGTTAGCGATGCCGCTGCAGATAGTGGCTCTTTGTTTGGGTTCCTCCAGCGAGGCAGGGGGAGGGAATAGTGGGGAAGACTCACCTTCCACAGATCCTCCACTGTCGGTTTTTTGAGGGTGGAGTCCTGCGCCCTTTGGTGGCAGAAATCGGAAGTACCGTTTTCGGAAAAGATTTTGGACGCGTGCTGAGAAAGGGAGGGTCAGGATGAATGGGACGATAATGATGAAGAATATGAGTTTTACAAGGGGCCGGTGCTCGAGGGGCGGTAATTGTAGGTGTTGGTGGTTCATTGTTAGGGTTCGGTGGGAGTTGAGGGTTTGATTGGGGGTTGATGGTGGAGAAGAGGGAAGGGGAGGGTAATAGATTGTGAGGGTGTTAAAAAGGTGGGAGCGGAGGGAAGGGTGTGTGAACTGGTGGAGATGATGGGGGTGTTAATTGCGTTTCAATGTAAGAAAATTTGCTTGCTAATGCTGATGCAGCGTCCCATCCCTATGACAGTAGTATCTAGAAAGATGCAGAAAAACTCCGTCTACAGGCACCCCTTTAAAACTCCTCTAAAGCCTATACTGTACCTAGCAATTGGGTCACAATCGTGGTGTTCGAAAGCTAAACGCTATCAAGATCTAGTCCTCATGCCATGTTTTGCTATTCGAGTCTCATTAAGTTCATCCTTTTTTGTCCTCGCATTTGGCCTGAGTCTGCGTCCCGTGATGTCTTGATTTGGTAGAGCGTGCTGATTATCTGGATCTCCGTCGGTCTCGCTACTATCCTCCTTAGGATCTTCCTCGCTGTCGCTCTTCTCGCTTGTTTCGCCATCATCCTCTTCGGGCCTCGACGTCATGCCATGCGTGTCCATTTCAGACCCGTCAGGTGCCCCCAATGTGTCCATGCTGGTCTTCTCCTCGCTTGTTTCGACTGATTCAATAATTTTGTCGGTGGGCGCGAGCGTCGAGCCACGCGTGCCCATCTCATCCTCTTTTGGTTGCGATCCATTTGGGCCATGGCTGTACACGTCTGAGGGGGAGGACTCTTTCCGCTTCTGCTTCTTCTGTGGCTTTGGTGTATTGTCTCTGTCACTTGGTGTTGGTGACTCTTTGCCTTTTAACAACTTAGGCGTTTTCAATGAGTTGTCCTCGTTCTTTATTGGCGAGATCTCTTTACGCTTCCGAGGGGTTGGTGATTGTGTCGATAGATCAGAGCTTGGTGCTGTCTGCTTTCCGGGTGAAGACGCTTTATCTTCTTCGGTGTTTGAGCCTTGTGGACCACGCGAAGTCTCTGAATTCTTCGATAGATCAGAGCTTGGTGTTACCTGCTTTCCAGATGAAGATGCTTGACCTTCGTCCGGAGGTGGTCCTTGTGGACCACTCGAAGCCTCCGATCCCGCAGACTATTGGCGAGACCACCTACGCTCAAGTATATCAATGATTGCAATGACGAAAGCTGCCGTGAGGAGTTTCGTAGGAGTTGCGTGCTCATAGGCCCATCTGATAACGCTCATAGTCACAGCGTCAGTTACCCGGCCGATTACACTTAGCAGTCGCTGGTAGAGTCTACTAAAGAAATTCCAGTGATTATCTTCGCTTTTCCGCGCGGCAACTGAATCTCGGCGGCGTTTTATGGCTTCCTCAACAGCTCTATTGAAAGTGTCACGACTGGCCTCGATTTTTGCGCACATCTCTTCCATTCGTTCTGCTTGCAAGCCTTCTTCGCTTTGTGCAAATGTTGCACTTGCTGGTGAGCATGTAATCTCCAATTCACGATATATAGACCTAGTGAGCCCGGGTACAGCATCTTGGAGGTTGTTGAAAAGTTCATCCTCAATACCGAGATCCCCGAAAGGAATTCTGATGGACTTTGCCAATTGTTATTGCTTGCTTGAAAAAGATAGCGTTGAATATGCTAAGTTCTGATAATAATGCGAACGGTAAGGGATGGAGTGGACGAATGTAAGAAATGTAAGATGGGAAGGTGAGTATTGATACTTTCCACGGTATAAAGTATTAGAGGCAGACAATAAGACCACAACACCTGCCTAATGTACTGTTTGTGTTGAGAACAGGCTGTCACAATCTTTGCGTGCCCCAGACAAGGGAACGTTTGCCAATTTAGATAGACTGACTCCATCACGACAAACATAAACAGGCGTAGCATGCCCGCGGGGCAAATACCATAGACAAAGATTGGAGTCACGGCTTGAACGCCGCCTACCAAAGAAAAGACGGTATGGACACGGCTTGCCTCTTGCAGGATTACTGTCACAACTTTGCGGAATTCTTAGTAAAGATCTCTGCTAGCGAGACTGGCTCTTCTTCACACCGCCCATCATCAGTAAGGACCAGAATATCTTCTGTCAGGCTCAAACATTAGAGAGATTCTTCCATATGGCATTCGCCACTGTAAAGCCTGCTCTCCCATCTACGGCTATCTTAAGAGTCGGAAACGAAGGCAGAGCAGAGGTTCGACTTATATAAAGTCCCTTCGCAGTGACTCAACAGTAGTTTGTCCTGTAACCAATGCAACTACGCTGGGTCTAGATCGCGAATGAGCTCCGTGCAGACGTGGTATAGCCGTGATTGTTGCCTCAGTGCCCCAGCGAGGTAGGCAAAATGCTCACCCAAAACAGGATCAGTAGTAGGGATAGCTGAAAAGGCTCGGCGGTGGCTGATGTGGAGAAGCGTAAGGTAGGAGAGTTGGGGGGTTGGAAGTGAGCATTACTACCATAAAGTCGATTCTCAACCAAATCGACACATCAAATGTCAGCCCTGAGAACGAGATAAGAACAAATGGGCTAAGAGTCATGCCATTTGAATATTTGGAGTTAGCGAAGGATTCATTATCAGTTGAACAAAGTGACCAACCAACGAATGACTATCGACACTACGATGAGACAACATGATCTTCCAGCTTTCAAACAGTATCTCAACCCTCTAGATTTGGAGCTAGTCTCATCCATCCAAAGCTCGTAAATGTTCTCCCATCCTAGACTGTGAAACGATGCATTGAGATTCCCACTGGGTGTAACGACCACAAGTCCACGATAATCGCATGAAGGACCATTTCGTACACCGCGCAACGACTGAGTAACCCACCTGAGAGACCTTCCGAAGGACTCTGACTTCCCAGCCTCGGGGACCTTCTGAGGCTTCCCCCTTTCCAGTCCGGTCCTTGCGCTTTCGTCCCTCGAGCTCCATTATCGTCGCTTTGTTCCGCCTTTTTACTCCCTTTGCGTCCGCTGCGCCTCTTCGGCTTTTGCGGGGCTACTTGCGAGTCTGGCACAATGTCTTCACTATCGCCAGCATCCTCAGTCGTGCCTTGTGGAAATACTGAGTCTTGTGGTACCGATGTCTCGCTGCCGCTCTCGCTAGCATCGTCTACTGTAGGTTGTAGTACAGCAAACACCCTGTTCTCGCTGTGGACAACATGAATTTCACTCAAAGAGATTGACGCCTGGTCAGTCAACGTCCCCACATTACGGGTCGGCTTCATTATTCGTAGTAAGCTGTCTATCCTCCGTTGTTTGGCAAACCTTTCGCTCACCATCTCCACCCTCTTGTTGGCATACCACTCGCTTATATCGCTATATATTTTTAAAAAGAATTAATAAAGTCTTGAAATATTTTAATATTATATAAAAAAAAGTTAAATTACTTTTTAATATTTAATTTAATAATAAATGTTATTAAGACTAAAGTTATAAAAATATAGTTATAATCTTTTAAAAGTTAATTAAATATTATAACTTTTATTATATTAAATATATTTTATTATATATAATATATTAAAAAAAATTAAAGAAAAAAGAAAAAAAATTTATTAATATAAACTTTATATAATAGCTCTAGTTCTAGCTTAGTATAAGTATTTACTTAAAGTAATATAAGAAAATATACTAGGTATAAACCTTAATAAGTAATATATATAATATAGTTAGTTAATAATAAATTAATTAAAAGCTATTTAAAAAGCTATAATAGAAATAAAGCCTTATACTAAGCTAGGTAGGGCTAAGCTAAGCTTAATTAAAATATTCTTATCTTATTCTTATTATAATCTATAATAATATACTATTAAAAATAATAAAAAATAATATTCTTATTATAGATATAGCTTTATCTTTATTTATTTATATCTTAGCTCTTATAAGGAATTATCCTTATTTAATTTAATTAAGTTTTAATTATATTTTAATTTTCTTATACTAAGAAAAACTTATTTTATTAAAAGCTATAGTAATAGTAAAGTTAAGTTAATTAAGCTAAGGATTATATTAGAGAAGTATATTAATATACTAAAGAAGTAATAATAAATAGAAGTTAATTAATTAAAAAAAGTATTAAAAATTAGAAGTTATTTAAAATTAAATTTAAAAGTTATAAAGAGATATAAAATTATAAAATAACTATATAACTAAAAAACTATAATTTAAATTATCTAGAACTAACTTAAAAGCTATTAATAAGCTTTAAGCTATATAAACTATTAATTATTATAATAGTAAATATAGCTATTTTAATAATAATAATAATTATTTTCTATAGTAAACTAAGTATTTATAAATATATATTTCTTATTATTATATATATTTCCTATATTATATAATATATAATTAGGACTATAAGCTATAGGACTAATTATATTAATATAAATATCTATAATTAAATTATATTCCTATTCTTACTTACTTTTATTAATAAAGTAAATAGTAGTAGCTAGAATTTTTTCCTCTATATTTATATAATAAGCTAGCTATATTTACTAAAATAATAGTATTAATTAATACTATTAATATTAAGGTTAAAAATTTTATTTTAAAGGAAGTTAATTTAAAGGATAATTAAATAAACTTAAATAAATAAAAGAAATAAAAAACGCTTTTATTAATTAATTTTATTATTACTATAATAAATAATAAAAAAGATAGTTATTAAGGGAACTAGGCTTATATTATTATTATTTATAAATATAAATATTATATTAAATTAGCTATAAATATACTAACTTCTTTAAGAATTTAATATAATTTATATAAAAATTAGGAGCTTATAAGCTTATTTTAAGCTTATTATCTAATCTATTATATATAAAGATAATTATATTATAGTTTAAGTAGCTAAGATACTATATAACTAGTAAAAAGTTGTTTACCTATTTAATAGTATCTTTATTACTAGTGATGTCCTATTTTTAATAGTAATCCTTTAATAAATAGTTAAGTAGCCAGCTATTTATTTACTTAAAGTACTTTTTAAAATCTTTAATTAAAATACTTAAGGTTTTTAAAGCTTAGTATCTTTACTCTTTTAAAAGTTTATATTATTATTAAATATAAGCCTTATTAAAAATATTATTAAAGGAATCTTTGCCTATAAATAAAATAGTAATATAGTTTAAAACTATTTTTTTACTTTTAATTTTTATTACTACTTTTAAATACTTAATAAATATATATATATTATTATTAATATTACTATTAAAGTAGCTAATATTTAATTAATAGAAGTAATTAGTTATAAAAGTACTTATAGTTACTAGTATAAGTATTTTCTTTATCTTTTTTTAATATATTTAGCTTTAAGAATCTAGCTTTTTAAATAATAATAAATATTAATATAATTAATACTCCTTTATTATATTTATATATATAGTAAAAATACTAAGCTATAATATAATATTAGCTAGTATACTTATTATTATTTTAATAAGTATAAGTTCCAATTAGTTTTACTTTTATAGTTATTATTATAAATATATTATAATTAGTTTTAAGGCTATAATTCTAGGATTATTATTCTTTTCTATTATTTTAAGCTAATTAGCCTACTAAAAAAGTTAGGAAAAAAGTAGTTTTTTAGTAGTTACTAGCTAAGATATTAGAATTATTTCTAGATAATTAATATTTAGAAAAATAATAATAATATTTAATCTTTTAATATTACTATTATTTATAAGAAAATACACTAGGTATAAGCTTTAATAAGTAATATATATAATATAATTAGTTAATAATAAATTAATTAAAAACTATCTAAGGAGCTATAATAGAAGTAAAGCCTTATACTAAGCTAAGTAAGGCTAAGCTAAACCTAATTAAAATATTCCTATCCTACTCTTATTATAATCTATAATAAGTAGGCACTAAGCCTAATTAGGCTTAGTATATATACTTATTTATACTTTTATTTAATTCTTAGATAGACTTCTACTTATTATTAAAATTTTATTAATCTTTTAAATTACTATTCTAAGACCTTAATATTTTAAATTAAATATTATTTTTTATAACTTTAAATATATAAATATATTTTTATAATATTTTTAAGTATATTATTAAACTTTAAATTAAGAAAAAATAAGAAAAAAAGTAAATTATTTATTTTAAAAGAAAATAATAATTTTATTTATAAAGATAATATTAATAAAATAATATTATAAATAAATTTAATATATTTAAAAAAAATTATTTTAATAATTAATTTTTAGTTCTCTTTATTATTTTATTTAATAATAAATCCAATAATTTTAAAGAAATTTTATTATTAAGATTATATTATATTTAAATAAAAATAAAAAATATAATAAATTTATATATAAGTTAAATAAGAGATTAGTATAAGTAGTATCTTAGCTTTCTAAAGCCTATTATAAGTAATATAAAAGGGCCTTTAGCTTTCTTTAAGCTTTTTTTAACTAGGTTGGCCCGAATCCTAACTTTAAATTAGGATTATATAGTGTTTGTCTTATGGAACCTACTATCTCATATGAGCTATGGTTAGTCCAGTCAAATAAGTAGCTTTGGTCCCGAACACCGACAAGCGCTGCGTTATAACATCTGCATCAGCGTTATACGTCCTGCTTCTTCAGCCTACTTACATCATTTGCGTAGAATGTTATGAAACGTCTATCAAGTTCTTCTGTGCGCTCTTCGTCAGATCAAGTAAGCCATTGGCCAACACGGCTGTTACATATATCCACTATGACCTCGTACAAGAGACAGTCTGGCAACACATATAACGGACATTGCAGCCCCAAGTACAACGCCTTATCTTACACATGGGGTCGCTGGGCCCTGAAGAATCATGAAATGCACGAAGTCACTGCTATTCCAGTCAAGGGAACAACATGGCCGATCCCCCGAATCAATCCTGCGCACTTCACCAGCGAGGACTTTCACAATGTCATTGCAGATACGGTTGATCCTCACCCTTCGGATGTTGAGGCGCCAAGAGTGGACTTTCTCTGGCTTGATGTGGCTTGCATTCATCAAAATACAGGATCGCCGGAGCAAGCGGAGGAGATTGGCCGTCAAGCAAAGATCTTCGGGGGTGCATCGCGGGTCTTCATACGGTTGACGACCTTTACGCTCGATGCTATCAACCGCTGGGCTGTAAAAATGGATTTGCAATTCAGCATTATGGTAGACCCTGACTTCTACACTAAAGCCGATCTCTCACTCTGGGTATCCAGCATGAGAGATCTAGTAGAAGCTGTACTAGCGGATCCGTGGTTCTCATCTCTGTGGACGCTGCAAGAAACCTATCTGTCCCCAAACGCCTATGTGATATCTCGTGACGCGAACAAGCGCTCCTTCGATCCTTGGTTACTCAATCACTTGAGCGAAACTTTCAATATTGTTGCAGGTGCTATTGACCACAACGAAGAGATACATCAGCTAAGCAAAGATTCTGGTCTTAGCATGATGATCACCAGAAGTGGCCTTCTCGAGCTTTTCAACAAACACCTCATGGGCCTACTGACAGTCTCAAGTAACCGCACGACCACACGCCGAGAGGATCGCATATATGGCATCATGCAAATTTTCAATCTTCAGCTCGGAGCTTCCGCTTCAGATGCAGATCCCCGACGAAATTTCACACTGTCAGAGCTTTCTGATCAACTAGGAATGACCTTACTCCAGAAATACCCCATTCAAAGCCAGCTGCACATTTTTAATGGCCCGGTAGCTTTGGGTAAGGGTTGGCGCATCAATGAAACATCGACCATCCCTGATAAATGCAGACAGTTCTATCATCCTAAGCGGCTGCAGCAGGACATCCATCCTACGGCCGTCCTATCAACCCACAATTTGAACAATGATATCTGGGGAATATTTGAAGGAAGGACTATACCTTTCCGCCTCTTTGCGAGGCAACTACTACGTGACTGGCCCAACACATGGGAGCTAGGCAACGCGACGGTCCAGCTGGACTACTCGGTGAAAATGGACTGTCCAGGCTCACACGCCACTTCCAGCTTATCCCGCACTGCTGGCTCACCCAAGACCGCCCCGACTTGAAAATCCTATTGCTAGGTATCCAAATCTTATCAGCAGCGAATGACGAGGCTCGCGAGGGATGGGCAGTAGGTATGCTTTTGAATCCGACCACACGCCCTACACGATCCGAACCGTCGGGGCCTGTAAGATGGACACGTGTTGGGCTGACGATATGGAGTATCAACGACACTCGGCCGAAAATCGAGAGCGTGGGGAAAGGGCATCTATGGGCAGGGCTGAAAGAGCACATTAGTGGGGAGAAGGAATCAGTGACAAAGAGGTTGGACTATCTGGTTGGTGAGGGGCTAGTATGGAAGATTGAGTCTGGATTGTATGGGTAGAAAATTATCTATCTAAGAGTGGCTGTGTAAGCCGTCTGTCTAATGCATAAGGTGGGTTGATTAAGGTCGGAAGTCGCAAATTACGCCTGGAGTGCGAGAGATGGAGTGAGAAAGAGACGCTAATTAAATTCCCTACTTGATAGGGAAGAGGATTTAGTAAGTTCGACCTCGGTGTGAGCGCTGCTGATCTTGCTTCAGCCTTATACCTTTTGTATATCGAGATCCGTTATTGCCGTATCATCAACGAACAAAACCACCACTATTTGGACTCCTACAGCGGGTTCGATCTCCTCTTTTCACTATCCGCCCCCGCCCCCTTTCTCTCCCTCACGTCCACCTACCCAACCTTTCAAAATCCACGATCACCGAACTCCCCGGCCAACACAAGATGTCCTCACCTATCCGTCCATAATCCATCAGCCCCCGAGACAGACTCCCCATCCAACCCGTCGAAAATGAAACTCATTCCGGGGATGGCTACACACCAGGTCGACATTGCGCTCCACTATCAATTCGGTTACTCGTGAACCAAGTACTTATCTTCGCGTTATCCCATCGCACACGTGTCTTTCCCAGCAATCGATGAAGATGTCGCCGGCTATGGGTAGGGGGCAAGTATCGCAGGCAAGTAGGTCGGCGCAGGACAGTGCTAAGGTCCATACAAAGGAGAGGTGAAAAAGGAGGAGGGTCAGTAAGGGCGAAGTGGAGATTTCATGGTTGGCGCTGCTGGTGGTGCTGGGTTTCCGGGTTGGGGAGGGAAAAGGAGAATTATATGCTGATCCAAGTGGGAGGTAATCATTGATATCAGGCCTTCAGTCGACATAGGTCAATTGAGATAGGTAGACATGGCGCGTCGTATTTCCACAACAACACAGGTTTCGTGTATCTCGTTGACGGCGGCTGGTTACCTCGCTTCACTTGACTCTTTCTTAGTAGCATTTCGTCTGTTTAACGACTCGATTGGGGGCTCTCCACGAATCAGATCATCAGTCACCTCAACCTGGCCGATCATTGTTTTGCGCGCGCGATGTGATCTTGAGCTGTACTTTCATTCATTAATACTATCAGGATTTCAGCGGCGTGGAAAGCCTAGTAGCGCCCTGATTTTCATACATACCACGTCTATTGTATAGAAAACTATCAGCCATTGCTCCCGGTTCTTCTTGCCAAATCCGCCAACGATAGCTACAACAAACAAATCTTCCCCTCCATTCTACCTTCCTCCACCGCCACGCTGCGGCAGCCTTTTCATTTTACTAGATTCTCTTCTACAAGCTTCAGCTACGCCACCCTCCGCCGGTCAACCTTCCTACAAACCCACGCTCGTTGTAAACAATAGCACGGGCACGTAGGCTTCTCGGGAAAAGAACGGCCTAGAAGATTAAACTTGTGTGAAGCTACACAGGCGGGCTTGGTCAGGGGCCATGAACATCTCAGCTGAATGCTTCCGCTCACAAAGACTCGACCAATGTCTCCCTAATTCATCAACCACAACCCCCCCTGTGAGGGGTAGGAGATCAACGGAATCAGATATTTGGCACGCACTCGAGAGCGACTCAGTTCTAGAAAGCTTCAAATATTTCAACTCAACGATGTGAGAGTCACGATTAGAGTTATACAAAGCTACGTGGGTAATATTGAGAACAGCGTGGCTAGACTTTCTCCTGTGGCGTCGCTCTCGGAGACTTGTATTCACTCAAGGTCAGACGTGGACAATCTCCGCAGAATTTCAATGCCAACAAGGGCCGTTGACAACGTTCAAACAGACATAAGGGACGGGCTGGAGAATGGAGGTAGACTAATCAAGTCTATAGGCGAAAGATTCGATCTGCGCGACCTCGACATCATAGTTTGTCTTTCAGCAGCTCAACCCAACAAGATCTCTGTCGATAAGTCACTCTTCGACAGGCATATTTGTCCGCGTCTGAGCATACCATTTCATGGCACAAGGATCGAGCACAGGCGGGGTTTGGGCTGGCTGGACATATGGCGAATGAATCTCAGCTGTCATTCAATTACTATTGACTGCCTGAATGAAGACTGAGATCAACATTCGATATAAGGCAGAGGTTTCTGTGGCATCTTCTCTCCAAAGACAAAGTAATCTCATCGGTTTCAGGTCAAACTTGGAAGACGGACGCTTTAAGAATCTACTCGGGATAATCAGGTCGCCGTTATCGTCCCAGTGACAGTGCAACATCAACACACGATGCTGTCTACGAATGATTCCTGGTGCCAATCATAATCAAGAAGTTCGAGCTTTGCAATTGGTCTGCACTGTGGACCCAAAGCCCGCCGAGTTTCCAAGAGCTGCATACGTCGTTTGGCTGGATGATTTTCTTTGCTAGCCATTTTTCGACCAACCTAGAATCACCGGAGAGTCGTCTTATAGCTCTCCCCCGCAGAGCTTCAAGAGGACTCTGGACTGTTGCCAAATTCCACGGTCAATTCGCTGTTTGAATTCATGGCACGACGCCGCCCGAACGGTGTGTCATCTTCAAGATCCAATTTTCTAAATGCAGTTTACTTGCGCGATTGCGCTGGAATCTGCTCTACCTGCAGATGTCTGTCCAGCTGGCGGATAAGCGGGACTGAAGAAATTGCTTCTCAAGACTGAGTGTCACCGCCCAGAGCTTGACATGAGGAGCAACTTCGGTCTGTTAGATGATAGCCACATTATCTCTGATGTCCGACACTTAGGCCCTATATATGCACAATCTCTTCAATAAGGATTCCTCCTTATACAATGACAAGCTGTTCGGTCCAGCGTACTTTCTTGAGCCTTGATGTTCACCGTATCTCAGACTTTATTTAAAGCAAGCTGAAAGATTGAATCATTCTTTTTATACCTCATGTCTCTTTCTGCCGTTGTAGGACCGCGCTACACGCCTTTAAAGGTGGACTGTAGCGCAGGGAGGCAGACATGCAATCTCGAGATGTCCTATGTCACTATCCGCATTCTCAATTTGAGATCTGATTGTGGCAGATTCATCGTGCAAGAATCAAGATGCGTTCCGAAGACCTGATGTGGCATTACTTTCATTGGACCTAGCGTCGACAAGTCAGGACTACGCTTTCTTCATTGTTGCTCTCTTTCTTCCCCTACAACCATTATAAATGCAAATATGAAACCTCACGTGCAGCTTCAAGGCGCCCGATAATAACTTTCTCGGAGACGTCCTTCCAAAAGTCTCTCTGGCTTGCTGCCTCGAGAAAAAGCATTACAAGACCAACCAGCGTCAGCTCATCATAGGCTATTTCTCTCCGGAATGAATATGGCGGGACAAATAAGCCCAATATAGGCGTACTCTCACGAGAAACGGCCCTGAAGTCGGGCCTTCTGTATCCAAAGGGAGATTCAAGGCGAGGAGCATAGCCGTCTCTAAACTAAAGAGTGCAATAAAACCTAAAAAGTTCAGCGCCGCCCTAGTGACAGCTATATTGGTAGGCTTCCTATCCTTAAGACAGGGATATCTCTAGGCTATAATTGTCTCGCTAACAGCATATAATATTTAAAGGCGTTAAGCCTATAGATAAGACTCTTTTTTTATGTATGCAAGGTACTTTATAAGCTTATATATATTCTATTAAAGGAAAGCCTTAAACTACCTGCATTAATATTATTATAGATGCTAGGTTATAGACTCCTAGAACGTCTTTTAAGCGAGCCTAATTATATTAAATGTATACTAAAGGACTTTGAATTGTTAGTTTCCTTAGGTCATCTGCAATTAAACGTTTCTTTTTAGTCTATACAGTAGGAAACAATGCTCCTTATTGCTTTTTAATATTAACCTCTAGGAATATAAAGCATTTATAATTATAATCCTATTAATTAGTATAGATCCTTTATAATTATTATATTATTATATAGAGTATATAAAAACTAATAAACTATAGCTAGTCTAAAGTATACTCTCTTAAAGCTATAGCTTTTTATAAGCTATTACTATTATATAGATAGGATAAAAACAATATTTATTATAGCAATTTATTACGTTGAGTTCTATAGTAGTAACAATTGTATCTATTATTAGTTTTATTTAAATTTTCAATTCTTTAAAGTTAATAATCATTTTATTTCTATATTATATAGGCTAAATATAATAGCTTTTCTACCTTGCTAAAAGGGTTTAATAGCTCTAGCAGATATAGGAATAAAAGAAAATAAAAGCTTATTATTAAGATTAACAAAAATAAGCCCTAATATAGCGCTTAGCTAGTTAGCTAGTATTCTTATTGTCGTCCTACTAGTTATTGTATTCAATTTATTAATTTTATGCCTAGTTTTAAGCTCTTTATTTAGCGAAGAATATAATAGGTTGTTCGAAAGGCAAATATAGCTATAAAAGCTTTAGTTGCTTCTTAATTAAATTATTCAACTTTACTATAGTCGATAGATCTATCTATTTTTTACAGGAAATACTAGTATTTTTACTAATTTTAGCACCTTTTTGCATTGCTTTACTATATAAATTTACTGCTATGCTAGACTTTATTATATACTTTTATTCTTATAAATAAAGAAAACTTAGTTTAAACTTACTTACGCTAAAGTAGCTAGCTTACGCCTATACTAGTTGTAATTAAAAAAGTAATAAAGAAAGAGCTTTAGCTTTATAAAGTATATACTATTCTAAATCAAGCAAATCAAAATTATATAGCGCGAAAACAAACTACTGCTTTCTATATAGTTTGCTAAGAAATCTCTTAGCGGAAAATATAGACTTTTTAGCAATAACTAACCTTCTTTTTAACGAACTAAAGTAAATACTATACTAAACTATAATATACTTTTTAGTACTATCTTTAGAATTAATTAGCTTACTTACTAAAACTAAATTAACAGAATATAAGACAAGAATTAATATAGCTTTAAAAGCTTTTAATAAAGTAAAGTAAACAAAAAATAGTAAGTCTAGCTAAGAATAATATAAAGAATTCTATATTTACTATTTATATTTTAGAGCGCGCTAAGATAGCTAATACTATATAGAACTATATTATATAAAAGGGAGAACATAATAAGCTTTTACTAGCTGAAGTCTTTTAGTAGCAGCAAGCAATATAAGACTATTATAATTCTCTTATCGAAAGCATTATTTAGAAAAAACAAGTTTATATATCTTGTCTAAAGAAAATCAATAATTTAGTTAAAATATATTAGCTTAGTCAAGGATATTACGAATTGCTTAAGGTACTAAATTTCAACTATTATCTATTATACTACCTAATAAATAAGATTAGGAATCTTACAAGTAAAGCGCTTTTTAATAAGTTAGTAGCTCTTTTTAAAGCCTAGTAAAAGAAGCAACTAAGTAAGTTGCTTAATATAATGTTATAGCTTGCAATTAAAAATATTAACATTATAATAGATATAGTTAAAAGCTAAACAATAGTAAGCTAAATAAAAAGCAGAAAGCAAAAATAGGCAACTAATCTTGCGTAGCGATTACTTATAATACTAGCTACTATTAACAAAAGCTAAATATTAAGGACTAGTATAGATGCCTAAATAGCTGCTAAACAAAGTTAGTTACCTAGTATAGTAATAAGTTAAGAACTTAATAGGGGTAAATATACTATAATTAACAGTAATATAATACTTTTAGGCTTGCTAACATTATATAATTTATATTAAATAATATTGATAGCTAAAGCAAAGCTAGTAAACAATGCAAATGCGCTTTTAAGCGAAGTTAGGAGGAATTTATATAGATTATTGTCTAACTTTAAAAACTTAGGTTAGCTAAGTCTAAGAAAGGATAACTTTTATAGCTTTTCTTCTAATATGCCTAATTATTTGCCAATAATGTTAAAGGACAATTCTTATATATTATAATTCAATAAAGGCATATTTAAGCTCAATATATTGCTGCAGATATTAAAGCTAGAGCGTATTACACTTAAAGATAGCAGATATAGAGAATTACGCGAAAACTATATATTTCTTAATACAACTGTTCCTTTTATAGTTAAAGAGTCTAGTATTGAACTTAATTTTAGCAATATTAAATCTATACCCTGCTCTTTAGACGTCGCTATTTCTAATACGTATTTTATTAATAATAGGCATAAAATACTACCAAATATGCTCAAAGGTGCCCTAGCCTTGCTCCAGCTAAATTATTGGCTAAGTACTACAGCTATACAACTCGTCCTTAACAATCTCTTTCTCGAACACACTCGTTGCATAGACCCTTCTTTTTTGTCGATTACCGAGCTTTAGGCGGTCCTAACGAAGCCACATCTCAAGCTTGCCGGCATACGAACCATAATCGTACCCTTACATCACAATTCCCACTGGACGATAGCAGATATGGATATCTCCAGCGGTGTCATTGTTTGGTACGACTCTCTTGCCGCGAGCGCCTCCAGCCGTAGGCACAAGACCGAAGCAGAAGCCACACTGGAGGCGTTTGGCGAGTTTCTTAGTCAACATAATACAATTGACGACCAAATATGGTGGAGTTTCACGCCGGCCTCAAACGGTTTACAACAACACAATGCCGATGACTGCGGGATCTTCTGTCTTGTGTGGGCACTGACAAGAGTAATCGGGGAGCCTACGCCTTCCAATGATTTCCATGATCACTTTTGGAGATCACTCTTCCAAGCATTAATCGACCCATGCAGCCAGCGAATCTCTCTAACGGAGAACATGGAAGATGATCTTACACCTGACTATACCAGAGTAGCATCAATCTTGTCTCCCGACGCCTCGTTTAGCGACCTGTTGGCAGCGACATTGCAGCATACCGAAGCCATTTCCGAGTATCTGCATAAACGAACGCAGCAACTATCATCACGTATTGAAGAACTTCACGCCGAGATCAAAATTTTGCAGCAAGGGCTAAGGTTAGCGAGCGCTTGGGTATCTAGAAAGGAATCAAGAGTCACTGCTGACATCTCTACTATCGCCCGCCTTCAAGAGCAAGAAACTATGTACCAGCAGATGCTCAGCACGCTTGACGCCAAGCACGCCGATGTTGGACGCGCGCGAGTGGAGGATAGTATTACTGACACTATAGCAGAGATATGCAGCGGTATGAAGAAAGTTCAGAAAGAACAGCGTCGGCTGGGAGATGTGTTGGGTAATTGGCAACGGGTGAAGAAGTATTGTGAAGCGGAGGAGCACAGGTTGTGGGCAGAGATTGAGCAGAATCAGCAAGTGGGGAGGGCGCTGAAGGAGCAGGTGTTTGGCTATTGCCAGCAGCAGAAAGAGAGGGTTGTAGGGCTATTTACGAGTGTAAATGAGCTTGGGAGCTAGCTAGGAATCCCCAAAATGAAAAATACTCAAGTAAGCATTCGCGTCTACTATATTGCAATTCTTCTTTTAGCCTACACCTGAACAGTCTTCCCCTCTCTCATCGATGGCCTTGGCCTGAGCCTATGTGCTAATTATGGAATTTGCACGCACTCCTGACCTCTTCGAACCCTAAGTAGTTGACCACGCTCAAAGCACAACTTGCCTACCATGCAACTAGCGTACGACACGCCAATCACCTGCGCACACACGCAATCCTCTCTTCCCACATGTGCCTACGGGCCCACTCTTAGCATCTCTGATACTCCCCTTGTGAATGACGATTTCGTGCGAGTCTACGTCAACGACGACGTTGAAGCCTAAAGATCCGGCCTCCACGAGACAAGGAATATAGAAGATTGACAACAAAAACACATGATACGATGGATGGGAAGGTTGTTTCGGGACTTGTGGTATTCGACAAGAGTGCTTACATGTAGTTGGATGAATACTTAAGAGGATGGAATCAAGATTGGGAGCAGTCGTGTATTACCTATGTGTTTCACATACATCTAAGACAAGTCCCACAGTAAGTGAAAGTAAGAGATGGAGATTTTAGTATATATAATATAGCTACACCTTTCTTTTATTTTTATACTAGTAAGTTTAGAGGGTTATATAAAGGTACCTCCAACCTAGTGTAGGATAAGAATAATATAAGATATTATTCTTAAAAAGATAGCTAGCTACCTAAAGTCGCTTTAAATATTAATATATTATATAAGAGAAATATTATATTTAAAAGTCTCTTTACTAATAAAAGCTATACTATAAAATCTATATAAAATTTTAAATAATTATAAGAAATATAAAATAATTATAATATATTAAAAAGAGCTATATATAATATTAGCTTAATAATAGTATTATTTATAATTTTCTTAATAATAATAAATTATAAGAAATCTTATATTAGCTTTACTAAAATCTAGTAAAAGAATATACTATTAGAAGTAAATACTAATAATATTATAAAAAGCTATAAATATTAGCTTTTATATTATATCTTCTACTTTATTTTTTAAATAACTTTATAAGGTTATTTATAAATTAATATAAGAATAGAAAGTAACTTATTTATAATCTTATACTATATTATTATTAAATAGCTATTTAATTAGTCTTAATAAGCTAATAAAAATAGTAATTATATTATTAAATTATTAAATTCTAACCTTTTAATAACTTTATATCTTTATATAGAATTTATATAACTTTTATATAAAAGTTTTTATATTTAATAACCTAAGTTTAAATTTATAATAATTATTTTATATAATATAAGTGTTATAAAAATCTTTATTAATTTATATTTTTATTTATATTTTATTATATATTATTTATTTTTCCTAAATAAATTAATATAAATTAATATAAAATAATATATTTAAATTTTCTTTCTTTTTTTCTTTTTTTTTATATACTTTATAAGCTTTTTATATTATTTATAATATATTTTTATAGCTTTATATAATATATAAATAATATAAAAATTCTTCTTATTTCTATTTTTATTAAGTTATATAAACCTATATAGCTTATTATAATAAATATTTAAACCTATACTATTTTATATATATAGGTACTTATCTTATATTAGTTAAATATTTTATAAATATTTAATTATATTTATTTTTATTTTTATTAGATTTTTTTATATATTAATTAAAGCTAAATATAGCTAATTTAAGTAATTATAAATAATTATAGTCTAAGAATAAATTACTTTTTATTACCTTTCTTTTTACCTAATCTTTTATATTATCTTATAATTTAATAAACTTTAATATAACTACTATATAAATATTTCTAATATATTAATAACTAACCTATAATTATATATATTAATCTCCTTTCTTTATAAAGCTTTAAAGACTTATTATAAGCTATATAATCTTAAGATTAATATATATTACTTTTAACTTATCTTTAGATTTATATAAACTTTCTTTAAAGCTTTTTTAATTTTTTATATACTTTTTTAGCTTTTTTATAAATAGATTAAGCTATTATATAATAATATATATATATTATACTAATTATTAATACTAGTTGTTTAAAAAAAGCTTATATTATATATTTATATAAAGTTATATTATATAATACTAGTTTTATATAATATAAATATAGCTACTATAAAGCTTTATATTAAGCTAATAAATAAATAAATTATAAAGCTATTTATTTATTTATATATTATTTTAATATCTATTATAATTATAATAATAAGGTTATTATAAACCTATTTAAACCTTTATTACTCTTATAGATTATTATAAAATAATATAAATAATATAATATATTTTTACTAGTATATAATAAATTATAATAATATATTAACTTTTATTTTTTTTATATATATACTTTTAATTAATATTTATATAAAATTAAAAAAATTTAGTCCTTTTAAATATATAGAAAGCTTTTTTATTTATAAGGTTTACTTAGGTTTTTTATAAGTTAGCTACTTTATTTTATATAAGTATATTTTTATAATCTTTTATATATAATAATTATATAATTTTTTAAAATAACTTATTTAAATAATTTATAATTCTTATAATCTTTTTATTAATATTTATAAAATTATATAAAAGTATTTAAAAATATATTAATAGGAATAAGGCTTTTTTTAAATCTTATTAAATTTATAAATAAAAATAATTCTTAAAAAATAAAATAATCTTTATTATCTAAACTTATTTATAAGTAATAAAGTCTTTATTATTATCCCTAATAAAACTATAAGGCTTAATATTTTAACTATATAGATTAGCTATTTATTAAAATAAATTAAAGTAATTTTATATATATATTTTTATATTATATATTATTTTTTCTATATAGAAAACTAAACTAGAATATATTTATATAATTTTATAATAATAATAATAAATATATATAAATAAAATATACTTAATAGTATTAGTTTTAATATTAAATAGTATAAGATTATTTTAATAATATATAGTTAATTATTTTATAATTATTAATTAAATAACTTTTAATTATATTTAATATAACTAGAAAAAGTTTTATATAGATATATATAATAATATTTAAGATATTGTAACTTATAATAATATTAATTTCTTTACTATTAATTATTATATAATTTTATTTTTATCTTTTATAAATTATAATTAATTTATAGAAAAGCTATATTATAATAGTATAGCTATTATATAGTACTTTAATAAATCTATATTATTTATTATATTTATTGTATTTATTATATTTATTATAAACTTTTAATAACTAGAAGTTATATAAAAGCTAAATAAATACTTATTAAAAAATTATTTTAATTTTATTATATATATTTTTAATATTAAATATAAAGCTTTACTTAAGAATTTATAAAAGATTTTTAGTACTATAATTAATTATATTTAAATATTAGAGTTTTAGAAATATAGCCTCTTTTATATATATATTTTTATTTTTCTTAAAAGAAAGTTTTGTTTCTTAGATTAAAACTATATTAATAACTTTATTTATATTAAATTACTAACTTTTATAATAAACCTTATTAGTTATTTTATAGATATTATTAAATTATAAATAATATATAGTTCTTATAATAAGTTAAATTTTATTATAAGTTATATAAATAAAATAAAAAATATTTCTAAATAAACTTATATAAAAAAATTTCTAAAGTTTTTTAATTTTAAAACTATAATTATAAAGTTTAAATACTTTTAATATAAATACTAGTAAAATAGTTATATTTAAAATAAAAAAATATATAGCTATAATATTCTTTTAAATAACTATTAAATAGTTTTATATAGTTTTTATTTAACTTTAACATATAATATATATATTAATATTAAAATATATATTATTATAATATAACCTCTTAAGTATATAATTTAATTAGTTTATAAAACATAAATAGACTTAATATAAGTAGTAGAAAATTAATTATTTATTACTTTTCTAAAAATTAATTTCTTTAAAAGTATATATTTAAGTATATTATAATTCCTTTATTATATTTATATTACTATTAACTAAATAAACTACTATATATACTTTCTTACTTTCTCTATACTAGCTTTACTACTATATTAAATATTTTATATCTTTATAATAAAGCTAAAAATAAAGTATTTAAAAAAAGTAATATAAGTATATAAGTTAGAGCTAAAAAACAATATAGTATAATAAATAATTAATATTTATTATTAATATATTCTTTATTATTATTTAAATAGCTTATTTACTTATCTAAATTTTATTTCTTCTTTTTTTAAAAAGAATAAAATAGGTATACTTAATTATATTAACTTATTATTTAATTTATAATAAAATATAAAGTAAAAATAATTATAAGGATTATAGAAACTCTAAAGAATATTAAAATATAATTTTAAAAAATCCTAATAAACTATTAAAATACTAAGAAAAGTAGCTATATAGAATACTAGTCTAGGCTATAAATAATAATAATAAAAGTAAAAAAGCTTATAATTTTAACTTTATCTTTAAAGAAAATATTATTAAATTAGTTAATAAAAATATAATAGATTTAAAAATTAGAAGCTAGATATATAATTAAATTACTTTTATAAATAAAATTAAGTAAGTAATTATATTGAAAGTACTTTTTAGATTTAATAGCTTATTAATTAGAAAATAAAAGCTATATTAGTTAAATAGCTATAATATATATTATATACTTAATAAAGTAAAAGTAATTATAATAATATAAGCTTTAATAGTTTTAAAGAACCTAGTAAGCTTAATAAATAAAATAGTATAAGAATTAAAAAGTAGACTATAATTATAAAAGCTATAAACTATATATATAAAAGAAAAAAAAAAATTAAATTATAAACTAAATTTTTAATTAGTTAAATATTTTATAGCTTAATTTCTTTAACATTTATATTTTTTTTATTATATAACTTATATAACTTATTTCTAGCTTATAATTAATATTTATATTAATTATATTAAGCTAGATTTTTATTTAGAATAGCTATTATTAGTAGCCTATCATACTTAATAATAACTTATTTTTTTAAAGAATATTATAAATAGAAAATAATAAGCTAATAAAGTAAAATAATTAAATATTTAATTTTCTATAATTATTAATAATATTAACTTTAATATAGCTACTTAAATAATAACTCTACTCTTTTTTTAAAAAGAATACTTATAATATATATAATTAACTAAATACTAGTTTTTAAAATACTTAATATATTATACTTTAATAAAATAAATATTATTAAGTTTTTAAATATATATATTTAAATATATAAAAATTATTAAATATTAAATATAAAATATTTTAATTAGCTTCCTTATTACTATAAACTATAGATTATAGAAAAAGTATAGATAGGAATAAAATACTTATATAATAACTAAGAAAGTATATATAAAAGTATAAAATAAAAGTAATATAATTAAAATAATAAGTAGAAATAGTCTACTTATAGTTTTTTAAAAAGATTTATTATATAAAAGTATATTAAAAGCTTTGTATAATATTATTATTATTTCTATTCTATTATATTATAAACTTTTAATAAAAAGTTTTTTAAATAATTATAATTATATATAATTATTTCTAAAAAAGCTTCTTAAAAGTATAAAAGCTTATACTATTTATAAGTTAAAGTATAATCTAAATAATTTTAAAACTATAAACTATTAAAGTATTTATAAGTTTATAAATAAACTAGTAATATAAAAAGAGTAACTTTAGTGTTTTAAACTAGACTTATAATATATAGACTTTTTTATATTAATATTTATAATAAGATTAATAAATATAAATATAATTATATTTATAGTTACTATCTTATTAATAATAAATTAATACTTAGTACTAGTATTTATAGCTATAATTACTTTTACTATTTAAGTTATACTAAATAGACTAATTTATATATTATATTATATTAAGCTATTACTATAAGTACTAGCTATATTAAGCTAAATTAATAATCTATTTTATTAATTTTAAAAGTTATATCTTAACTTAATAAAAATAAAAGCTATATAATAAAACTTTAGCCTTTACTATTTATAGTAATAAAGAGGTATATATATAAATATAGCGCCTACTTAAATAGAATATAAAATAAAAGTAAATATAATCTTTATTAAAAAGTATTTTATTTATAATTTATTTTATAATATTTAGAAAAATCTATTTATAATTAATTAACTATCTACTAATTATATATATTAAAATAAATATAGTTAGATAAATATTAAAATACTTAAAAACCTAGGACTAGAATTTATTTTTCTATAAAAGCTTATTAATTATATAATAGAAATATTAAAATAAATTATTATATAAGAAAGTTTAAAAGTTAATTTTATTTCTATTTAACTTAAGAGTAATTATAATTAAGTTAAAGAAATAAATAAAAAAATAGAAATAAAGCTTAAAAGTTTAATTTACTTATATAAAGTTTATAATAATTAAAAAAAGTAGGAATTAAATATAAATATATATATATTAATAAGCTAGTTAAATAAATATATAAAGTATAAAAATAAAATATTTACTTTTAAAATACTAAAAGTTAAAAAATATAAATCTACTATTAATATAAATAAAGATAATAATAATATTAACTTTATAATTACTAATAAATCTATAAAAATAAAAATAAAAAATATATTTATAATTCTAATATATTTTATAAAGTTATAAAAGAAAAAAGCTAGTAGTTAAAAAATAAAAGCTACTAGTTTAACATTATATTTAAATTTAAATATAATCTTAAATAAGAGTATTAATTTATTAATAAAATAAGTAATTAAATTATTATCTTTTTTATATAAAAGTTTAATAAATAGATAAATAATATAGTAAATAGAATCTAGTACTAATTAAAATCTCTATAGTTAAAACTTATAGTCTTTATAATAGTATATATATAAATACTTACTTAATAATAATTATTAAAGTTAATAGCCTATAGGTAAATATATTAATAAATATTAATATAAAAGTTAATATAATAAGTCAAAATATTATATATAAAGCTAATATTTTAATTATATAAAAACTAAATATATATATAGTTTCTATAAATATAAAGTATAAATAATAGCTTAAAATTATTAAAAAAATAATAATAAAAGTTAATAAAGCTATAATAATTATTCTTTTTTTTATATTAAATTATATTTTATAAGATTATATTCTTAAATAGCCCTAGTAAGTTAAATTAAAATTAATTATTATATATATAAATAATTAAACTTATAAATATATTTTTATTTCTAATAATAATATAATTAAAATTAAATTTAAAAATATTATTAAAAATAGCTAATAAAGTTAAATAAGCTATAAGATCTTTTATAAAAATTATTTAAATAACTAGCTAAATAATTAGTTATAATATTGCTTAGTAATAATTAAAAACTCTATATTTATTAGTAATTATAAAAAATAATTATTAGTTTAATTATTAAATAATATATAGTTAATTAGGGTTTTATATACTTAAGTATATAAAATATTAAACTAATTAAATTAAGTACTAAGCTTTAGATAATATTTTATTTAAATTATATTATATTAAAATATTCTTTTAATAAAAATATATATATAAGTAATATAAAAATAAAAGTATTTTAATTATATAAAATAGGAAATATTAAGTAAAAATTATATTTATTATAGAGGCTAGATTTTAAATTTATAATAAAAATTTTAATAAATATTACTTATAAATAGAAAGTAAATAAAATATATCTAGTAAATGTATTAGAAATAAATAGATCTAGTTTTAATAAAATAATAAATTAAAAGTAGTATATAATAATATAAGTATAAAAATAATAATATATATTAATATTCTATAAATTTTTTAGAAAAATAGTAACTATAATAAATAAATTATTTTAAAGTTTTTAATTATAGAATATAAGTAGTAACTTATAATAAAGTATATATAAAGACTTTTTATTAATAATATATTTTTAAAATAAAAATAGAATTTATTAATATAAATATTATTAAATTAAAAATCTATATTAACTTAGGATTTCTTAGAAATTAGAAATATATATAGTAATATAGCTTTATTTTAACTAATATAAATAATTAACTATTATATATAATAGACTATAAATTTTCTAATATTTTATAAGTTATAATAAACTATTATTAAAATATTAAGAGAATATTTAATATAAAGATTATTAAAGCTATATTATAAGCTATATTATAACTTTTAGTTCTTAATTAAAAAGAAAAATAATAAGTATTAAATTATAAATATAATAATCTATATTAATATAATAACTATATATAATATAAATTTACTATTAAATATAAAAAAATTTATAAAGGAATTTATAAAAATATAGCTTATTTCTCTAATTAATTTCTTTTTAAAATATAACTAAATAAAACTAACTTAATAATTATAAAATCTAATAGTAATATAAATACTACTTAGCCTATTATATATAATTTAGCTTCTATAAAAAAAGACTAACTTAATTATGTAATTTATTTATATTATAATATATATTTTAAAGGATTTAATTCTATATATTATATAGTAATTTATTAATAATATTAATATTAAAGGTCTTTATATATAATATAATAAAAAGGAAGCTATACTTAGTATTTATTATTCTATTATAAAATATATTAAAAATCTTAATTAAATACTATTAAATATTAAATACTTTAATATAATTATTTTTAATAAAAAATTATAGTTTTATATAAATAGAATTAAGATTATTAATTATATATATAATATAAATAGAAAATCTTTTAATATAGTAAAGATTATTAAAATTTTATAATAGCTAAGTTACTTTAATAATATTTAATATAATATAGTGTAGAAAGAGATATAGTCTAGTGTTTTTTATCTAAAGTTATCTTATTAGTTAAAGGAAAATTAGATTTATAAATCTAGTTAAATCTACTTAAAGGCAGAACATTCCACTAGTTAAAATATTTAAAATATTATATTAATATCTATTAAAAAGAATAAAAGCTAATGCCCTTATTATATTATATATATATAATATTTAAAACTATAGATTAAACTATTCTTACTAATTACTATATTTATATATTATATACCCTAGGCTAAAAGTACTTTCTTAGGACTAATATAATCTACTATATCCTCTTATAGCTATAGTTATTAAAGGATATATAGTATTATATTTATTTATAAAGTCTTTTACTTTATTAAGAAGATTATTTTAATAATATTAAATATTATACTTATATTTATATATCTTCTATTTTATAAAATAGCTTAGTTTATTATAATATATTTTCTATTTTAGGAGCTTTTTAATCTTATATTAGTTATTATTTTTAAGTCTTTTAACTTTAATTACTAGTACTTCCTCTTAATAGATATAGTTATAAGGGTTTTTTTATTAAATTATCGCTAGTTTTAACTAAGTAATTAAAATAATAAAGTAAATTAATATTATAAAAGGGAGCTCTAGTTAGTATACTATTTTTCTAATTTTATTAAAGACTTTAAAAGGTTTAATCTTTTACTATCCTAGCTTATAATTATAAAGATTTAAAATTATATATCCCTTATAAAGGATAAGATAGATACTATTACTAAGATGGAAGTTAATATTTTTATACCTTTAATTATATTAAACCTTAGTTATAGTATTAGTAAAAGCAAGAGTATTATTAGTTTCTTCTTTTTTAATTAGCTATAGTTATTTAAAGTCTTTTACTAGAAGACTATCTAATAGATTTATAATATTATAGACTTTAAAGCTATAAGTAATCTTATTAAAGGTAAAATTAATTATAGAATATATAGAGTTATTAAATAAAGCGCTAATAAAAAGTAAGACTTTATATTAATTATTATAGTTAGGCTATAAGTAATAAAAGCGTAGAGCGATTTTAATTATTTAATTTATATATTTTAATTAATTATTTATTTAGAAATAATAAGTAATAGAGGTAAAAAGCTTTACTTTAAGCTTCTAAAATATTATTTTCTAGAATAATAATATAAATCTAGAATTATAATTTAAAATAAATATATTAAGTATACCCTAGTCTTTAGTTACAAGTTCTTATAGAATAATATTAGCCTACTATTCTACTAACTAAGTCTTCTTTCCTATAATTAATATTATTTTCTTTAAGAATTTATATATTAAGGTTAATAATATATTAAGTTTTTCTTATTTATATTTAAATAAATTAATAATAAAATCTATAGTTATAATAAAAAATAAGATAATTAGCAATTTTATTAGCTATAGCTTATTATATAATATATAATATTTTATTTAATAGAGCTAATACTTTAGATAATAGGATAGATAGCTCTTTAAATATTTATATAATTAGTATATATAAAAGGATAATAAAATTCTATTATAGGTGTAATAGAGATTACTATAGCTAGATAAGTTATAAATAAAATAGAATATATTTTACTTTAATAAATAAAAAATATAAAGTCACTTTCTACCCTTAATATTAGTCTTATAAATTAAGTTATTATATAATTTATATTTAATTATAATCTTTTATACCTTTTTATTTTAATTAAAGTCCCTATTTATTTTAAATAGTATCCTAATTTTCTTCTAACTTTTATTATACTTATATGTATCTTTAATCCGCCTTTTAAATTCATTAGATATTTTTATTAAAGATATATAAAAGGTATAAAATCCTTTAACAGATACTTTATTTTAGTCTTAATTAAAGTCTTTATTTATATTAATATAAAACGCTTTTAGCTCTTTAATACTATTATCTATAAACTTAAAAATACTTTTATCTAGACTTTTTAGCTATAATAGTATATTAGGAACTATATTTATTTTTTCTAGCTTATAGTAAATATTAATATTAAAACTAGATAAATATTATATTACTTTTACTAGCTTAAGATTAAGTTTATTAATACTTAATATTATTAAACTTATTTAATAAGTAATATTAACTATAGCTATATAATTAGTATAAATAACTATAGGTTTCTAAAGCATTAATTCTACTATATAGTATATCTTTCTTAGTATTTATATAATTCTAGCTATTTTAAGCTTAGTTAGTTAATAATATTTCTTAGCATTATTTAAGTATTTACTAAAGAATATAATAGGTTAAATTAACATATATAGAAAAGACTTTTAAGGTTTAAAGTTATTTTTAATATAATAAAGAATAATAGTAAAACCCTAAGCTTTAAATAAATTACTATTAATATAGAGTTATTTAAAAAGATTATAATAGATAAGAAAAGTTAATTCTTTAAATGTATCCTAAAGAAGATAAAATAATTTTAGTTTTTAAGGAGTTAGAATTATAATATATATTTTAATATTCTAGCGTTTTTACTAAACACTTTTAATTTTTAATTAATATATTAATATTATCTTTTTATTTTAAAATAGTTAAGCCTTTTAAGAATAATTATAGATTAATATTCTTAGCTAGCTTATTAGGTTTAAATAATACTCTAAGTCCTTTAATATTTTTAGAAATTTTAGCTATTAAATAGCTTTAATTTTATTAGTAGCAGTAGCAAGATTAAAATAGTTAATATATTAGCCTAGTATAATAAAAGATAAATATCTTAGATATAGTTTTTTAGGACTAAGTATAACTTTTAATTATTAATAGAAAGAAAAAAATTAATATAAATAAGAAAAATACTTATCTAAGGCCTTTAAGAATATAATAATATTATCTATATATACTTTAATAAAATTATATAATTCTTTAAATAATTTATTTATCTATTTTTATATATAAAATAAAGACCCTTTATAGCTTATTAAATATATATTAGAGCGTTCCTATCTATAGTATAAAATAGTTATAAATTTATAATAATTTTTAAATTATATTAGAAATAAGTAAAACTATATTAAAATATTAATAATATTTATATATAAATAACTAATAATAAGGTTAATAATATTTAATTATAATAGAAGTAGATATATATTTAGCCTTAAAATTTTATTTAAATTATAGATATCTATAATAACTCTTTTTTAAGACTTTAAGGTATATTATATTAAATTATAAAAATAAAATAGTTAAATTCTATTAATTAATTTAATTATTTTATCTTTCCTTAGGTGTAGAGCTTATTATAAGTTTTATTTATAATCTTTTTATCCTAAGGACTTAGTAGATAAAAATACTAAAGCTTTAAGTTAGTATCTAGAATAAGAGGTATTAATATATATTCTTTTTTTAGAATATTAATTATCTAGCCTTAATTAACCTAGATATTTAAAAACTTAAGAACTATTATAGAAATTACTTTTATTATTTTAAGAGAACTATAAATTCTAATACTATTAGATAATATATATTCTAGGTTAGGATTAATTAAAGTCTTTATTTCTAATAATAATATATTATTTATTATAAGGTTAAAAGATTTTAATAAAGATTTAAAAAATACTTTTAAAGATAATATTATTAATATTAATACTTTAATAGCTAGTTTTAACTTCTAATTACTTAGTTTTTTTAATAGCTATAAATAGGCGGCGAGCGGAGCTATAAATATTTTAATTATATAATATTTATTTTAAATATATTTTATAACTAATTTAAATAATATTTACCTAAAGATAATTATACTTTTAAGTATATAATTTTTTATTTATATAAAAAAAAATTAATTATATATATATAGACTCTATTATTATAGCCTAAGTCTTTTTTATATAAAAGCTTAAATAAAAAGTTTTAACTATTAAAAAGATTTTTATATTAAACTAGAATTAAAGTAGTTAAATCTAAAAAGATAACTATTTTAGCTTTAGCTCTAATATTATATTAAATTGCTAGTAACTTTAATATAATATTAATTAATTATTAAGAGTCTACTTAGAGGTAAAAACTAGCTCCTAAGGCCTAAGAAAGATAAAGAGAACTAAAATAGAAAACTAACTCTATTTTAAGCGGAAACCCTATTTCTATACTTAATAAATATTACTATATATTAATTTTCTAATCTATATATATTTACCTTTATATAAAAGTAGTTTATAATACTTATTAAAACCTTAATATTACTATTTCTATATAATTAGGAGGGATATAATTTAATTATATTAATACTTTTTTTTTCTATTAAAATATATTTTTATATTAATTATAAGTAGTCTAGGGTATAAATAAAGCTTTATATTAATTAAAAAGTTAAATTTTTTAATAGTTATTAAAGATTTAATAATTATATATTTTATTTTTATATCCTAGTTTTTTAATAGAATAGCTAAATAACTTTATTATTAATTATAAAAACTATATTTCTAGAAAGTTTAAATTAAAATAGGAATTATATTTAAATGTTTTAATAAATAATCCTTTTTTAGTTTTATTATATTTTTCTATTTAGCTTAAATATTTTTTTAAATAGTTTCTAATTTTATTAAGTAATTTTATAGTATAGTTAATTATATCCTAGTTTTGTAGGCAGAATATTTATTAATTAATATTTTATATAATTAAGACTAAGAGACTAAGTTTATATCTTATATAAATTTTATAGTATTAGCTTTTTTATTAGCAATATAAAATAAATAGTTTAGTTTAAAATTAGTATTAAAGGTAGCTATAGCTTAGTTTTTTAACTAATTTTTTACTAAAAAAAATTAATTTAAAACTAAGCTAATTATAGCCTCTTTTTATTTTAATATTTTTTTTATACTTTTACTTTAGTAAAAAAAGTAATATTTAAGTTAGTTAAAAATAATTAAAAATTATATTAGAGGGTTATTAGATAATAAGCTTATAATTATATAAATAAAAAATATTAAAACCTTGCTATTATTACTACGCTACTATTAAGTTTTTTAGCTTATATATTTTTATAATTAAGATTTTACCTTTTTATAGTCTAGAAAAGTAGGACTATAATATAAATTTTACTATAACTGTTACTAAACTAAATCTTTATTAGTATATATATTAAGTACTCTTATACTTTAAGTTTAGAAGTTGCTTTTTATACTCTTTTTTTATAGTTTTCTATAATAATAGGCTTTATAGTATAATTAGTAATATATATATAGTTCTAAGAGCTAGACTTAATAAAAAGCTAATTTATATTAATAGTAAGTAGTTATTATTTTATTCTATAAAATTTATAGATTCTAGGTTTAAATCTTAGTAAAGCTATTTTTTTATTATTTATAAGTTCTTTTTTATTAGTCTTTTTTACTAAGTCCTATAATATAGTAGTAATATATCTTTTAAAGAAAAAGTAGTTTAAGCTAGGTTAGAAACTAGTTTATACTAATAGTAAGTAATTAATACTTTAGCTACTTATTCCTTAAAATAAGACTTTAGGTTTAAATTCTAGTAGAACTATTTTCTTTTTTTTTACTTTATTTTATTATATTATAATATTATTAGTAAAGAGTATTAGTAAAGTAAATAATATATATATATATAATTAAAATAGTATAAATTAGAATACTATAATCTTTAAAGGCGTCCTATATAATAGCAAAGTAGTTTATTAAAACTATTTATAGCTATAGGGTAATAATAATAGAACTCTATTACTAGCTTAAGTAAATAATTAAAGCTATATATATAATATTATTAATTATTATACTTAATATCCTTTTATTTAATATAATGTTGTAATAGATTATAATTATAATAGGACTATAATATATACTCTATACTATACTCCTTTTTATTATTATTAATAATAATAAGTTTAAGCTCTAAGTTAATCTATTTAAAAAGCGAATTATTAGGATTCTTTTTTAAAAGTTTTATATAAAATACTTTGCTATATTTTATTAAGGGAGGTAAGTCTAACTTATATAAATATTTAATTTTATAAAGTATTTTAAAAGAACTAATTTATCTATAATCTAGTTTTTTATTAGCTTAAGTAATTTTAAAATTATTTATTTTTAGCTAGATATAGTTACTTATTTTATATTCTATATTTTATTTATAGTAATTAGCTTAAGTTGTTATTTATTCCTAGGCTTTAGCAATATAATTTTAATATTTTTTAATAATAATTTCTATTTTTATTAAAATATTTTCTATATAAGCTGTTTATAAGCGGCTATAAAAATTAATATATTTAGTATTATCTAGGGAAAAGCTTATTTATAAATAAAAGCTATTAAAAGTAAAGAATAGTAATATACTTATAGCTATGAAATCTATATTAGTATAAATAAACCTTGTTATAAGCAGGAGATTAACTTAATTATTTTAATAAGTATTAATAAATATTTGAAAATAGGTTTTAATTTCTTAGTTTATTTATTTTATTTATCTATTAGTTTTAAAATAATAAGCTATTAAAAGCCTACTATTAAATCCTAGTCTTTTATATATTAATTTCTATAGATTAGAAATAAACTATCCCCTTTAATTTAAAATTATTATATTTAATAATTTATAATAAGAAATAATATATTTAATAAAAATAGTAATTATTTTTCCTATAGAGATCCTATCTTTATTATAAATAATTAATATATATTCTTAATCTTTAGTTAAGAAATTAATAATAGTATAAATACTATTTATTTTATTATATTTTAAAAAGCTAATAATAAAATTAATACTAATTATCTTCTATTATTATTAAAAAATAAATAAAAAATATAATAAGCTATATTATCTATTTTAAAAGTATTTGCTTTTTTTATAAATATAATAATTAATAATATATATTTTTATTATTTTTATTATTTTTAGCTAATAATAATATTATTAAAGTAGTTTAACTATTTTTTTAACTCCTAGGTAACTAGTAAGAATTTAATTATAAACTTTCTTAATTAAAGTAAATACTTATATTAATAAAACTTATAACTTATCCTTTTAGTAAAGGATTTTCTTTTTAGTACTAGCTTCTTTAAAGTTTATATTTTTATTTTTAATAATACTATTATAAATAGTAATATAATATTATTTAAAATTAGTATCTTTATAATTTACTTTTTTTATAATTTAATAGAAAAACTTATTTTTAAGTTTTTCTTTAAGCTATAGAAAAAATAAATTAAAATATTCTTTTAGTAATAAAATTTAAATATTATTTTCTTTAGCTTAATCTTTATAGCTTTATTAAATTAATATATTAGTTTTAATATTATTTTTTCTAGTTTAATATTTAATTTTAAAATTATAATTTATAAGTATTTTAGCCTATTTAGCTTGTTTTTAAAATAATTTCTTATTAACTATAAAGTACTTTAAATTTTTATAATTAATAAAAACTTTAATTAGAATTTCTATTTTTTTTAGTTTAAGTTTTTAAAACTTAAATACTTTAATATTAAACTATTAATTTCTTATTATAAATATTATTGTTATAGTTTTAAAGCACTTTACACTTAGTATATATAGGACTAGCATTAATAGATATAGGACCTACCTTATTTCTAGCGCACTAGCAGATAGATTCTATAATTAATACTTACTCTTGACTTTGTCTTATTTTCTTGTCTAGTTTATAACAATTTAGTAGTAATACGTCTAATATAGGCTTTAACTAGCTTATTTAGCGTGTCTTTTGCTTACCCCTTTATTGTTGTTATTGATCGACCAACTAACAAAGCTATATATAACTAGCTGTATTAGTAGCAATTAGCCTCTTAGTATACTAGCTCTTCTTACCTTTATTTAATCCCTCTAGTATTTAGCCTTTATCCTCTAAAATGCGAAATATTAGAATATTAAAACCTAGGTTAATCTAGGCTAGATCCCTTCTATACCTATTTACTAAACTGTTGCCCTATTTACTTAAATAGCAACATAGTTCTAGAATAGGAAGGCATAAACTACTAACCTCCTGCTTTACCTCAACTGCTTACTTCTAACTTCTACTTTCTAACCTACTATACTCCCTTTAGTCGTTCTACCTAATATCGGTTTAATAGACTGTCTATTCTTTTGCCTCTATTAAGGCTCTTGTTTAAAAAGTACTTTTAAGCGTCTACAACACTACAATAGCATTCCCAATCGATCGCTCCCTCCTGCTTTTAGCGTTCCAACTGCAAGATTTCAAGAATACTAGACTATATACATCGGTATTTAATAACGATATTGTAAACCTCTTGAAGCTTACAACTGAAAACCAGCTTAAACTATCGCTCCCTCTTATTTTAGCTAAAGCTAGCTACAGTGCTAGAAGCTAAAGTTGACATTCTTTTAAAACGACCTACTATCTATTAGACTAGGTCTATAATAGAATTGCTGTCTAGAAAGCAGCAAAAGACTTTTTAGTCAAAGTAGTATATATTAAAAAGCTTTTTAAGCTACTATCTATAAGCAATACCCTTACTTATACACTAATAAAATCTTTAACTCCGACTACGCTATTAGCAGAACCTAAGTTATATAGACTATTATAGGATATTAATGCTATAACTATTATAGTATCGACTATTTAGCACTTTCTAAACAATATATTAGACTATAGCAATAAAAACGCTAACTAGCAAAATACTGGTTTTACTTAGTAACAATAGATAGCCCTATAAAGGCTTCTAGCCTATTTAAATCCTAACCTTAACCCTAGTAGGTTTGCTTTTACTAGAGGAGCTATACCTAATACTAGAATAAATAGTATATTAAAAGCCGACAATATTAGGTATTTTAATCCAAAACTCGAAGATATAGGAAATGCTTTTCTTATAAATATTAGTTGTTATATTTTCTACTATAATGTTTATGCCTTTATAGACTATATTAAGGATTTTATTTCTATTTATAGTAAGTAAAAGGTTAAAGCCGCCTTTATAACTTGCTTCTATAGAAGAGTACTTATCTAATAATCCTTACAATTTATAGAGCTTAAAAAAGACCTTTTAAGAGAAGATATACTTAATATCTAGTATTATACTCTAATATATTAGTTTAAAAAATAGACTCCTATTATATTATTTTATCTTTAGACTAAGCAATATACTATATTAAATACTTGCTCTAGATACTCGCCCTATACTTATATTTAATATATTTTTTATTTTATTAAATTAATAGAAATAATATTAATATATAATTAATTCTTAATTGCCTAGAATAACCTAGCTATAGAATTCCAATATAATATTAATAAATTAACTACTTTAATAATGTTAGTATAGTTCCTTAATTAGATTAATTCTAAAACAAATATTTAGTTTAAGCTAATACGCTAGTATTAAGCTCCTTTGCGTCCTAATATAAAAAAGCTAAACTTTTCTAGTTAAAGTAAATATTAGTAGTTTATCCCTTTTTAGCCGCAGCTATACTTTAATTTTTTAGATTAATATAGACAACTATATTAAGGAAATTAGTACCTATAATAGCCTTTTTATTTATTATATAATTAGAACTATAATGCTAACGTTTCTTATTAGTAACAACTATAATAAAAACCTTCTTTAGCTCCTCCTATAAGACTGCTTTTATAGATTATAGCTAGGAATATATCTAGAAATATATTTTATTTAATATCCTTAAACTTCTAGAACAATTAAAAATATTTAAGTTAAAGAAGCTACTAAGGCCAAGGCTAAGGCAGCTTTTTGCAATACTCTAAAGTTGCAAGGGCGTACTAGGCTAGCGTTGAAAACAACAACTAGCCTAAATATAACAAACTATATAATAAAGGGCATATCTTTGATTTAGATAACCTTTTGCTATTAGAAACCTCCTCTTACTATACAATAGCGGAAAGTAAGAACCTAGATTACTATAACTTATACTATGCACCTCTAGATAAGTTTAAAAAGGTCTTTAGCGGTTTTATAGTTTCTAGCTCACCTACTTATTAATGCCGTCGCTATTAAAAGTACTTTCTAAGCAATAACTAGCTATACTAGTACCTATATACTAACTATATTAAAGGCCAACTGTCGGAGAGTCTAGATAAGAAGTCTCCCTAAATCTTCGATTACAATTAAAGTAAAATTCTATAAAAGCAGAAATCTCTAAAGCAGGAATTCTGGATAAAAGTCCTTTAATAAAGACCTTAAAACCTTTTTCTTAAGCACTAGTACTAGTGTAGTCCAATGCTAAATCGCTTAATAAAAAGGGATATAGCTTTCGCTAGTATTATTACGTTTTTATAACTATTAGCCTTTGCCTTAATAGCGAATCGAAAGATATTTGCTTTGATTCTAAGTATAGTATTTTATTAATTAATTGCTTATTTTTACTTTTATAGATTCTAGAACCTAAAATATATTAGATAGCTTCTTTTATTATAGTTAAAGGCTTTAAGAATAGACATTATACTATAGACTAGTATATAAAGATCCTAATCTATATACTTAGTTAGAATTCGAAAGGAAAAAATATTCTTTCTATCTTTATATAGGAATATTATATTATAGATAAATTAAAAATTAATATACTTATTAATATAGATATTATTAGACTAGAATAGATTAATATTTTTATTTTATAAAAATAAGCTTATATTAATAGCTATAAAATATATACTCTAATTATACTTTATACTAATAGCTAAAAGGTTAAATAAATTGTTTTTTTTTAGAAAGCTATTATAATTCCGATAAACTTTTAGATTGCAATTCCAATTATTTATAATAGTAAGAATACTCTTCTTACTTAGGACTACTTTTTAAGCTTATTAATTAGGGTAATATTACGCTTTTTACCTATATTATTAATAAAAATATTAATATAGTTATTGCCTAGAATAAGACTAATTTACTAATTATTATTCCTTAAAAAGTATACTTAAAGAATATCTATAATATAGAATATAAATCTTACTATATAATATCTAATATTAAAAACCTTACTATTAAAGCCCTAAAAAGGACCTATTAGACAAACTAGGCTAAACAAGCAATTATAACTATAGTTACTGCTGCTACTACGCTTTTGTTATTAAAGGCTTTATTTAATCCTACCTTATTAGAAGACAGCCTAAAAGTACTTTCTACTATAGCGATTAGCGCAAATATATTGTCTATTATATCCCCTACTACTATATTTAAAACTATAATAGCGAATAGCATTATAATCTATAGCGAGGATATTAATGTTTTTAAGAAAATTATAAACAAATTCTTAATAGTCTAGACTAATTAAGATTTTATAGATATTCTAGAAGATAAATAGATAAGAATTCCTTTTAAATTAAACTAGGAGTCTAAGATATTATTGAAAGCTAAAGTTTATCCTATTAGGCTAAAAAACTATACTATTATTAATTAGACTTTTAATAACTTATATAATTAAGATTAACTAGAATAGACTAAAGACACTACCCCTTTTAGCTATCTAGTATTTATTATTTAGAAGACTAATACTAATAGCGCCTATAAAGGATAGGCTATCGTCAATATTAGAAGCTTTAATAAGCTTATATAAATAGATATTTATCTAGTACTTTTATAGAAAAATATTATTGCTTTTATATGTAGTTATCTATATATTATAGTTATAGATACTGCTTCTTTTTTCTACTAATAGCGCATTTACCTAGATAACTAGAATAGACTTACTATAGTTTTATATTATAGATAAGAAATTTTTTATATTTTTATTATAAGCTATAAAAACTTTCTAGCTTATATATAAAATTAAATTAATTAGATCCTATATTTATACTATTATTTTATATAAGCCTATATTAATAATAATATTATTTTCTTAAAAATAAAAGACTAGTATCTATAATATTTATATTTAATATTTAGGATATTTATATAATTAAATATTTCTATTAAGTTATTAAAATGGTTTATTAGCTATCTAGATATAGAATTATTAGGGTAGAAAGTTAATTTATTTAGTTTATCTATATCTAAAGAAAAGCTTAAAGCAATTAATAAACTTTTGTTTTTTAAAAAGCTATATAATTTTAAAATATATCTAGGTATAACTAGCTAATTGCAGGGATATATCTTTTTTTACGCTTAGATAGTTATACTACTATAGTCTATTAAAATGCTTCTTTTAAAAGAGGCGCTAAAAGCAGGAAATCTATATAAGCGTTATTTGTTAATTACGCTAATACTAGATTCCAAATTAGCTAAAGTATCTTTCTAGAGCCTTTAATTACTTCTTTTTTAACTAAGCTATTTCGTTTATTAAGATCTAGCCTAGCGCCTTTATATTATATTAAACGCCTCTAAAGAGTTCAGTTTTAGTATAATAGTTTTCTATATTAGGGAAAACCTTAACTTAACTAACCCTAAGGAAATTAAGAAAACTAAGCGCTTTTTTTTATTAAGGGCTTTAATAGAGTTTATTCTCTTCCTATTATATCTTTTTAAATCGCTAGAAACAAGGTATTAGCCAACGGAACTAGAAGTTGCTAGCTTAGTCTAAGTACTAAAAAAGTCTAGTATATAGCTAAAATAGTATATTAGATAGTTATCTATACTAATTATACTGCTACCTTTAGTATTATTAAATAAACTATACTTTCTAGCTCTTCTATTAGTAAAATAAACCTATACTTAATACAAGCTTTTAAATATTTTTTTATTTCGATTTTAATATTAAATATACGCTAAGGAAAAAGTATATTATTCTAGATATACTATCCTGCCTAGCTAGTATAAATACTAAAAATATTTTTAATAAAATTAACTTTAAGTTCTAGAATATTAAAGGGGAACTAGATATTTAGTTTATATATACTGCTTTTATAGTATATATAGATAATAATTTTATAAAAGAACTAATAGAAAAGTATAAGAAAGACAAAGTATAGCAGCATATTTTAACTATTCTATATAATAAGAAAAAAAATAAGGATCCTAATATATTATTAGTTTAAAAGAAGCTTCTATATAAATTCGAAGCTTTCCTACTAGAAGCTAAAAAGCTAATTAGCTAACTTATTTATTACGTCGATAAAGAAACTAGTTATTGCTGTCTTTATATACTAAAAAAAACTTTTTAAAAATATCTTTAATATTATCTATAATAAATCTTACTCTAGCTTCTAATATACTTATAAATAAGTTTCCTTTAGCTAGTATATATAGTAGCTTTTAAAATATCTTAGATTTTATCTTAAATATTATTTATAATACTTTGTCTACTAGACTTAGTACTATTAATTATATAGCTTGCTCTAGTTAATTTTAACCTTTCTAATGCTATTTTATATTATTATAATTAACTTTATTCTAGCTTTACCTTTTACTAATAAAAGCTTTAATTATATTATATTAATTACTTATAAACTTAATAAGCGCTTTACCCTAATTATAGGCTCTATTAAATAGATAGCTATATAATAGGCTATAGCTTTTATTAAATAATTATAAACTACTAATTAAAAAATTCTGCAGGCTATTATATTAGATTATAATTAGAAATTCTTTTTTAAACTTTAAATACAACTTTTCTAATACTTTAATATTAAATTGCTATACTTAACTATATATTACCCCTAAACTAATAGCTAAAGTAAATGATTAAACTAGTTTATTAAGATTATATTCTGTTTTTTCTTCGCTATACTTAAGGATCCTACTAACTAGCTTTAAGTTTTCTTAAAACTATAAGCCCTTTTTAATAATTTAGTTTTTAAAGCTACTAGGAAAATATTAAATAAAATTGTTTATAGTTTTATATTACTATAACTATTTAGGCTATTAAACGATTTCTTTAGTAATATCAATTATATTAAAGCTAGGATTAAAGCTAAAAACGCTATTAACTTTATAAATATAAACTATAAATTCTATTATAATTACTAGTATTAACCTTTTTATATATAGGAAAAGGATTTCGCGCTTTTATATCTTTACTATAGCTATAATATTCTGTCTACTATATTGAAAAAGTATAGCTAATAATATATTAGACTATTTAAAATTTTAAAAAAGGTTAAAATGCTTATATACTAGCTCAATATTCTAGAACACTAGAATATATATAACGTCTTTTCTATTGCTTAGCTAGAACTTACTTTTAATCTTTAGACTAATCTTTTTAAGCAACTTCAACTATACTACTTTAGTTTTGTCTTTGTCGAAAAAGATATTAATAAATATAAATTATACAATATAAAGCGCTTAATTAACAAGCGTATTATTTTATATAGCTAGAAATGTACTTTTATTATATAGTACCTTGTTTATTAGTACAGCTATAGTCTAGAAGACAATTAGTAGTATAATATTAAGAACTTTAATAATGCTACTAATCTTATAGAGGAATATAAGGAGGCTATAAAAAACTAGCTTATTCCTTCCGCAGCTATTCTAAAAGGGACTACGCTGGAATCTGCTAATAACAGATAATAGGTTCTATCTTTATTTTGTTAGTATATAGCATCTAAGCGAAAAGTACTTTTAAACTAGTATATTAGATAGATAAAGGCGTCTGTCTTCTTTGTTTTATTAGTATAGACTATTATAGTTCTAGAGCGCTTTGCGCTTAGTATATATAGGACTAGTATTAATAGATATAGGATCTACCTTATTTCTAGCGTACTAGCAGATAGATTCTATAATTAATACTTACTCTAGACTTTATCTTATTTTCTTATCTAGTTTACGATAATTATAATTATATTTAGCTATATTAAAATTCTTATTATAAAATACTATAAAATAGATATATTTATTAATATCCTTTTAAGAAAGGATTCCTTTATTAATATAATTTAAAAAATTAGTTTTAATAATTAATTTTAAACTTAAGTTAAAATATTATAGTACTAAAGCTTTTATAATTTATTTCTTAAGTTTATTAAAAGTTATATCTTTAAGCTCTATTTATTTAAACTTTAAGTCTTTTTTTATTAATATATTTAAAGTTTAAACTATCTTATTAAAATTATATATAAAGTGTTAGTAGAAATTATAAAAGCTTAAAAAACTTTATACCTATTTAATAATTATAGGAGTTGCCTACTCTTAAATAATAGTAATTTTATTAAGATTTATATAAATATTATTATTATTAATAATAATACTAAAGAATTTAATCTCTTTTATATTAAATTTATATTTATTAATATTTACTTATAACCTAGTAGTATTTAGTTTTATAAAGATACTTTAAATATATTTTTTATATTTTTTTAAAATTTTACTATAAATAAGAATATTATTTATATATACTTAATAGAAATCTATTAAATATTTTAATAAAATATTATTAATATAGCCCTACTAAGTAGCTAGTCTATTAAATAATTTAAAAAATAATACTTTATATTTATATATTCTAAGATAAGTTATAAAAGAGGTATAATCTTTACTATCTAGATTTATATATATTTTATTAAAAGTTAAAATAATATTAATCTTTATAAGATACTTATATTTAGCTATTTTAGCTATTATTTTATTAATTAAAAAAAGTAAATAATTATTCCTTTTAATAATCTTATTTAACTTCTAATAATTAATATATATTTTTAATAATCTGTCTTTCTTAAGTATAAATAGGATTAATAATATATAAAATACTTTTGAAAATATAATAAATCTTTTTATAAAATATTCTTAAATATACTCCTTTAATTTTTATAGTTTAAAATAACTTAGATTATAAAGCTTGCTTTTAAAAAGTCCTTTAATAAGGCTAGTTAATTTAATTTTATAATTATAATTTTAGTAAGATAGCAGCTAGCTAGCTTTTTTTTATTAAAAACCTTTAATATATTATATAACTATTCTAATATTTTAGCTTTAAGCTCTTTTTTTATTAAGGCTAGGGCTATTTTATTTAATTCTATTAAAGTCTTTAAGTATAGTTTTATTATTTTAATTAAATAATCAATATTTAATATAGATATTTTATAGTATTTGTTATTTTTTCTTTTATTTTTTATTTTAATTAAGAAAAAGAATAATATTATTTTAATTACTATAATATTAAAGCTATTTTTAGATATTATATTTTTTTCTATTATTAGTTATTTTAAAATTAACTTTAGTTATAATATTATCCTTAATAATACAAAAGCCTCTATAATTATAGATTTTTAATTATTTCTTTTTTATAAATTTTTTAAATACTTTTTTAATTTTAGTAAAAGTACTATAGAAAAAATTTTCTATAATTTTAATAGTTTTTTAATAATAGGAAATTATTATTATATTAGTATTTTATTAGTAGTTAGCTATTTTATTCCTTTTAATAGAAATTATATTCTATTTTTAAAATAATTAATAAATACTTAATTTATTTTTATCTATAAGAATTTAATAATTAAAAAGTAATTACTAAGTTTTATAATTAAAAATAATACTAAAAGAGATATTTTTCTTTAAATTATAAGTAATAGGTATAATTTATATATAATAGATTTCTTATCTACGTAAAGTATAAATTAATAAAAATATAGCTTAATATATTAATATTTATTCACCTATTATATTTAACTTTATTTTATATAATACTTAGTATATAAACTTCTATAAATAACTTAAATATAAAAAGGTTAAAATATTAATATAAAAAACTAACTAATAATAAAATTATAACTTTTTTATTTTCTTTTATACTTTTAGAGGAAGCTTTTAGTTTTTTACTTATTTAAATTTATTATCCTTTTCTTTTTTAAATATTTTTTAATATTTTTTTTTCTTTAAATTAATCTTTTAAATTTTAGTAGTAAGGTTGTAAAGGGATCTTTTTTATTTATATTTTTTAGTAGTATAACTAGGCTTATAATAAAGAAAATAGTTTCTAGTATTTTTATCTTTTTTAGCTTAAGTTATTTAAAAGGGATCCTACTTTATAAAAGTAATATATAAATTTTTTTTAATAAATAGCTTTAAAAAATTAACTACTAGTCTAAAAGGGCGATTATAAAATATAAATCTTTATAATAATAAAGTATAAATTTTAACTAAAAGGTACTTATTATACTTATATATTTTATTATCTGTTTTCTTAAAAAAGATTGCTATTTTTTTAAGTAAATCTAAATAATTAATAACTAATATATTTATAAGTTATAGTAATAAATATTTTTTTAAATTATTTTTTTATTAATTTAATATTTTCTTTAACTTATATACTATTTATTTAAATTCTATATAGAAGGCTTAAAAGGGATAAATACTTTATTTAAAAGTAGTATACTTTTATTTTATAATATTAATATAGTTATAATTATAATATAAGTTATTAAGATACTTAAGCAGTTTTGTTAGTATAACAAGGGAAATAGAATTATTATATTTATTATTTAAAAAAGTAATAGTATAGTTAAGTATATTGCTGCCTAACTAACTTTTAATATATTTAATTTAATTATCTATATTACAATAATTATTTATATTATAAATAAGTTTATTTAATAATAAGCTTTTTTATAATTAATAAGTAACTTTACTATCTAGTATTACTATAAAGTATTTAAGATTAGTAATTTTTCTATAATAGCTTAGTATAACTTTAGTTACTATTATTTTATATTTTATTTTCTATTTAGATATAGTTTTATATTAAAGATTTAACTTAGGCTTTAAAAGACTTCCTTTATTTTAAGTAGAAATTTATAAATTATTAATTTCTTATTTTACTTTTTCTAACTTTTTCTAGGTTTCTTTTAGCTATTTAGTAATTTCTATAATATTAAATGTTACTTTTTTATACTTTTTAAGGAGAAGATTAACTAATATAAATATTTTTTAAAAGGATTTATATTTAATATAAAGTTTAATATTATATTTTATATTTTTAATAAAATTATTCTATTTTTTAAGAATATTAATATTTTAAATATTAAATTCTTTTAATTCCTTCTAGATTATATTTTAATAAAGAATATCCTTAACTTTTTCCTATTTAGTTTAAATATTTTATATACTTATTTATGAACAATATTAGCCTCTTATTTTTTATAAGTTATTTTTTTATTTAACTATTTTACTTGTTTAGTCTCTTTATTAGTTAATATATTAAATATTTATTAAGCTTAAGAACTTTATCTATTTTTATTTAAGTCTATTATTTAATTATTATTTTTTTTAAATATAGCTATTATCTTTTTTTATTACTTTCTTTAAATATATAAAAACTATTTATAATTATTTTTTTATTTAGCTATATAGCGGCAACTAGGGTTAGGGGTAAATATAGGAGGTAATTAAGTTAAAAAATTATAAAGATTCTATATCTATTATATAAAAGTCTAAACCGTTCTTTAAAATTTTAGTTTATTAATAGTCTAATCTAAACGCTATAATAATTCTAGCTTAAAAGATTTAAAATAAGTTTTTTAGTTCTAAGCTATTAATAATAGTAATAATAATAATATAGTTTACTGCTCTCTTAGTAGCTATAGAGTATTAGTACTAATATATTTAAGGATAGTATTTATAATATTATTAAATTTTAATAAATAACTACTATATTATTAGAAATCTCTTATCTAGAATATAAAGCTAATAATATTCTAATCTATATATAATTAAAGGTATATTAAAGGTATATTAAAAGCTAGCTTATAAAGAATAATAAAAGTATTTTTAAATAAATAACTTAATTAACTATTAATAATAATAGAAGGTAGATAAAAGAAATAAAATCTTTAATTTAATAATAAAATTAATTATTCTAGGATATTTATTATTAGGTAATACTTTTAATTCTATAATAAAAGTATTTTAACTTAGGAAAGAATATTCTTTTTTTGTATTAATATAAAGTAATTAGTATCTATATTAATAATTAATAAGGGGTATATTATATAATAGACGCTCTAGTCTCTTACTTATTTAAAGGTATTTTTTTTATTAATTTTTTAATTTATAAGGAAATTTAACAGTAGCGTTTTTAGCTAGTAATTTAATATACTAATATACTAATACACTAGCTATCTTAGACTACTACCTAGTCTAAAGGGGAGGAGGGGCAAAGGATAATACCCCTCCTATTTAAATAAACTAAGTATTATTATTATTAATATAGTGCAGCGTAAAAAAGGATATAGTCTAGTGTTTTTTATCTAAAGTTATCTTATTAGTTAAAGGAAGACTAGGTTTGCAAATCTAGTTAAATCTATCTAAGGGCGAAATATTCCGCTAGCTAAAATATTTAGAATACTATATTAATATATATTTCTAGGAATTTATATTTACTACTATATATAAGTAGAAAGTTTCTCTTTAATTACTAATCTAATCTATATACTATTATAGAAAAATATTTTATTTATTTAGAAAATAGAGTAATAAAAAGTAATGAATTATTTAAAGAAAATATTAATTAAAATACTTACTTTTAAACTACTTAATTATAGTAATAATATAAATAAAATTATTTTAGCTTTAGATACTAGTCTAAAAGGCTAAAAAGGCACTTTTATATAAGTTAATAATAATAATAAGAAATATTATTTTTTATAATATAAAAGTAGCTTATAAACTAATATTAAAATAAAGTATAATACTAATAAATATAAATATCATAGCTTACTTAAAATATTAGAATAAGTGTAATTTTAATTATATAATATAAAATTTATTATTAAAATTAATATAAATATATTAGTTATATAATTAAACTATATAGTTATAAATCTACTAAGAACCTTTATAATTAAATAATTTATATAAATTTAATTATTTAATTTTAATATTTATTATATATTTAAATTAAAATATATTATAGCTAATAGCTTATTTTAGAAACTAATTACTATAGAAAATAAAAAAAAGTTAATAGAAAAAAAAGATATTAATAATTTTATTATTAAAAAACTATAATATATTTATATTTATTTTATATATATTAAACTAGTTTTATTTTTATCAATAGATAATTATAAAGAAATATATTAAAAAATTATATAATATTTAATAATATTAAAGTAACTATTAAACCTAAAAAATAAAAATAAGTTTTAGCGCTTTAAGTTAAATATCTTTTAATATATAATATATAAATATATATTATTTTAAAAAGCAAGACAGAATACGCCCCTATAATAAGTAGTTAATCTATATAAAAAGTAGCTAAAGATCCTAAAAAAGCTATATAATTAAAAGAATTACTATAGATATAAAAGTATTTATTATTATATTATAAATAAGTATTAGTAGCTAGATTTATTTTAAGATATTTTAAAGTATATTATATTTTATAATACTTATTAGAAATATACTTTAAACTATATATATAAAGAGCTTTATTTTATATAGATTATTAGTATATAGGATAGAATAGTAGTTAATATAATATATATATTATTATATTATAATAAGTAATATTTAGTTATTATATATAATAATCTTAATAGTTAAGCTAAAGTAATTAATAATAATAATTAAAAAACTATTATTAAATTTTTTTATAAAGAGGTAATAATATAGTATAGCTATATAAAAATACTTATTAATAATAAAAAATTAGAAAATAAAAGTTATATAAATAAGCTTATAGTATATTTTAATATTAAATATAGATTTACTATATTATATTATTTATAAATAAATAAAATAGTTAAATATAGCTATAAACTAATTATTAATATACTTATAAAAATAAATAAAAGTAATTTTTATTAATAAATATAATATTTATTAGTAATACTATAAGTAAATTATATAATTATTTAAGTAAATACTAAGATAACTTTATTTTATATTCTATATAATATTAAATTAGTATTGCTAATTAAGTTTATTAAGTTAACTTAGTATGTTTTTTATTAAAATAAAATTATTTTATAAAAAAAACTATTTATAATATATACTAGATAATTTAAATAATAATAAAAAGATTTAAATAAAGTAGTATTTTATTTTTATTATATATATAAAAATAATAAAAATTTATTTAATAAATTATATATAATTTACTTTATACTATTATAATTAAATAACCTAATACTCTTATATAATTCTATTAAAGAATTTAATTACTTTATTAATATAAAATTATTATATAAATAAATAAGATTATTTTATATTATTAATGTTATAGATAATTATAGTATATATAAAATTAATAGAACTTAATAGTACCTTTCTCTTTACTACTATTACTAGTTACTACTTAAAGAAGTTTATTTAATATAAAAAACTAAATATTCTTAAATAAGCTATAAATAATATATTAAATTATAATATAAATTTAAATAATAAAAGTAATTAAAATAAAGCTATATTAAAAATAGTATTAAAACTAAAATTAGATAATAAAATAAAGAAAGCTATTATAGTTATATAAGAAATATAGTAAGTAGTAGTAAAGTATATAAATTAAAATAAAATTTTATATAAAATAGACTTAGCTAATTATATTATTAATTATTTAAGAAATAATTATACTATTATTAGTAATAAAGCTTTTAAAAAACTTAAAATATAAATATTTTTTAATATAATTTTCTAAACTATAAATATAAGTACTTATATTAGTAAATAAAAATATAGATTATATCTACCTAAATAATTAAAAATTAACTTTATTTATATAGTAAATATATATAAAGTTATAATATTAATTTAGGACTTTAGCTTCTATAATAATAAAGTAGCTTTATTTATATTACTATTTAAGTAATAAATATTAAAAGTATATTTATTTATTATATTATATTTTATATATAATATAGTAAAAGTATAATATAGTAAGATAGCTAAAGAAATATAAAAAAAATCTAATCTTTTATAGTATATAGATTTTTTCTATATACTATAAAAGATATATATACTTATTAAAAATTAAACTTAAGTCTTAATATTATTAAAGACTAGATACTAACTACTATATTACAGTTATATTAATACTACTATTACTTTATAAATTTTTATAAATTTCTTTATTATAAGATTTAATTAATTAGGATTTTATATACCTAAGTATATAAAATTAATAGCTAATTATTCTTAATTAATAATTATATTATTAAAATTTAATTTAGATAATAAATAATTATATATAATATATATATATATTTATTATAGTATTAGCTAAAATCTATAATATATATAATACTATACTTATACTATTAAATACTATAGGCGTGGAAATAAAAAGAATAAAACTTTAATAATTAAATAGCTAAGAAAAGTAAAATATAAAATTTCTATAATAGTATATATATTATAATATTAAAAAAAATAGAAAAAATAATTATAATTATAAAAATATAGTTTTAAATATATAATTATAATTATATATATATATAACTTATATATACTATTATATTTAAGATTAAATACTACCCTTTAAATAAGCTATTCTATTTATATATATATAATTATTTGCTAAAAACTTAATTACTAGCTATTTAAATCTAAATATTAAAAAGCTTTTCTTTAAATAAAATATTACTTAAAAATAAAAATAAAAAGATTAAGGCTTATAATTTTAATATAGCTATTACCTTTAATAATTATAATATATAGTAAGAAATATAACTTTATAAAATAAAAAAATATTAAAAGAAAGTAATATAAATAAAACTAAATAAATATCTTTTTATAAAGGAAGTAAAAATAAAAATAAAATAATACTAGCTGCTAATATATATAATTTATTTAAATAAGTTTACTTTTGCTTTTATATTAGTTATTAATAATATATATAATATTTTATTAATATTATTTATAAAAACTTTAAGAAATATATATATAATATTATATTAAATATAGTTCTTACCTTTTTAGCTTTAATATATAAATATTAAATATTATTTAATATTAATTAAATAAAAAACTATTTAATAATAGTTTCTATTAAATAGCGCTATAATATACTTTTATACTTTAAGAATTAGTTAATATAATAATATACTAATATAAAAAATTTAATTATACTATTTTTTAATAGTATATAAGATATATTTAAGTACTAGTCTATAATTAAGTATATTCTATAAAATTAGGAAGTAATTAAAAAAATAATAAAAAGATGAAAATCTATATAGGATTAAATTAAAATTATATAAAATCCTAGTAATTTAGGAAAATACTTTAACTTTATATACTTTTATTAATCTTTTATAGAAATTAATAAAACTTATATTTAATATAAGCTATATTCTAATATTAATAAACTATATTATTTATTAATAACTTATTCATTTTAAGAAAAAAGTTTCTACTTTAATAAATATTATATTAAAAAATATTAAGCTAATAATCTTTAATTTTTAAATTAAAGTCTCCTGGCTTAATAATAAAAAGCTTACTTAGATTAATATTATATATAATATAAATAAATACTTAGTATATATAGTTAATTTACTACTAAAAAGTAAAAAAATATAAATAGTAATATTATTAATTAAAAAGTAATAATAGTCTACTTAATAGAAGAACCTTAAAGCTCTATTTATTGTAATAGAAATATAGTAAAAAGGTAGGCAAGCTAGCTTATATAAACCTTCTTAATCCTTATTATATATATGTAATTTATAAATAACTTAAAATAAATATAAATAGTTATTAACTTTAAAAACTAGAATAAGTAATTACTTATAAATAATAGATAAAGTAGGAATATAATAGAAAGAAATAAAAGAAATATATAGAAAAATAAAAAGAAAAATTATTACTATTTATTAAAAATTTACTAAGCTATTAAATATTAAAGATAAAGTAACTAAAGCTATAAATAAAAACCATAGTATTTATTCTTATTACCTATCTATACTAATTAAACTAAAGTAAAAAATAGAAAATATTAAACTTTTATTAAACTTATAAAAAATTATATTATTAATTAAGAATATATTTAAAATAAATAATAAAGTAAGATAAAATTACTTATATTATCTTTATATTTAAAAGGCTAGAGCTTACTATAATTTTTAAATTAAAAATTTAACTAAAGAGGATACTTATTTATATTTTATTTAAATATACTAAGATAGGAATTTATTAAAGAAATTAAAATTTAATAATACTATATATATATAGTTCTACTAAGATATAAAGCCTACTTATTATAATAATAAGCTAAGTATTTACTATCTATATCTATAAAAGCTAGAGAAGCTTTTTACTTTACTTTATATAAATATAAAAAATATAATTTCTTTTTCCTTAAAAGTATAATAAAAGTAAAATAGGTTACTTATACTACTATTATTTAGTTAGTTTATAAAAAATCTAATCTACTAGCTAGTCTTTAAAAAAGTATATATATATAATTAATACTTATATAAAACTAATAGCTATCTAAATATAAAATAGCTTAAGAATTATATTTATATAATTTTCTAAACTTTAATATAAATAAACTTAAAGTATTATTATTATTATATTATTTTTTAATTAAATCTAAACTGTTACTTTATTATTTACTTATATTATACTAAGTTTTTAAAGCTTAATATAAGTATTACTTTTTATTATTTAAACCTAAATATTCTTAGTCTTTTTAATAGCTATAGTATATTATAGATCTAAAAAAATATTAACTTAATATAAAAAAATAAAAGTATTTATATAAAAATACTTTTAAAATAATATAAGTATATTAAAAATTAATAGCCTAAAGTAAATATATATAATATATTATAAGGTAATACAATTATTAATAGCTTTATCTATTATATTAAAAACTAAATAATATTTAATAAAAGGGTAAATAACTATAAAATTAAATAAATTAAAGTTATTTATAAAGCTAAAAATATATATATCTCCCTACCTTACTTATTATATAAAACTACTAGTCTAATAAAAAGAGAGCGAATTACTATACTTTTATAGTTTATAACTATTTAGAATAATAGTAATATATTAAAAATAACTAAATCTAAAATATATAAAAATTTAATAAAAGCTTATAAGGATTTAATAGCCTTTTACTATATTCTATTAAGCTTTCTAAATTATATATTAATTCTATTTTATTTCCTATATATAGTAGAATTAAATAGCTATTTAGCTATATTTAATATATTGCTAAGAAAGTATTAATAAGACTTTTTAACTATATTTAAAAAGCTTAAGCTCTTATTCTTATATAGTAATAATAATTAAAAAAAACTAATTAAAGAAACTAGAAAAAAAGCTTTTATTATAATAAAAAAAATATATATTACTAGAAAAATATAAAAAGTACTTTTATTAAAAGAAATTATACTTTAATAATAAAAATAAAAAAGTTTAAAGTATTCTTAATAATAAAGAATCTAGCTTAATAGTAATATAAGTTTAATAGAATTCTATAACTTTCTATATATTACTTACTTCTTTAATAGTATTTCTAATATCTTTTCTTCCCTTTTATCTATAAGGTACTACTATATAATAATTTTTATAAAATAAGGATTATTAATTTTCTTATTATAGTAATTTTTCTAGAATAATTAAAAGTAGCTATACATTATAATAATAAGCTCTTTTGCTATAGTCTCCTTTAATATATTATTAAAGATAATTAAAATAAATAACTTTAAGTTAACTATTTTATTAGTAACTATTGTATATAGCTAGTTACCCTTATTAAAAAATATAAATTTATTTATTTAAAAATATATATTTAATATAAAAGAAAAGTATATATTATAATATATATAGAGTTATAAGCTAGCAAGATTATATAATAAAGAAAGTAGGTAATAAGAAATATTAAGAAAATTTATAATAAATTAAAAAAAATATAAATTATATACTTAGTTAGCTATTTACTTAATTACTTAATTACTTAGCTAGTTGCTTACTTAGTTGCTTACTTAGTTACTTACTTAGTTACTTACTTAGTTACTTACTTAGTTATTTACTTAGTTATTTACTTATTTATTTACTTATTTATTTTACTTACTTACTTGCTTACTTATTTATTTTTACTTTATACTTATAAGATAAGTACTAGTTAGTAGGAAATATATTATAATATAGCCTTTTAAGTATATAATTTAATTAGTTTATAAAATATAAATAAACTTAATATAAATAGCAAAAAATTAATTATTTATTACCTTTCTAAAAATTAGTTTTTTTAAAAGTATATATTTAAGTATATTATAATTCCTTTATTATACTTATATTATTACTAACTAGATAAACTACTATATATACCCTCCTACTTTCCCTACACTAGCCTTACTACTATACTATATATATTATACCTTTATAATACTTTTATAAAAGCTATTAAATATATATATAAATATATATAAAAAAGTAGAAACTATATTATAATAGTAATATAAGACAACTAAAATAAGGTTATATACTATTTAAATAATTATTATATTAAACTATAATAAGTAATATAATATTTATAAGGAATTTTTAATTACATAGACTTTTATAATTTATTTCCTTAGTTAGTAATTAGTTTATTTTATTAATAATATAAATAATATAAAAATTAAAATAATTTTAAATAAGTTAATATTTATTTTTATAATTTTTTTTAAATCTAATATTAAATATATAAATAGCTATAATATTTTATACTATAACTTTTTAAATAATTATATATTTTTTAAGAATTTTATAAAGTTAGCCTAGAAGCCTTAATAATATAAGTTTATAATTAATTATATTTATTTATATAATCTATATATAAAGAAGCATTTTTATCTTTAAAAGCTTTTAATTATTTATAAAGAAATAACTAGCTTTAAAGACCTTTATATAATTAATAAAGTTACTTCTTCTACTTTTAAATAAGCTTATATTACTTTAGGATTATTTATAATAATTAAGTATAAATTTATTATTTTAAAAATATAGGTTTTTCTTTATTAGTACTAGTTTATACTATTTTTTTATAAATACTTTAGTTTATAATAATATTATAAATCCTATAATACTTTAAAGATAATTTTACTAATATATTTATAATAATTTACTTTTTTATATATAATAATACTTTTTTTCCCCTTAAATTTTTAAATTTTTATTATAATTATAAATTATTTTTAACTAAATAAATCTTTATAAGTATAGATTGATTTTTTATTAAATTTTATATACTTTTACTTATTATATAGTAAAATTATATTAAAGGTAATCTTTTAATATATAATAAAATAAATTATAATATTTTTATTTAAAAATATATTTAGGATTTATAGACTATATAATTTAATATAAAATAATATATATATTATAATTAAATCTATATAGCTATTAAATAAAATTTTATATATATATATTTCTTTCTTTAAAAGCTAGTTAAAACTAGTAAATTTTTTTATACTACCTTTTATATATACTATTATATAAAAAATAAAATTATTTTATATATTATATTATTAAGTATTATAGCGCTTTTACTCCCTAATAAATAAACTTTATATTTATATTTTAAGATTTTATTTTTTTATAATTTTATTTTAACTTACTAAATCCTAAGGAATAGCTAATTTATAAACTTAATTAAATAAATAAAATTAATTATCTAAGATAAAATTTTAATATAAAATAAATACAATATTTTTATAGTTTATTATACTTTCTATAATATTATAGAGATTAATAATCTTTTATTTAAAAGTATATTAATTCTATTTAAAAGTAATTTTACTTAAACTATTCTTATAGTTAAGTATAGTAATTATACTAATTAAATTAATATATCTTTATATAATAACTTTATTTAACTTTAATTAATTATTCTATACTTATATTAAATATAAAGTTTTAAGTAGGTTTAAAAAATAAATAGTACTTTTAATAGATTAGATAAATATTTTATAATATAATTTTTTATAAATAAATATAGTTTTTATTAAAAATTTAATATTAATTCTTTAATTTTACTTAATTTTATAAGTATATATACTTTACTATAAAGCTTTTATAGGCTTAGAATAATTATAATTTCTTTATTTAGCGAATAATTTTAATTATATATAATAATATAATTAATAATTTTAATATTCTAAACTTAAACTAAATATCTAGCTTTAAATAAACTTATTATTTAATTAATACTACTAATTCTAATAATAATACTAAATATTATATTTTTATAAAGTATTTATAAATCTTTATACCTATTAAATTATTACTTTTAATTTTATATTTAAAAATTAAAGCTTTAATTATATTTTTATAGAATTTATACTCAAAGATTAAGCTTTATTATAAGATAAAATCAATTATTATAAATATATAAAAATTATATTAAAACTATAATCTTAAGTAGCTTTTTTAATAAAGAGAGATAGCTTTTATATAAAGTTAAACTTATTACTATAGAAAATAAATATTTATATATATTTTTATAAACTTAATTTTTAATTTATCTTTATTTTATAATAACTATTAATATATTATAAAGATAGTTTTTATAGACTATTAAAATTAATTTATAAAATATATATTTTAGCTATAGTTAATTATATATTATTTTATTCAAAGTTACTAATATTATATAACTTTATATATTTTTTTATAATTTTAAAAATTAATTTATAAATAATATAATCTATAATAAAGTTTTATTAAAATAATTAAATAATTCTTTATATAGAAATATATATAAAACTTATTATATAATCTAATAATAAAACTTATTAAAAAACTTAATATATAACTTATTAAAAACTTTATTAAAAAACTTATTAAGAAACTTATTAAGAAACTTATTAAAAAACTTATTAAAAAACTAATTAAGTAACTAATTATATAACTTATAAACAAACTTATTAATAAACTTATTAATAAACTTATTAAAAACTTTATAAAAAAACTTATTATATATTTTAAATATTTATTAATAAATTTTTTAAAAAATTTATAAATAAAAGTATAAAAAATATTTATTAAAAGCTTTTTAAAATATTTATTATTAAATTTATTAAAAAACTTTTTGTATTTCTTTAAAAATCTAATATAATACTTTTTAAAACTTTAATATATATATTATAAAAGTTTATTAAAAAAACTATTAAATAATTTATTATATATATTATATTTATTAAATTTATTAATATGTTTATTAAATATATAAATTTTAAATATATATATTTTATTTAATTAATAAATATATATATAGTTATATAAATAAATAAATATAAATAAAAATCTAATAAATATAAATATATAAATAAAATAAAATAAAATAATAATATTTTTTATAAAAGTTTATATATATACAAAAGTATTATAAATATTCTTTATAGCTACTTAATAGCTACTTTACTATTACTTTATATTTTTTTTTATTTTTAAAGCTTTTTTTTATACTTTTCCTAAGTTTAAAATTAATATATTTATTTATAGGCTTATATTATTAATTATTAACCTTTTTTAAATAAGTAACTATTTATAAGCCCTTCTATACACCTGTAATAGTTTATATAAAAATTATTTATAAACTTTTCTATTATTATATAAGTTTTAAAGGTTTTATAACCTTTTTAATAAAGAGAATATATTTTCTTATTTTTATATATTATTTCTATATAAGACTATACTAAATATATAATTATTATTACTATTTAAAGATAGCTTTATATTAATTAATATTTTTAAATATAATTAAATATAATAAGTTATTAATTTATAATATAAACCTAAAGTTTTTTTAAAAGTCTAAGTCTTATATAATTTTTATATTAATTAATTACTTTATTAATATAGAGCTATCCACTTATTTTATTAATATTTCTACCTTTTATAAGTTTTAATTCTTAATTATACTATTTATAAATTTATTTATACTAATATATATAGCTATATTTCTAGCTATATTAAAACTTTTAAATATTTTCTTAGTATATATTAATATAAAATAAATATAGTATAAAACTATAAATAGCCTTATTATAGATTAAAGGATTAGAATAAATAAGTATATATAGTTTCTATATAGGTTAGAATTATAAGAATAATTTTTCTAAATTTTTATTATAAAGTTGCAATATTAAATACTAAAGATTATATACGCTTTAGCCTTTTTAAAAATAATATAATATTAAAATTTATAAAGTTCCTTTATAGCTCTTTATAAATTTTTAAAAATTATATAAAAGTTTATAACTTTAGATAATCTTTTTATAATTAAAAGAATTTTTATATTTTAATATAAAATAAAATTAAATATAAAATTCTATTATAAAGCTTAATATATTATAATAAGATTCTATTATTCTTTAATAAACTTATTATAATAAAGTTTTAATAATAAAATTTAATATATTAATAATATTATTAAATATTAAATTTTAAAATTACTTTTAATATATAAAAAATTTAATAATAAAAATTTAAAATAATAATAAATATATAAATAAAATAATGCTATTTTAATATATAAAATTTAATTAAAAAATTTAAAGTTAATAAAATATATATTTTAAATATTAATAATAATAAAAAAATTATAATTAAAAGAAAATATTATTTTATTATTAAATTTAATATATTAAAGTATTTTAATAATAATAATAATAGTAATAGTAATAATAATAATAATAATAATAATAATAATAATAATAAAAATAATAATAATAATAAAATTAAATATTATAAATAAAAATAATATATTAAATAATAATTATATTAATATTATATTAATATTATTTTATTAAAATTATTATTATTAAATAAAGTTATAATTATTTATATAAATCTATAGCTATATAGCTATAATATATTTATATTGAATAATATAATATATATATAAATATAATAATTTAAAAAACTTTTAAAGGAGTTAAAAAATATTATATATATCTTTATTAAATATATATACCTTTTAAGGAAGGACTATAAGTTAGTTAAATAACTATAAAATAGCTATAAGGCAACTATAAAGTAGCTATATAATAGTTATTATATAAAATAGTCTATATTATTTTTTTATAACTTTAAAAGCCTTTATACTAATTTATAGATTTTAATACCTTTCTATTTAAATTATTATAAATTACTTTTATTTATAACCTTTTTATTCTTTTTTTATTTTTCCTTTTATAGTTTTAATAATTAATTAAATAGTTTTATATAATATATAAATAACTTTATAAGTTTTTTAAAACATTTTATATAGTTTATATTACTATATTTAAATTTCTTTTTAAATACTATATAGATTAATATAGTTATAAATAAAAAATATATTATTATTTATAACCTATAGCTTTTATTTTAGTTAATTTACATTTATATTTATATTTATATTTTTTTTATATTAATTAATATAGATTTAAGTATTGTTATTCTAATTAATATAAACTTAATATAAATAAATACTTTTATTAATAGTTTCTTTTATATATATAATTAATATAAGTACCTATATAAATATTATAATAGGCTTTATAGAACTAAAATAAACTATTATCTAATTAATAATTTTTATATACATTTATACTTTTTATTATAATAGTTATATATAATTATAATAGGACTACCTCCTTAATATAGTTCTTATTTAGCTTTTATATAATAATAGTTAGCTTAATATAGAATAATATAGCCTACTTATAAAAATATTATTTTTATAATTAATATAAAATTATATATCTTTTATTTAAAAAATATATAGAAGTTTTTTATTTATTTTAAGATAATTACTAGTCTATATTTATTTTTTTACCTTTATAATTTAGTTATACTTATTATAATTTTTTAACTTTTTATTTATATTAATATATTTAGGTAGTATATTAGTTTATATATTTAAGGGCTTATCTTTTTTATTTATTATATTAAAAATCACTATAATATAATATAGATTTATAAAAATCTATATAAAAAATAAATAAATAGGAAAAGAATTTTAATAATTAACAAAAAAAGATATAAATCTATATAATTATTATAAAAAACTAAATTTAATAAAAATAAATTAAAATATAATAAGTAGCTATATAAGGCTTAATATTTTATATATTAAAAAGAAGATTTTATATAAATAAGTATAAAAACATAACTAACCTATAAAGACTATATATAAATACTATATATTAACCATATTTACCTCTCTTTTTAGCTTTAAAATAAGCTATTTATACTACTTTATGTAAAGCTATAAGTATATAAAAGTAATAGTATAAAAGTATATTAAACTATATATAAATAGAATTAATAATATAGATAAATATTAATATATTTTATATTAGTATTATAGCTATATAATACTTATAATATATATATATAATATAAATTATATAGAGCCTATATATACTTAAATTTTAAGATTATAATTTAAGGAATTTTAATATAGGTAGATACTATTTTATAGTAATAATATAATAAAATCTAGCCCTTTATAGTTAGTATTATAATCTATTTTTATATAGATTTATATAGATTTATAACTACTTTTATAGCCTTTATTCCTATTTATAAAATTTTAATTTTTAAAAATCTTTATATATTTAAAGTTTATTATATTTATTTAAGCTTTAATCTAATATATAAATATAATAGTAATCTACTAGTAATAATATAAAATAGTAGTATATAATAACTTAAAATAATACTTTTATAAAATAAAAGTAATTATTATTTATAAATATTATATATAATAGGCTATAATTATAATAGGAGCCTAGCTTATAAATAGTCTATTATATTAATATTATCTTAAAAGAGTTAAAATTTAATTATATTAAAAGGCTTAATTAAGCTATTAGCTAGTATATTAATAATTAAAATTTACTAGAAGTTTATAATACTAGTAGCGACCTTCTTTTATTATTATTTTAGCTAAATTTAAGTATATTTTATATACTTATAATATATTAAGTCTTTAAATAAAGTAATAGTACTATTATTATTATTTTAAATAATAATAAATAAAAGTATTTAAAAACTTAAATTAAGTTCTAGTATATATACTCTAAGCTAAATAGCTTTTTTAGCTAATTATATTTAATTAAGATATTCTATTTTAATTATAGATAAAGCTATAATTGCTTATTATTTTAAAGACTAGCTAATAGCTATATTATTAACCTTAAATATATATTTTAATTTTAAATAATAAGTATTAATATTTTTAGTTTAATCTAAATTAGTAAAGCTTTTAATAGGTATAAGGCTACTAGAGAAGTAGAGGTAATAATAAAAAGTCCTTTTTAAGTAATAGTAAATATATTTTATTACTTAAATATATATTAGTAAAAAGTTAAATATAAATTAATTAATAACTAAAATAAAAAAAGCTAAATTACTTTAAGTTTTTTATATTATATATATTAATAATCTAATAGCTAATTAATACTATTTAAGATTTTAAATAAAAGCTTAATAATTTTTAGAAGCTAGTTCTAATTTATATATTATTTTTATTAAAGTTTTTTATAATTTATAGTCCTATATACTATATTACTTAAGAATATATTTAATATAAGCTATTTAGCTAAGTCTAAGAACATATTAAATTTAATTCTAAATAATTATTATATTTGAATAATAGTTATAAAAGCTTAAATTCTTTATTTTAAACTTATTATTTAAATAGCTTTTTATATATTTAATATTTTTTAAAAAAGACTTAATAACTAGAATATTATTAATATAGAAAATAATAATAATATTTTTCTTTTTATAATAGAAAATATATAGGTTTAATATTAATAGCTTAAAGCCTAAAGTTTAAATATATCTAGTAAAAGTATTATATTAAATATATAATAATTACTTTAAGCTATATAAAGTTTTATTAAGCTTATAAACTATATTTAGATCTTTATTAATAAAATTTTTAAGCTATTAAATATGAATTTCCTTATCTATATTACTATAAAAGAATATAATTACTATATTTATTTACTTTAAGTTTTAATTATAAGCTATAGCTAAAGTAAAAATTATTTTATAATCTATAAGCTTAATTATTAAAATAAAAGTATTAGTATAATTTAACTTTTTATACTATTTAAAGCTATAAATAATAAAATATATTTTATATTAAAAGACTTTACTAAAAAAGCTATATTTTAATATAAAGACCTATTTACCCTAGGGAGCTAATTAATTAGGAAAATCTTAAGTTAAAATTTAAGTTTTATTATTTTTTAAAGACTTAATTTTATTTTATATTATAAGCTTTTATTATATTTTATAAATATTATTTTTTATAGTTTATATATATATTTTAGGAATAGCGGGCTTTATATTAATAGTAAAAATATTTAAAGCTAAAAAAATTAAGTCAAAATACTTATTTTTTAAGTATTAGATATTATTAAAAGATTTTATTCTAATTTATAAAAAAAGGTTTATTATCTTTATTATAAAGTAGCTTATTACCTTATAGAGAAGGTATAGTCCCTAGTATAAATTTAGGACTAGAAGTTACTAAATATAAAATTAATAGTATAATTAGCTTTAAATAAAGAAAATACTATAAAGAGGATTTAAGTTTTATTTTAAAATTAGATAAGGCTAGAAAACTACTAATAGATATATTTTTTTAATAATACTTTCCCCCTCTACTATAGTTTCTATAAACTTTAGGCTAGTATTATTATTATTTAATAGTAGGCTACCCTTTTCCTATAGGAAAGTTATTTAAAAATAAGGTTAAACCTTATTATTAAGTATAAGTATAATATATTAATATTTATTATAATAGCTAATAAATATATTTAAATAAGTTTTTTTCTCTTATAAAAATAAAAAGATATTTAGTATTTTTTAATTTAAAATATATTTTTTAATTCTAATTCTTTAAAGATATAAAAGCTTAGGTTTAGCGCCTATAATTATTTTATATAATATTTTCTTTTACTCTATAATATAGGTATAATTATAGATATAAACTATAATTATAAATAAGTTTTTTTAATATTTTTAATATAGCTATTAATATTTAGTTTATATATTTTATAATACTATTTATTTATAGCTTATAAAATATTATAAGTTTAATAGTAATAATATTACTATAATACTAATTTTTAATTTTATTTAATTTAAAAATATTATCTATTTAGATTTAGTAAATATAAAGTTTAGTATATTTAAACTTTTACTTAAAATTATTAAAATAGCTTAACTATATCTTTAATTTTTTATTTTTAATTAGATAAGCAATAGTATACTTTAATTAATTATTTATAAATAAAATAATATATTTATTTTTTATATAGCTTTTTAAAAAAGCTTTTTAATATTACTATAAATAAAGTTTATATAAAAATAGCTAAGCTAAAAGTAGCTTTTATATAAATATTATTATACTTTAGGAAAAATATAATAATTATAAATATTTATAATTTTAAGCTTTTTCCTAAGTTTAATGCCTTTAAAAGTATATATAAAGTACTTAATAATATTTTTATTAATATAACTAAGTTAGCTATACTAAAGCTTTAATACTTCTTTATTATAAATATAAAATAGCTTTCCTTCTAAGCTATTATCCTTCTTAGGATTTTTTTATAAGTTTAATTGAATATTAATAGGAAATATATTTATATTAATTATTTTAATAGTAATAAAAGCTATTAACTCCTCTTAGTAATTAAATAGGAAAAAGTTATTTTTTATCTAAATAATAATACCTTTTAAATTAACTTAAATACTATACTAGCTATTCTTTTAAATAAGTTTTAATAAATAGTTACTATTTAATAGCTAGCTCTAAAAGATAAGGTTAATAGGTATTATAAAAATATATAATATATTTAAGAATTTAAATATATATTTCTTTTTATTTATATTATAATAATACCTTTAATATTATTTATTTAATTAATATTATTTTAGGGCGTAATATATTAAAATTAATAAAAACTAAATAATTAGTAATTAAATATTAAATATATATATTATTTAAAGTTTATTTTTAAAAAATAGATTCTATAGTAAAAGTCTTATTAATTATTATATAAAATTTTAAGTTTTTATACTAATTATCTAAGTTTATATCTATATTTTTATATAAATATTTATAGTTTAAATTATTATTTTTATTACTTTTAAAGTAATTATAACTATTATGTTTATTTTTACCTCTTTAACTATAGCTTTTATAGCTAAAACTAAGGTTTTAATAAGTTTAAAAAATATAGTTAATTTTTTTAATAAGTTTTATAGTATTAAAGTAGCTTTTATACTTAATAAATATCTAGGCTTTTATAAGTATTTTTTTATTTTTAAATAATAAATACTTACTATTTAGTACTTAGTCTAGGCAGAGTTATATAAGCTTTAATAACTAGAAAAGTAATATTAGCTTCTTCTTAGCTAGAAAATAGATTTACTATAGTTTAGATAAAGTAATTAATAGTATAATCTAAGATATAAATAGTCTTTGTAAAAGCTTTACTATTAAATATTATTACTTCTTTAAAAAGTTTATAGGTCTATATATATTAATTATAATAAAGGTTATATTTTAAGCTTAAGCTTATATAAAAATAATAAATTAAATAATTTAGTTTTATTTTTAATATAGTATATATCTATATAATATTAATAATAATAGCCTTAAACTATATTTTATAATTAACTACATTCTTATAATCTTTAAGTTTAAAATATTCTAATTGCTAGTATAAGTTATTAAGGGTTTTTAATCCTTAAAGCTTATAATTAACTTTAATTTCTAGCTAAAAAGCATTAATATTTATAAAGTTTTTAAAGTCTATTATATAGTTATTTTTTAAAATAATTTTAATAGTATTAATAGGTAGTTTTTAGTTAAAAGTCTATTTAATAAGATATTTTTTAAAGTTTTTATTAATTTTATTAAGCTATTATTTAAAAGCTTTAATTTCTCTCCTAATAATATAAGTCTAAAAATAATTTATAATTAAGTATTAGTATATTTTATATTACTAGACTTAATACCCTTTATTGTTCTTTAGCTTCTTAATATATATAGGTTAGCTTATAACTTTAATAATAGCTATTACTTAACCTTTAAACCCTTTAAAAAAAATCTTTAAAAAGTAATTTTAAGGGTCCTTTAATATAAAGACTAAATAGGTTAATAGTATATATATTTAAAGGAGTGTAAATAGATAGTTCTTAGTTAAAGAAGTCTAAAGATAAGCTAATATTTATAAGCTTTAAAAAGTAGAACTCTAGATTAACTTTATTTAAATAATCTTTATAATTAAATAATAAATTAAAGCTAATATTAAAATAGTCTTTAAATAGTAAATTATTTAGTAATAGCTTTTAAACTAAAGTATAATACTTAATATTTAAAGATTAATTATAATATAAAAAATCTTTAATAAAAATATATTAATTCTTTTAAGTTTTAGAGTTAGGAAGAAGTTTATTTAATAGCTTCTTTATTAGATATAAATATAGCTTTTTATCTTAGCTATTTAAAGAAGCTAGGGCCCTAACCTTTTAAATAAAATAAAGTAGTTAAATAACTTTAATCCTTAATTTTAAAATTACTTAAAAAGGCTAAATACTAGCCTTTTTACTATATTATTTATAGTATATTATAAAGTACTTAGATTGTTTACAACACTTAGAACCTATAATAAGATAAATAAAAGTAATAAATGAAAGTACTATAGTAGCTAAGTATTTTGTATTTATAGCTACTACTAACTCCTAACTTAGTAATAGCTAAGGGGAGTACTAAGCTTTATAATAGAAAGGTACTACTTTAAGCTTTCTACTAAGCTATAAAAATTTCTATAGCTAGGGGCTTATATATAGTATAATATCTATAATATTAAAGGTTATAGGGCGTTAGCTAGCTATAGAATTATATATAGAAGTTACAAAAGACTATCTAAATATAATTATTAAATATAAAAGCTTAATTCTATATTTAAAGATTATAAGTATAATATATAGCTTTAGGATATAATAGGGCTTAAATAAGCTTAGATTTAAATATTCTAAAGCTTAAAATAAGTCTATAGCAGTCTTTTTAATTATTAAAATAATTAGATTATAATAATCTAGGCTTATAACCTATTAAAATAATATATTAGTTAGTTACTATAAGAGTAAACTACTAGCTTAGATATCTAAGCACTAGGCACCTAGTATATAATACTTTAATAAATACTTTATTAATTTCCTATCTAAGCCTAGAATATAACTAGTTTTATAAGTTATAATAATATATTAGGAATAGTATTTACCTTATTTACTTTATAATATATATTAAATTTATAATAAAAAAAATATTATAAAGCTTTAACTAACTATAAATTTAATTTATTTATATTTTATATTAAAAATATAGTTTATTTTAATATTAGTATTATAGTAGAATAATTAATATAAATAATAATTATATTTTTAGCTAACTTAATTATATATTATATTTTCTTAATAATTTATATTATTCTTATAACTTTAAGCTTTATAGGCTAATAATTATATTTAATATTATTAATTAATTTATTTAAAAATATAATTAATTATATAGTTATATAAAATAGATTATTAGTAGATTTATTATTATTATAATATAATATTACTATAAAGCCTTATATTTTAAAGGTATTTAAATTTATAAATAATTTATATTATATATTAAAATATACTAAATAAATAAAACTTAAAAATACTTTTTATAAAGAATAATAGAAATTAAACTCTTTATTAATTAGGTAATTAAAAAGTATTAAAATTAAAAAACACTTATATATATTTTTCTAAGTATCTTTTATAGCTTTAATTAAATTTATTTTTTATTTTTATAAAAGCTTAGCTAGCTAAGTATATTAGTAAATAGTTTTATATAGCTATTTAGTAAGTTAAAAATAAATTTCTAAGTTTTTAAAGTTTTTTAAAAAATATAAATTTTAAATAATAATAATTTTATTTTTAGCTATAACTAAACTAAAATAGTTAATATACTATTTTAATAACTTTATTAAAAAATAATTAATAAAAAATCTAGTTATTAAAAAAATAATTTCTTTATTTTACAATAAGCTATAAACTAATTATAAATAATTAATATATTTTAAAAACATTTTTAAGAAAATAATAATATTATTTATAAATATTTATATAAATTTTTAAGAGTAGACTCTTATAGTATAGATTTTTAATATAATAGATTAATTATCTAGTAAGCTATCTAAGAATATAATTATAGAAAAAGAGTTATACTAAGCCGGGTAGAGCTAAGCTAAGCCTAAATAGGTGATTAGATTAATCTAAGCCCCTAGAGGCTTAATAATTCACAATATAAATATAAAAGCTTATTAGTTTATCTTTATATATAAAAGAAAGTTTTTATAGCTTATTAATATTATATTAAATTATTTTTAACTATAATATAAAATTATTATAAACTTATATTTATTTTTAATTTAAACTATAAATTAAATATTAATTATTATAATATAAGAGTAATTAGTAACTATCTTTATAATATTTAACTAGAAAAAAAAAGATATATGTTATTAATAAAAGCTTTATTAAATATTTTAATAAGTGTTTTTTAAATAATAAAATATAAATAAAAATATAAAGTAAATTAATTAGATTAAGTTATTTTATTTTAAATATAAAGTTTATTAAAAGTATTATTAATTACTTTTTAATTTTTAAAGCTAATTAAATAAATTTTTATAAGTTTTAAATTTATTTTAAGCTTTAATGATATTAATATTTATTTTAATTCTAAGATATTAATAACTTAGCTTTAGTTAATTTAGATACTAGGGAATTCTTTAATAATATTAATAAGCTAATTAGCTATTTACTAATTATTATAAATAGTAATATTACTAAATAGTTAATATTTAAAATTAATATTAATAAATATAGAACTAGTAGCTAAAAATAAAAAATAAAATAATAAAAACTATTATTATAATTATAATAATTAGTTTTTTAGCTTTAAATTTCTAGTTTAGCTTAATAAACTAAGTTTATTATAACTAATAAAGTATTTTTAATTTAAATAAAATAATAAGAATTTTAATTAAATTCTATTACTAACTTAAGTTTTAATTATTTATTTATTATAATTAAATTTAATAGAATATTTATAATTTAAATATAAAATAATAATATATTAATAAAGTGTAAAAAAATACTACTATTTTAACTTAAGTTAAACTAATAATTAAGCTTAAAAAATAATTCTTATATTAAAAGCTTTTTTATAAAAAAGATAAAAATATTTTAAATTAAATATAATAATATAATAATAAGTATTCTAAAATAAATTATTTATTTAATAAAATTAAATATATATTTTATAGAATTAATATTAATTTAAATATTTTAATATAAGCTAATAATAAAAAATTATTTAATAATATAAATAGTTATATCCTTTAATATAATAATACTTTAATTAATAAGAAAATTAGCTTTTAGGTTATTAACTAAGTAAATCTTAGTAGAAAGCGTAATATTAATAAAAATGCTACTAATTTTTTTATAGGAATAAATAATAAAAGTTTTAAGATTTAAATATTAAGTACTAGTTTTAAAAGTTTATTTTAATTTATAAAAGTTATTATATATCCTATATTAAAATAACTAGAGAATAATATAGTATTATTACTAATATTAATATTAATAATAATATAATAATATTTAGTAAAAGTATACTTTAATATAGTTATAGTTTATTTATTAATAAACTTAATTAAATTCCTTAATAAAATAATTAAGTAAAGTATATTAAGTAAATTATTATTAAATATTAACTTAATTTAAAGCTTAGAAATTTTTATACTAGCCCTCCTAGTAATTAAAGATTTACTAGGCTATAAAATAAAATAGTTTTTATTATAATAGTAATAGTAAAGAGTATTATAGCTTTTATATTATTTATAATATTTCTAGTAATTATAAGTTATAATTAGATTAGTAAAATAGTTATTTTAATTAAGATTATTTTTAAGAATATTTTTATTAAAATTTTTATTTTTATTATAATAATTAATAAATAATTCTTATAAACTTTAATTTTAATTATAATTATTTATAATATTATTTAAGTTAATATTTTTTTATTTTTAATATAAATTTTATTATAGTAAACTTTAGCTTTTAAATATTAAAAAAGTTAAATATAAATATAATTATTAAAGGATAGATTATATTTAAATAAAAGAAATTAAATTGAATTTTAAAAAGATATTACAGCTAGTTTAATTAAGATATATAGTCTAAGACTTATATTATAGGTAGAAGTAATATTTTAGAGTATATATTTAAAATCTTAAATAATTATATTAAAAGATAATTAAGTAATATTGTTATAATATAGCTCCCTAAGTATATAATCTCATTAGTTTATAGAATATAAATAGACTTAGTATAAGGAGCAAAGAATTAATTATTTATTACTTTTCTAAAAATTAATTTCTTTAAGAGTATATATTTAAGTATATTATAATTCTTTTATTATATTTATATTATTACTAACTAGATAAACTACTATATATGCCCTTCTATTTTCCTTACGCTAGCCTTACTACTATACTATATATCCTATATCTTTATAATAAAGCTAAAGGCAAAGCATTTAAAAAAAGTAATATAGGTATATAGGTTAGAGCTAGGAAATAGTATAATATAGTAGGTAATTAGTATTTATTATTAATATACTCTTTATTATTATTTAAATAACTTATCTATTTATTTAAATTTTATTTTTTCCCTTTTTAAAAAGAATAAAATAAGTGTACTTTATTATATTAACTTACTATTTAATTTATAATAAAATATAAAATAGAAATAATTATAAGGATTATAAAAACTCTATTAAAACTAAAATATAATTTTAAGAAATCCTAATAAGCTATTAGAATATTAAAAAAGGTAGCTATATAGAATACTAATCTAGGCTATAGATAGTAGGGGTAAAAGTAAAAAAGCTTATAATCCTAACTCTACTCTTAAGGAAAGTATTATTAAATTAATTAATAAGAATATAAGAAGCTTAAAAGTTAAAGGCTAAATATATAGTTAGACTACCTTTATAAATAGAACTAAGTAAGTAATTATATTAAAAGTATTCTTTAAGTTTAATAGCTTACTAATTAAAAGATAAAGGCTATACTAGCTAGATAGCTATAGTATTTACTATATATTTAATAAAAATAAAAGTAATTATAATAATATAAACTTTAATAGTTTTAAGGAACTTAGTAAGCTTAATAGGTAAAGCAGTATAAGAATTAGAAAGTAAACTATAATTATAAAAGCTATAAACTATATATATAAAAAAAAAAGAATTAAATTATAAATTAAGTTTTTAATTAATTAAATACTTTATAGCTTAATTTCTTTAATATTTATATCCTTTTTATTATATAACTTATATAGCTTATCTCTAGCTTATAGTTAATACTTATATTAATTATATTAAGCTAGATTGTTAAGCTAGTAAAGTAAGGAGGCTAGAATATAATTATATTAGTTAAAGATAGAGATTACTTCTATGTGCGGCGGCTTAGATATAAGGCGCCGTCCTATATATACTAAGGCAAAGTCCTACTTCTATTAGGCATTAACTCTAATAATTCCATTAAAACAAAAAAGACAGCAACCTTGCTATTCTAGAATATTTTTCGTTTATAATTAGGATTGTTCTAGAACACTTTTCTCTTACAATTAGGATTGTTCTAAAACTTTCCCGATATAATTAGCTTTACTATCACCCCCTATTGATCCCTTTGTTCTATTTCCTTTATTGCTAATAGGGTTGTCTATAGGGCCGGCTACGGCCACAGCTATAGCTATAGCTACAGTTAGAACAATCAGTATTTTGTTCTAAGTAGCAGTCTTATAGAGCAGGAATTTCTAAGGAACAGTTCTAAAGGACAGTATTTTAAGTAGAGGACTACTTTTTCTGGCAGCGCAGTTTATCTAAAGGTAATAAGAAAGCTAGCTTATAACTATTAATGAGGTCTTTAGCGTCTTATAGATTAGCAATATTATACTAGGCGTTGTATTCTAGACTATATTCTTTCTATTTAACTATATAATATATCCTTCTTTAAATTACTTTTTGGTCGATAAAAGACTCGATTTCGCTAGATAGTGCTTCGGTATTCTAGTACTTGTCTTTAACTAATAGAAGCAGCAGATAACAATATTTATAAAGATCTAAATTTATAGCTAATTCTAGCTAAGTTACTAATATAACCTAATAAATTTCTATAGTCAGTAATAATTCTAATTAGTAAGCTTATTTACTTATTTTTTTTATGATTTTAAATAAACTAATATGTTTTTAGCTTTATTTGCAACTTTCGCTTAGAACTATATATCTGCAATAGAGATTTAAATAGACTAAAGTACTAATATTAAAGTTAGCTAAAATATATTTCTTATTATAATATATTTTTATTATAGCGTTAGCAACCGCTATAGCGTTTTATATTTCCTAGCGTTTAAGTATCTAGAGACAAATAAGGTCCTCTTTTAAAAAGTCTTTAAAAAGCAATAATATATTATTAACCTAAAACCTATAGACGATTTTATTTAACGCTAAACTAGTAGAGGCGCTATAGGAATTATTAATAATAAAACTAATAAAAAATAAAACTTTTTACTATTTAGTTTTAAGCTAGGATAAATAGTACCGAAAAGCAACCTTAATAGTCTAGTTTATATACTTAGATTATTTATTAGTCTAAAAGTAGTAAGCCGTCAATACTAAAAAGCTAACTCTAAAGTAGGAAAATACTAACTTCTAAAAATTGGATATAAATTTCCTATTTTAATTACTAACAATTTCTTTAAGAATTCCCTACTTATACTTAATTAAAGCTAGCAACAAAACGTTAGCCTATTCTTTTGCACCCTAAATATTAAAACTAAGAATAAGTATTATTTATTTAGATATTTTATCTATAATAGTTAAATAGATATTAAATTCACTATCTTAGTTAAAAAGTGCTAAAATAAAATTAAAGGTAATAACTTAAAACAGTATTAATAGGGCATTAATTAACTATAATTTTTTATATAGTAAGTATCTTTTAGTTTGATAGATTTAGTAGTTAAAATAATAATTAATATACTCTTTAAGCTTAATAGCTATATAGCAAATATAGATAGAATAGACTAGCTAATTATATATCTAGTTGAAACTATAATAATTATTTAAATTATAAACTATTTTAAAGATTTTATATTCTAGGTTTACTAGAATATATAAGTATTCCTTCCTATTTCTATCGATATAGTAAAAAAAATTATACTAAAAGCGAAAATAAATACAATTAGTATTATTTTAGTCTTTATTGAGCAATTTAATAATAACTTTCTATTAATAGTCTAGCTAGTAGCTTTCTTTAAGCTGTTTTTTAAAATTGTCTAATATTTCGACTAAAGCAGAACTAAAGATAAAAATAGAAAAGAAGTTATTAAAAATACTAGGGTTATTATTATTTTTAGCCTTAAGTAAGTTTGTAGGTAGCTTAAATAAAGCGTTAGGGATAGTATTTAACTTTTTAAGCTTATAGTAGATATCTAGGTTAAATATAAATAAATATTAAAAAGCGCGCACTAGCCTAAAATTAAGTTTATTAGTATTCGAGGTTTTAAACAATTTTTATTAAGTAATCTAGACTACTAGAGCGTAATTAATAAAAATTATTATAAAGTAGTATAAGGCTTTAATTATATATTGGACTTTTCTAATAGTATAAATAATTCTAGCTATTTTAAGCTCTATAGGCTAGTAATTTTCTTCTATAGCTTTAAGAAGTCAACTAAAAAATATAATTAGCTATATGTTATTTCTACTAAAGTCTAATATAGTAAATTATTAATATAAAGCTAACCTGCTTTGAAGCATTAAAATCGATTAAAAGGGCCTAGTTCTTATTAAAGTAAATAAAGAATAATAAGCTATTAAATATCTTTTAAATATTTTTAAAAGATAGTATTTCCTTAAAAATAAAGTTATAGACTAATTTTAATACTCTAACCTTTTTAGCCCCTTTTTTTAAGTTTTAAGGTAGGTTTCTTATAAGTAGGACCTTTTTATATTAGAATACTTTTATCCGCTAAGTATATTTCGGAATCTGCGCTTAGAGCTAGCTAATAAAGCCTAGGTATATTTCAAAATTTTTTAACAATTTAAAGAAATACAAACTTTAAATAGCTTTAATCTTTTTTTCTAATATAGATATCCCTAAAAAGTTTATTTTCTAGCTAAAAAAATTTATAAACAAATATCCTAAAAACAACTTTTTTAAACTTAATATTATTTATTTTTACTTATATAAGTTAAAGAGCTAGCATAAATAATCGATATACTCCTTAAAAAAGCGCAAAAAAACAATAATATTGTCTATATATACTTGAGCAAAATGCTAAAATAAACGTAAAATACTATTAGTTATTCTTTAAATATATAATAGTAAACCTTTATAGCCTATTAAAGCAATATTATAATACTTCTAATTGCAGTACAAAACAACTATAAGTATATATTAGTTAACATAATAAATAAAAAATTAATAGAAATATAAGGTAGTATCTAACGTATTAATATAGAAATAACCTGCTATATAACTAATAATATTGGATTAGAGTAGTATAGAGTAAGTATTAATTTCTGTAATTGCATTTAGTCTATAAATATTAACTATAATATAGCCTTTTCTGCCGGCAGCTATATCTTTTTAGACTATAAATACTAGATAGCTAAACTTAGTTAGTTCGTTTACTTATTTTATCTTATTGCTCTAATAAAGGCTATTAAAAGTTTTATTTATAATTTTTTTATTTTTTTTCTTAATAAAATAAATATAGGACAGTATTAGCTTTGCTTTTAGTTTAAGCTTAATTAGTATATAATCTTCTTTAAGTAAGTTTATTATACTTTAGTTAAACTATATTTTTAAGAAGCTAGTAATAGCTTAATTAAATTTCAATATAATCTTAGAGGTACTATAAGCTATAACGCTATATAGAAGTAAATATTCTATAGATAAATCGATTAAGGATTATACTAATAAAAGTATAAAAAAATCATTTATAAGTTAATTTTTTTCGCTAGCTACTATTAGTCTAATAGCTACTATAAAGGTAAAAGCTATATTTTTTACTTTTATCTTCTAGGGAGTTTTTTTTATTTTTTTATTTAAAGTTTAGAGTTTTCCTATATTAAGCTTTTTTAGCTCTTTAACCTTTTTTTTAAAAACTTTCTGCTGGTATCGATATTTCCGCTAATAGGCTTTTTTAAAGTTTTTTACTAGCTTTTCTTTTATACTAATAGGCTCCTAATCACTAGATAAACATCTAATAAAGAAGTAAAGAAAACTTTATATATATTTAATTCTATTATAATACCTAATTTTACTTTGTATAGCAGCGTAATAGCACTATTTTTTTTGTTCCTAATTAAAATAGACAAAAAGTTAGCATCTATAACCTAGGCATAAATACCTCTAGTTAGTCCTAGCTTAAAGCAGTTTTCTAGTTTAAGTAAAAAATCGCGATTAGCAGGTAGAGTTCTATAATATTTAATAAGGATTAATATAGTAGAGTTAGCTAGAATTAAAATCCTTAATTAAGTTAGTATTTTTTTTCGCTTTATTTGTTTTTTAAAACAAGTCTAAACTAAAATATTAGTTTTTAGACTTTAATATTTTTTAAAGGTTATTAATTGCTTATCTAGGTCTATTATTACTTTTTAAAGAGTTAAAAAATTGTTCCTAACTAGTATATTAGTACGAAGTTTATTAACTAAATATATTTTTAAAACAATCTTAACTATATACTAGATATTTTTTATAATACTATTAATAAATATTTCAATATAGGCATGATAAGTTCGCTGCTAACACCTTAAACAGTAATAGCAGAATTTATTAGGCATATATCGAGTTTAGGTATATTTTTAATTAGGAATTTATAATTTACTAGAATTATAGCAGCGCTAGAATTAATATAAATATTATACTAACTATTTAATAGTTAAAGGCTAGCCTTAAAAATAGCATATTGCTAGCTATAAAAGCTTATTTTTTTAAAGAACTAAATACTTTAGCTTTAGAAATAATAAAGTTAAAAACTTCTATTAATATAGATAAAGCTAGTATAAGTAAATAATTAATTATATAATTAGAAAATATAAATTAAATACTAGTTTTACTTAAAGCGCTAGCTACTAGTTCTTTATTTAAGTTTTTACTTACTTTAATAATAGTTTTAGTATTTTCAGCTAAGCATTCTATAAAAGCGTTTAAATCTAAATTTTTCTAATATATCTTTTTTAGATAGCTAAAAAGCTAGTTTTAAGAAGTAAACAGTTTTTAATAGCAATAGTAGGTATATATTACTAGCGGAGCTAAAGCAGTAAAGTAGTTATTAATTAAATTGTCCTTAAAATAGTTATAGCTTTTATTATAGTTTTAGTTTTCGTTAGTATTATAGTATTCTTTAATTTTAGCATTTTTATTAATAGGCTAAGGAGCGTTGCTTTCTTTAGCTTAGTAAGCTAAAGCTATTCTTTAATTATTTTAGAACTTTCCTAGAAAGTAAAAAATTTAGCTTAATAAATAGTTCGCTAAACTAGATATACTTATATTTCTTACTATTATCTATAATAGTGGACATTAAAAAAGAATTTACTATATAAGTAAATTTAACTATAGAATATTCTGCTTATTAGTATAATTTTTCTAATTATTAGAAAATAAAAACCTTAACAAAAACAAATAGCTATAGCTATAGCTACTTCCTATCTAAAACTAGAAATAAAAGTTATAAGATTAGAAAAAATTAAATAAATATTGCAACTAATATAGAGTTTAATACTAACCCGACCTTTATAGTTTAGCTAGTCTTAATATAGTCTTTTTTCCTTTTTAATAAAACTATTAACAGTGTACTATTTTGAGCTAGATACCTAATTTAATATCGATTTATTCTAGGAACTATTTTAGAGTTATTGCTAGTATTAGTTCTAGGATATCCTTCTTAAAGTTAAAAGAAAAACTATTCTAGGCTATATTAAGTTAATTAAAGACTAAAACTATTTTTGCTATTTATATATATTAAAGAATACTTTAGATATAAGTGCGGATAGACTTTCTAGCTCTAGCTTCCTAATATCTATACTTTTCTTGCTAAAAACTATTAAAAGCTATAGAAGTATATTCTTTAAAACGTTTTATTAGTTATTTAGTCTATTTCTTTAGTCCTATATTTATAAGTAAGTCTTTTTTATCTTTAGTTAATTTTACTAAGTACTATTCTAGCGTTTTACCTTAGAAGTAGGTTAGTAAAAGTTTTTAAATCTTTTCAAATAGGCAATAATAAACTAGATTATTTAACTAATCGATAAATATAAAAATATTATAATAGAAAGAATAACCGCCTATAGTTGTAATTAGTCTTTCCCCTTTTATAGAAGGATTAAAAAAGCTAATATCTTTAATTCTTAAAACACTAAAACTAGCTTAAGAAAGTCTAATATTAGGGTTAAAGCTATTCTAATTGAAAAGTTGATTATTAGTATAAGTGTTTTCTACTAAGAGCTATATTACTAGCTAGGTAATTGCTTCTAAAGTTATTGCTATTATAAGCTAAAGTCTTTAACTATAATTTAGGCTAATAGGGTTAATATAAATAGTTTCTTTAGCGCTTATTTCTAAAGTCTTAATAACTATATTAGAGGATAATAGGTAGGTTAAGCTCGATACTATCGCAGTAGATAGTCTATAATCGGTTTTATCTAGTAAAGTATATACTTTTAATAGAAAAGTAGTACTAATAGATAGCGGGTCGAAAAGTCTTTTAATTTTAGAAGTTTTATCTAGGAACTTTCTAATCGCTTATTAAACGCTAGAACAGTTAGTATTCTAGTTAAAAAGGTAATATATACTAGGAGCTAGAAAACAGTATAACGAAGTTTATAGCAGGGCGACTACTAATATAGGTTAGAACTAGTTTTTAGTAACAACTACTAAGAGGGTAAAAACGTTATTATTTATAAGTTCTATATATTAATATCTTAAAGACTAGAATTTTAAAAGCTAAAACGCTAGGATAAAGACTAGTCAATTAACTGTAAAAGCTAGCATAATAATCTAGAACATAATAATCTATATTAATAGTAAAATTTAAAAAAGTTAATTTTTAATAACAATTAATATTAACCTTACTCCTTCTAGGAATCGGGTTGCTAAGGCACTCCTAGTTAATAAACGTTTTATTGCTATAGTAAAATTTTCCTTCCCGATTTAGCGGTAAAGATAGTTAGTTAAAAGTAAGCAGTCCTTAGCAGTAAAGCTAGTACTATAATTGACTAATATAGTTAATTAGTATAGTAGATTAGTATAGCAATAGATTATAATAAGCAAAAGCTTTTTAAAATTTTTTTAACTAAAACGTAGGAAACTAGTAGAAATTTCTAAGCTAGGCTAGTTTAGTAGGCTAGACTATGAAAACTATATAATACTTTCTAGAAGACGTTTTAGTGCACTAGAACGCTATAGATAAGCGTTTCTAGTGCTAAGTAGGTGTTGCTATTAGCTATTAAGCTAGTAAAGCAAAAAGGTTAGAATATAATTATATTAGTTAAAGATAGAGATTACTTCTATATATAGCGGCTCAGATATAAGGCGCTATCCTATATATACTAAGGTAAAGTCCTACTCCTATTAGGTATTGACTTTAATATAGATCTTTATTTAGAATAGTTGTTACTAGTAGCTTATTATATTTAATAGTAATTTATCTTTTTTAAAAAATATTATAGATAGAGGGTAATAAGCTAGTAGAGTAAAATAGCTAAATATTTAACCTTCTATAAATATTAATAATATTAATTTTAATATAATTACTTATATAATAATTCTATTTTCTTTTATAGGAAGAACACTTATAATATATATAATTAATTAAATACTAGTTCCTAAAATATCTAATATATTATACTTTAATAGGATAAATATTACTAAGTTTTTAAATATATATATTTAAATATATAAAAATTATTAAGTACTAGATATAGAATACTTTAATTAGCTCCTTTATTACTATAGACTATAGATTATAAAGGAAATATAAATATAAATAAAAATAAAATACTTATATAATAACTAAGAAAGTATATATAAAAGTATAAAATAAAAGTAATATAATTAAAATAATAAGTAGAAATAGTCTACTTATAGTTTTTTAAAAAGATTTATTATATAAAAGTATATTAAAAGCTTTGTATAATATTATTATTATTTCTATTCTATTATATTATAAACTTTTAATAAAAAGTTTTTTAAATAATTATAATTATATATAATTATTTCTAAAAAAGCTTCTTAAAAGTATAAAAGTTTATACTATTTATAAGTTAAAGTATAATCTAAATAATTTTAAAACTATAAACTATTAAAGTATTTATAAGTTTATAAATAAGCTAGTAATACAAAAGGAGTGACTTTAGCGTTTTAAATTAGATTTATAATATATAGACTTTTCTATACTAATGTTTATAATAAGATTAATAAATATAAATATAACTATACTTGTAATTACTATCTTATTAATAATAAACTAATACCTAGTACTAGTATCTATAGCTATAATTACTTCTACTATTTAGGTTATATTAAATAAACTAATTTATATATTATATTATATTAAGCTACTATTATAAGTGCTAGCTATATTAAGCTAAATTAATAATTTATGTTACTAGTTTTAAGAATTATATTTTAATTTAATAAAAATAAAAGCTAAACTTTAGCTTTTATTATTTATAATAATAAGGAAATATATATATAAATATAGCGCCTACTTAAGTAAGGTATAGGATAGAGGCAAATATAATCTTTATTAGAAAGTACTTTATTTATAATATATTTTATAGTATTTAAAAGGATTTATCTATAATTAGTTAGCTATTTACTAATTATATATATTAAAATAAGCCTAGCTAGATAAGTATAAGGATATTTAAAAATTTAAGATTAGAACTTGTTTTTCTATAGGAGCCTAGTAATTATATAATAGAAGTATTAAAGTAGATTATTATATAAAAGAGTCTAAAAGTTAATTTCGTTTCTATTTAACTTAAGAGTAATTATAGTTAAGTTAAAGAAATAGATAAAGAATTAAAGGTAAAGCTTAAAGACCTAGTTTACTTATATAAAGTTTATAATAATTTAAAAAAATAAAAGCTAAATATAGATATATATATATTAATAAGCTAGTTAAATAAGTATATAAAGTATAAAAGTAAGATACTTACTTTTAAAATACTAAAAGCTAGGGAATATAAATTTATTATTAATATATATAAAAATAATAATAATATTAGCCCTATAATTACTAATAAATTTATAGAAATAAAAATAAAGGATATACCTATAATTTTAACGCATTTTATAAAGTTATAAAAGAAGAAAGCTAATAGTTAAAAGACAAAGGCTATAAATTTAATATTATATTTAAGTTTAAATATAATCCTAAATAGGAATACTAATTTATTAGTAAGGTAAGTAATTAAGTTGTCGCTTTTTCTATATAAAAGTTTAATAAATATATATTTAAAAATAAATAAATAATATAATAAATAGAATTTAATACTAATTAAAGTCTCTATAGTTAAAACCCGCAGTCTTTATAATAATATATATATAAGCACTTATTTAATAATAGTTATTAAAATTAATAGCTTATAAATAAATATATTAATAGATACTAGTATAGAAGTTAATATAATAAGCTAAAATATTATATATAAAGCTAGTATTTTAATTATATAATGACTAAATATATATATAGTTTCTATAAATATAAAGTATAAATAATAGCTTAAAATTACTAAAAAAGTAATAATAGAAGTTAGTAAAGCTATAATAATTATTTTTTTCTTTATATTACGGTAAGCTATATTTTATAGGATTATATTCTTAGATAGCCTTAGTAAGTTAAATTAAAACTAATTAATATATATATAAATAATTAAACTTATAAATATATTATTATTTCTAATAATAATATAATTAAGTTAAATTTAAAAGTATTACTAAAAATAGCTAATAAAATTAAATAAGTTATAAGATCTTTTACAAAGTTATTTAAATAATTAGCTATTAATTAGTTATAATATTGCCTAATAATAATTAAAAACCCTATATCTATTAGCAATTATAAGGAATAGCTATTAGTTTAATTATTAAGTAGTATATAGCTAATTAAGATTTTATATACCTAGGTATATAAAATACTAAGCTAATTAAACTAAACACTAAGCTTTAGGTAATATTCTATTTAAATTATATTATATTAAGATATCTTTTTAATAAGGATATATATATAAGTAGTATAGGAGTAAAAGTATTTTAACTATATAAGATAGAAAATATTAGGTAAAAATTTCATCTATTGCAAAAGCTAGATTTTAAATTTATAATAAGAATTTTAATAAATACTACTTATAAGTAGAAAGTAAATAAAGTATATCTAGTAAATATATTAAAAATAGATAAATCTAGTCCTAGTAGAATAATAGATTAAAAGTAGCATATAATAATATAAGTATAGGGATAATAATCTATAAAAGTAATAATATATATTAATATTCTATAAATTCTTTAGAAAAGTAGTAGTTACAATAGCTAAATTATTCTAAAGTTTTTAGCTATAGAATGTAGGTAGCGATTTATAGTAGAATATATATAGAGACTTCTTATTAGTAATATACTTCTAAAATAAAAGTAGAATTTATTAATATAAGTATTATTAAATTAAAAGGCTATACTAACCTAAGATTTCTTAGAAATTAAAAGTATTTATAGTAATATAGCTTTACCTTAACTAATATAGATAGTTAATTATTATATATAATAGGCTACAAGTTTTCTAATACCTTATAAGCTATAATAAACTATTATTAAGATATTAAGAAAGCATTTAATATAAAGATTACTAAAGCTATACTATAATATAACCTTTAGTTTTTAATTAAAAAGAAGAATAATAAATATTAAATTATAAACATAGTAACCTATATTAATATAATAATTATATATAATATAAATCTGCTACTAAATATAAAAGAATTTATAGAAGAATTTATAGGAATATAGTTTATTTTTTTAATTAATTTCTTTTTAAAATATAACTGAGTAGAACTAACTTAATAATTATAAAATTTAATAATAATATAGATACTACTTAGCCTATTCTATATAACTTAGCTTCTATAAGGAAAAATTAACTTAGTTATATAATTTATCTATATTATAATATATATTTTAAAGGATTTAATTTTATATATTATATAGCAGTTTATTAATAATATTAGTATAAAAAGTCTTTATATATAATATAATAAAGAGAAAGCTGTATTTAGTATTTATTATTTTATTATAAAGTATATTAAAAATTTTAATTAAATATTATTAAATATTAAATATTTTAATATAATTATTTCTAATAAAAAATCGCAGTTCTATATAAATAAAGTTAAGATTATTAATTATATATATAATATAAATAAGAAATCCCCTAATATAATAAAGATTATTAAAATTTTATAATAGCTAAGCTACTTTAATATTATTAATATATATATGTTTCTAGGAGTTTATATTTATTATTATATATAAGTAAAAAGTTTTTCCTTAATTACTAATCTAATTTATATATTATTATAAAAAGATATTCTATTTATTTAAAAAACAAAATAGTAAAAAGTAATAAATTATTTAAAAAAGATATTAACTAAAATACTTACTCTAAAATTACTTAACTATAGTAATAATATAAATAAAATTATTTTAGCTTTAAATATTAGTCTAAAAGGCTAAAGAGGTATTTTTATATAAATTAATAATAATAATAAAAAGTATTATTCTTCGCGATATAAAAGTAGCTTATAAACTAATATTAAAGTAAAGTATAATACTAGTAAATATAAATATTATAGCTTAGTTAAAATGCTAAAATAAATATAATTTTAATTATATAATATAAAGTTTATTATTAAAATTAATATAAATATATTAGTTATATAATTAAACTGTATAGCTATAGATCTATTAAAAGCTTTTATAACTAGATAGTTTATATAGATTTAATTGTTTAATTTTAATATATATTATATATTTAAATTAAAATATATTATAGCTAATAGCTTATCTTAGAAACTAGTTATTATAAAACATAAAAAAAAGTTAATAAAAGAAGAAAATATTAATAGTTTTATTATTAGGGAACTATAATATATTTATATTTACTTTATATATATTAAGTTAGCTTTATTTTTATTAATAAAGAATTATAAAGAAATATATTAAGAAATTGTATAATATTTAATAATATTAAAGCAATTATTAAATTTAAAAAATAAAAATAAGTTTTAGCGCTTTAAGTTAGACACCCTTTAATATATAATATATAAATATATATTATTTTAAAAAGTAAAAAAAAATACATCCCTATAATAAGTAGTTAATCTATATAAAAAATAGCTAAAGATCTTAAAAGAGCTATATAATTAAAGTAGTTACTATAGATATAAAAGTATTTACTATTATATTATAGATAAATATTAATAGCTAGATTTATTTTAAGATATTTTAAAGTATATTATATCTTGTAATACCTATTAAAAATATATTTTAAACTATATATATAAAGAACTTTATTCTATATAAATTACTAGTATATAGGATAGAATAATAGTTAATATAGTATATATATTACTATACTATAATAAATAATACTTAGTTATTATATATAATAATCTTAATAGTTAGGCTAAAAGCAAAGTAATTAATAATAATAATTTAAAAACTATTATTAAGTTTTTTTATAAGAAGGTAATAATATAATATAGCTATATAAAAGTATTTATTAATAATAAAAAACTAAAAAATAAAAGTTATATAAATGAGCTTGTAGTATGTTTTAATATTAAATATAGGTTTATTATATTATATTATTTATAAGTAAATAGAATAGTTAAGTATAGCTATAAACTAATTATTAATATACTTATAAAAATAGATAGAAGCAACTTCTACTAATAAGTATAATATCTACTAGTAATATTATAAGCGGATTATATAATTATTTAAGTAAGTACTAAGATAACTCTATTTCATATTCTATATAATATTGAATTAATATTATTAATTAAACTTATTAAGCTAACTTAATATATCTTTTATTAGGGCGAAATCACTTTATAAGAAGAATTGCTTATAATATATACTAGATAATTTAAATAATAATAAAAAGATTTAAATAAGGTAGTACTTTATCTTTATTATATATATAAAAATAATAAAGATTTATTTAATAAATTATATATAATTTACTTTATATTATTATAAGTATATAACTTAATACTTTTATACAATTCTACTAAGGAACTTAATTGCTCTATTAATATAAAATTATTATATAAATAAATAAAACTATTTTATATTATTAATATAATAGATAGTCGTAGTATATATAAGATTATAGAACTTAATAATACTTCTCTTTTTACTATTATTACTAATCACTGCCTAAAGAAGTTTATTTAATATAAAAAACTAAATATTCTTAAATAAGCTATATATAATACACTAAATTATAATATAGATTTAAATAATAAAAGTAATTAAAATAAAGCTATATCAGAAATAGTATTAGAACTAGAATTAGATAATAAAATAGAAAAAACTATTATAATTATATAAGAAATATAGCAAATAGTAATAGAGTATATAAACTAAAATAAAACTTTATATATAATAGATTTAGCTAATTATATTATTAATTATCTAAGAAGTAAATATGCTGCTACTAGTAGTAAAGCCTTTAAAAACTTAGAATATAAATATCCTTTAATATAACCTTCTAGACTATAAGTACAAGCGCCAATATTAGTAAATAAGAATATAGATTATATCTACTTAAATAATTAAATATAGATTAATTCTATTTATATAGTAAGCGTATATAGGGCTATAGTATTAGCTTAGGACTTTAGCTTCTATAATAATAAAGTAGCCCTATTTATATTACTATTTAAGTAATAAGTATTAAGAGTATATCTATTCTATAAATATATAAATAAATATCTATTATATTATATTTTATATATAATATAGCAAAGGTATAATATAGTAAGATAGCTAAAGAAATGTAAAAATATTTTTTATAGTATATAGATTTTTTCTATATGCTATAGAAGATATATATACTTGCTAAGAATTAAACTTAAGTTTTAATACTATTAAAGACTAAATACTAACTACTATACTATAAGTATATTTGGCGTAAGTAGTATTTAGTTATATATATAAAAAAATAAAAATAAAAATAGCTTACTACCTTTTAAACCTTTTTATAAAGGCACTAAGTTAAATACTTTTACTAAGAATTAAACTAAACTTAAGTTTTAATACTTTTAGGAATTATATACTAACTATTATATTATAAGAATAGGTAAGTATTTAACTATATAAGTATAAAAAAGACAAAAACTCCTTTATAGTATATAGAATTTTTTCTACATACTATAGAAGATATATATTTAAAGTATAAATTACTTTAATATTATAGAATTTAGTAGATAAGTTCTTATTAATAGGGGAATATATTATAGTTATAATAATACTACTATTACTTTATAAATTTTAAGAAATTTTTTTATTATAAGATTTAATTAATTAGGATTTTATATACCTAGGCATATAAAATTAATAGCTAATTATTTTTAATTAATAATTATATTATTAAAATTTAATTTAGATAATATATAACTATATAATATATATATATATATATTTTATAATATTAGCTAGAATCTATAATATATATAATACTCTACTCTTACTATTAAATACTATAAGCGTAAAGATAAAAAGAATAAAACTTTAGCAATTAAATAGCTAAGAAAAGTAGGATATATAATCTCTATAATAATATATATATTATAATACTAAAAAGGAACTAAAAAGAATAATTATAATTATAAAAATATAGTCTTAAATATATAATTATAATCGCGTATATATATAGCTTATATATACTACTATATATAAAATTAAATATTGCCCTTAGAATAAGCTATTCTATTTATATATATATAATTATTTGCTAGAAACCTAATTACTAGCTATTTAGATCTAAATACTAAAGAGCCTTTCCTTAAATAGGATATTACTTAAAAATAAAAATAAAGGGATTAAAGCTTATAGTCCTAATATAGCTATTACTTTTAATAGCTATAATATATAATAAGAACTACAATTTAAGAGGATACTAAAAAAGGGTAATATAAATAAAACTAAATAAATACTTTTTTATAAAAGAGGTAAGAATAGAAGTAAAGCAATACTAGCTACTAACATATATAATTTATTTAAATAATTTTACTTTTACTTTTATATTAGTTATTAATAATATATATAATATTTTATTAATAAGAACTTTAAAGAAATATATATAATATTATAGCGAATATAACTTCTATCTTTTTAGCTTTCATATATAAACACTAGATACTATTTAATATTAATTAAATAAAGGACTACCTAGCGATAGTTCCTATTAGGTAGCGCTATAATATACTCCTATATTTTAGGAATTAATTAATATAACAATATATTAATATAGAAAACTTAATTATATTATTCTTTAATAGTGTATAAGATATGCCTAAATACTAGTCTATAATTAGATACGCTTTATAGAATTAGGAAGTAATTAAAGAAGTAATAAAAAAATAAAATTTATATAAGATTAGATTAAAATCGCGCAAGATATTATTATAAGAGAGCTTAAACTAGATTAGATCCTAGCAATCTAAGAAGGTATTTTAACTTTATATACCTTTATTAATCTTTTATGGAAATCAGCGAAGCTTATACTTAATATAAGCTATATTTTAATATTAGTAAACTATGCTATCTATTAATAGAATATCTACCTTAGGAAAAGGGTTTCTACTTTAATAGATACTATACTAAAGGATATTAAGCTAGTAATCTCTAACTTTTAAATTAAAGTCTCTTAGCTTAGCAATAGAGACCTTACTTAAATTAATATTATATATAATATAAATAGATATACTTTAAGTTAACTACTTTGTTAGTAGCTACTGTATATAGCTAATTACCCTCCTTAGGGAAGTATAAATTTGCTTATTTAAGGATATATATCTAGTATAGAGGAAAAGCGTATATCGCGACATATATAGAGCTATAGGCTAGCGGGATTATCTAATAAAGAAAGTAGGTAATAAGGAGTATTAGGGGAATTTATAATAAATTAAAAAAAGTATAAATTATCTATTCTACTAGCTATTTACTTAATTACTTAATTGCTCACCTGCCTGCTTGCTTACCTGCTTACTTACTTACTTACTTGCTTGCTTACTTGTCTTTACTTTATACTTATAGGATAAGTACTATCTAGTAGGGGATATATTATAATATAGCTCCTTAAGTATATAATCTAATTGGTTTATAGAATATAGATAGACTTGGTATAAGGAGCAGAAAATTAATTATTTATTACCTTTCTAAAAATTAGTTTCTTTAAAAGCGTATATTTAAGCGTATTGCGATTCTTTTATTATACTTATATTACTACTAATTAGACGAAATACTACGCGTGCCCTTCTACTTTCCCTATGCTAGCCTCACTACTGCACTATATATCCCACACTTTTATAATATTAAATTAATTAATTTTTAAGGAGGGAAAACCTCCTTATTTATAGATAAAAAACTATTTAAAGAAATATAATCTTTATAATTCTAAATATATTTATTAATAGTTTTGATTACTAAGCTTATATAATATATATTTTATTATATATATTTATATTAATTATATAATTAACTTATTTTAAGTTAATAAGTAATTACTATTTTAATAATAATTATTATCAAATTAATTTTAATTAAAGTTAATATAGTTAAAATTATTTTAATTAAAATACTTAATATTATTTAATAAAATTACATTAAAATATAAACTTAACTTATTTTTTATAGTAATAAAGTATTGTTAAAATAGGCTTATAGTTTAATATTAGTTATTTAAAAACTAATTTCCTTATTTTATTCTTAGCTACTAATACTAGAAATTAAAATTTTTATAATACTAATTCTAATTTAAGTAAGTAATATTTTAAAAATTATAAAAACTAGAAAAAAGTTAAAAATAAGATAATCTAGCGCTACTTTATTACTATTGTCCTTAATTACTATTATATTAATTAAAACTTTAATAAAGTTATTTATTTACTTTAAAACAATTTTACTTTTAGCTAATTACCTATTATTAATACTTATAAGTATTAAAACTCTATAAAAATATATTTATAAATATATTATAATTTAAACTAAAGATATTATATTAAAAGTTAAAGTCTAAACTATTTTATATTAATAATAGCTAATCTATTAAAAATCTAAACTCTTTAATCTTTACTACTTAAAATAATATTTAAGTATACTTATTTAGCTTTAAAATTGTTTTTAATTTTAACTATCTAATTAATAATAGTACCAGAAAGAGGTATACTATTAAGAAACTAATAAGGAATTAAACCTATATACTGCTCTTATTAATTAGTTTAAGCTACTATAGAAAATAATAGCTATAATTAATAGGGAAGCTATTAGTTCTAGCCTTTATATTAATATAGACTTTATAGCTTAAGAATAAAATAAAACTTAAAGCTAAAGCTAACTTAAGAAAATTATTTATTAACTTACTCCTTTATAATATATAACCTATTAGTATCCTTCTTACTAGCTATAAAACATTAAGGCCTAGTATATATCTATACTTATTTAAGCCTTTAAAACTATATTAATTAGAATATAAATTTATTATAATATTTATTTTAATATTTTTTATATAAATAAGCAATATACTTAGCTATTATTAAATTATTTAATATCTTTTAATACTATAATTTAAAAGCTTTAGGTCTTTAGTATTAAATAAGTTTATTAAAGGAATAAAAAAAATAGCACTTCCAAATATATCATATTATAGTCTAATATATTAAGAGGTATCTCCTCTTTAAAATACCTTCTAATCTAGGATTTATAGCTATAAAAGCTATTATTTTATTAATATTTTATTATATATATAGCTTAGTTAAAGTAATTCTTTAATATATTTAATAAAATTCTTCCTAGACTACTTAAGCTATAGTATATTTAATCTAAATATACTTTTTTATAAAGTTAATATAATAAATAAAATAGTATATTTATACTTCTAGTAATTAAATTAACTTATTTTTTATTTAAATCTTATTATAAAAAAACCTTTAAAATAAGTCTTTTACTTTAAGTGTATTAAACTAGTTTTTTACTTTTTTCTAGAAAACTTCTATTCTTTCTTATAGGCTAATTCTTAATTAATATATTATAATTAGTCTTATTACTTATTTTAAGAAGTTAGTCCTAGTAAAGTATTAAAATAGAAAATATTAATAAGCTTATTTAAAGTTCACTTCTTTAAGTATTATTTATTATTAATCTAGCTTATATATAATAAGTTTTTAGGTTAAAATTATATTATTATTGAAGTTATAAGCCTCCCCTAAGTATAAAATAGTATACTATTTTTATAAAAAGTTTATATTACTATTAATTAGGGTTTTTATCTAGTAGAAAATATATAATTATACTATGCCTCTATATCTTTTACCTAAATAGTTTAAATAATAGTCGCTATTATAGAGGAGGTATAGGCTATCTATATTTAGGTCTTAGAGGTACTTAATTACCTTTACTTTATAATACTAAGCTTATATCTATATTTTTAAGTTAAACTTTTTTTATATCCTTTTAAATATTTCTATTAGTTTTTCTAATCTAAAAGTAGTACTATAAAAGTATTTATAGTAGCTTAGATAATATTTCTAAAGTCTAAATATTAATTATTTTTTAGGATTTTAATAAAAGCTATATTTTTTAAAAATATTAGATATTTAGCAATAGTTTACTAAAGGTTTTAAACTTTCATAGCTAGGGCTATTAAATTGCTTCTATAAATAGAAGGTAAGTGTAATGGCTTTAAATAATAATTTCCTTAAAAAGAGAGACTTATAGTAAGTTTAAGTTAGCTTTAATTTATATAACTATTATAATGATATTTACTTAGATAATAGTATTAATATTAAAGCTACTAGTACCTTTATTTTTTATAGAGTAACAAGCCTAAAGGTTTTTGATTATACTTTTTATTTTATTTTTTTAAATTATATAATAATATAGATAATTTAAATCTTTTTAAATACTTAGTAGTAATTATAAAAAATAGATTATATATCTTGCCTGCAATATTATTAGAAAGTTAGCTATTATAACTTAGCCCTTTAGTAATAAATAGTATTTTAATTAATTTATTTTAATCTTTTTAATTTTTAATATTATTATTAATTAGAATTCTATGATTTATTTTTTAATATTTATATTAACTAATATATTAAAATATTAATAAAATATTTAAATAATTACTTTCTATATTCTTAGGATATTAATATTAGTTTTAAAGTTTAATAAATATAACTTATTTTAGTTAACTTTTACCTTTAAAGCTATATAGTAAAAGTATAAAATCTTAATAATTTAGTTTACTTTAACCTAATCCCTAAAAATTACTATTATATTATCTATATATATTATTATTTTAATTAAATTGTCCCTAATACCTAAGCTAGCTATACTAATATTATAAATAATAATCTAGGCTAAAACTTTTATTATTATAATTAAAAAGGGATAGCTAATTAGGTCGCTTTATTAGATATTGCTTTTTATATTAATTACTTTCTTAAAGTACTTATTGTAAAAACATTTTAATTATTATATCTTTATAGAGTATATATACTTAGCTAATAAATTTGCTAAATACTCTAAAAGCCTTTAATATTTGTTATAGGAACTTATAGCTTATTTAATTATAAGCTTTTTCCTAATCTAGGAAAAAAAAAAAAAAGCTTTTACTTTTAAAGTATTAATAACTATATCCGCTTTATACTTAGCTATTAAGTATTAAACTATTTAAATATTATTATTAATTAGTCTTTGTAGTAAGAATATTAATTAATAAACACTAATAACCTCTTTTAAAGCCTTTATTAAGTATTATATTAAAATATTTATAAAAATTTTATAATTTATATTTATTATTAATAAAAAGCAATAGTTTTTAATATTAATTTTATTGCCCTTTTTATAAAAAGAAGTTAAGATACTATCTATTTAGTTTAAAAAAGGCTAGCTACTTCTTATTAATCTATTATAGAAATTTATAAATATTTAATAATTATTTATAAAGCCTTTTTTTTCTTTTTTTTCTTTAGGTCTAAAGATTATTTTATAAAGTTTATTTAGTAAGCTATCTATTCTAGGCGATTTTCCTAAAGCTAAGTACTTTTAAAACTATTATTATACTAAATAAGATTTTCTAATCTAGGTAGCCTAGAGCTCTCGTTTTTATATTATTATTTAAATACTTTATTAAGTATAAGTCTTTATAAAAAGCTAATATAATATTGAAAAAAAGGCTAAAGTCTATATATAGATGTTTATTTTTATTTATAAAGGCTTTAATATCTATAATAAATATTTATTTAACTTTTATATAAAATATTTTAATAAGCTTTTTATTAGTTAATAGATATTTCACTAAAGTATTATAAGTATATATTAAGTTTTTAACTTCTATAAAGTATTCTTCCCTAGCTTTAATACTTATAATTATCTTTTCTAATATTTAATTAAAAGCTTAAAGCCTCCTTTTCTTCTAGATTATTATTTAACGCTTATATAATTACTACTTAAGCTTTATATCTACTTTATAAGGGGCTTTAAATTTTTCTATAAAGTATTGCTTTAGTATAGACTTATAAGCTAACTATTCTTAAAATAGGTTTCTATAAAGGAGCTATTCTAAAAATTCTAAAGCTTAGTCTCTACCTCCTAACACTATACTAAGTCTAGGTAAATAAAGATAAATATATTAATATAGTTTTATAATTAATCTTTAAACTAATTAAGTTAATAACTTATTCTCTTACTATCTTTATTTAATTATTTCTTATAAATATTATATTTATTTTTAAAATAAGTATTATGTTTATAGCTAAACTATTATAATTTATATAAACTAATAAAGTAGGGTTAATAGCCTTTTAGCTATTAACTAGTATATAGTTTAATCTGCTAAGTATTTATAATAATTTATAAAGGGCTCGCTAATATATACTTATTAAAAGGATTTAAAATATTTTATCTATAGCTATAAGTATTAAGTTTTAGTTCCCCCTAATAATATTATAAAGTATAGCTATTAAATTAGCTTTAAATACTAGTTTTACTTATATAAGCTATTATAGCCTAGTATTAGCCTAGGCTAAGATATAGATAAATTTTACTATTAACTCCTTATTCTTTACTTAGATTTAATATATAATTATCTTCTTAGCATTTTTATATATAATATACTTGTTTTCTTAGCTACTTTAAGAAAAAATATATAAGTTAATTAGGATTGCTACTCCTCCTCCTTAGTCTTATAAAGTATCTCTTTTAAAGTAGTTAGCTATAATTATAATAAACGAGTATTAATCTTTATAGTATAAAATAAAAGTTTTAAATAGATTAGCTTCTTAAAGTAATAAGATATTAATATTTAATATTTATATTATATTATATATTACCTTAAATTAAGTAAGGCTTAAAGCGGAGTAAATATTTAGTAAGATAATTTTTATATTATTATATATATTTATAAATTACTTTTTAAAAGTTTTACTTTAAGTATAAAATACTTAAAGCCTTTAAATATATATATTTATTTTTAATAGCTATACTTTTTAAGGAAATATTTACCCTTATAAATTATATATACTTTAGCTATACTTACTACTTTAAATACTATTATATATAGATCTTTATAACTAAAGTTAACTTTATTTATAGGGATCTTAAAATTATACTAGCTTAATAAATTTTTAAATATTACTAGGATATAAAGTAGCTTAGCTATCCTATATAACCCTCTATATAATTAAAAAGAGACTTAAAGATTAAAAGTAGTAATTTCTATTACTATGTTTTTATCCCCTTTTTTATTATTTAGTATAGAGGGGTAATAAAATTTTAAGGGCTTTTTAATATAGAAGTAGTTAATTTTTATCTATTAATTTCATAAATAAAAGATTATATATATCTTTTAAAAAGCTATTTCTATTAATAAATAATAGATTATCTAACTTTTCATAATATAGAGCTTAATTTTATAAATATTAGCAATAGCTATAACGCCTTAATATATTAATTTATTATAGATTTTAATCTTTATTCTATTTTTTTTTTTAAAGCTTTAGCTTTAAAGTATATCTATTTTTTATCTATGAAATAAGGGTTAATTACCTTAGTATTAAGCCTAATATTGTCTACTTTTTTAGCTTTTTTTATCTATATTACCTTCCCTTTAGCAGCGGACTTCACTTATACTAAGTAGTTAAGTAACTTATAGGTATTAATACTGCTTTCTATCCTAGTTAAAAAAATAGCTTAAAAAGAGGAGCTTATAGTATTCTAAAATTGCTTTATAAACTTTAAATTTAAAATATTTATATTATATATTTATTTAAAAGGAGGCTTATTAAAGGAGGTAGCATTACTAAGTAATTATTTTCTTTTTTATTATTCTTAGCTTTCTTCTTTCTTCTTTTATTTTATTAAATAGTTATCAAACTAGTAGTTTAATAACTTATAGAATTAATAAAATAAAATTTTTTTCTCTCTAGTAGCTTTAATTACCTATATTCTTATTTTTTTTCCCTTTACTTTATTTTATTTTTCTTTTTTTTATCTATATTTAGCTTTTTAATATTTCTTTTTAAAATTCTTATTTATTAATTATATTAGCTTAGTTACCTTTCCAAGTTTTATAAGTATTTAGACCTACTTTAGATATTATATTAAATAGCTATAGCTAATTTTCTAAGTACTTTAATATATATTAATTACTTTCTTCCTCTAAATATTCTTTAAAGGTAAATAGATTTTTAGTTCTTTATCTATTTATTTACTCCGCCTTTAATAAAAAGCTACTCTTATTATTAAATATTCTTAGTTATTAAAGTAGTAAAAAACTATTACTACCCCTCTAGCTTGTAAATTAGTCGATTAATCGACTTAGTTACTAACTACTAACTACTAAAACTAATATCCTTTACTAGTAGTAAGTAGCAAGTAATATTCAATGGCTTTATTACTAGCTTAACGCTTAGCTTACTTTTTATTGTCCTATCCTAGTTAATTACTATCTATAAAAGCTTCCGCACCTAAACACTAGTATTCTATAAGTGCTCTCCTTAGAAAGGTTTCTATATTAGAAGGAACGCTTGGATTAAGGTTATTATAATTAAGAGTAGGAGTATATTTATAAAGTTAGATAATACTTTACACTTTACTTTATTAACTATTATTATTATTATTGCTATAGTAGATATACTTGCTATTAATTTATTAATTATTACTAGTTTTAATAGGCGCTACCCTATATAATTAATTATTTTAATAATAGATTATTTATCCTTTTCTTATTCTCTTTTTTATAATATATTATTTATTTATTAAAATACTTATTTATACTTTATTACTATTTTGTCTATAGAAGCTTTCTATAGATAATCTATAAGCTAGAGCGTCTTTATAAAAGATATATTATAAAAAGAGCTTTTTAACTATAATTTTTCTTTAATAATAAATATAACTAAGTAAAGTATATTTTAGACAACTTTAAATAATCTATATTTAACTAAGCTTAGCTATTATTTAATCAAATATATTTTTTATTTTATTTTAATATAGCTTAAAAAGTTATTACTAAATCTTTTATTAAATAATCTACCTTTTTTATCTTAGTAATCTATTAATAAGTTATCTTTAGCAATAAATATTAAGAATTTTACACTTTAGATAAATAGTCTAAAAAAAGCTTTTCCTATTTAATAATTATTATTATTATTCTAGAATAGCTAACACCTACTTTTAATATTATATTCCTATAATAAATCTAATAATACTCCTTCTAGCTTAGATAGATAGCTATTAACTAAAATATTAGCTAAAAAAGCTATTTATTAATACTTATTAAGCCTTTTATCGCTAATAAAACATTATTAGGACTTATCTATAATAATAAACAATATATTACTATTAAATAAGGATTTTACCTATATTATAGAAGCGGTTTTCAATTAACTTCTATAGCGCGATTTATTACTTAGCCCTCCTATAGGGTAATTATTATTTTTATTAGTAATTAATAATTATAGCTTTTAATAGAATCTTAGTAATATAGGTTTTTTTAATCTATAATATAATAGTAAAATAATTGAGTTAAAAGCGCCTATAATAAAGTATATGCTTAAAAAGATATACTTTTATAATATTTATTTATTTTTTAAATATACTAGGGACATAATAAATATATTTTAAAAATAAAATGTTAGCGTAGTAGTTAGTGGAAATTAGTAAAAATACTAAAAAGTTTATAAGGTATATTATAAATAAAGAATTAATAAATAATTAAAATTTTTTATAAATAGGTTTTAATATTTTATTAATATTATTATTAATAGCTTATTTAAGGAATAGTATACTACTCAAGATATTACTAGTTATTAAAAGTTTTAAGAATATATATAATATATTTTTTATATTACTAAGGATATTAAATTAAATAATATAAATAATTAGCTATATATTATCTATAATAATATTAATATAAAGTTATAAGTTAATTTATAATAACTAAAAAATATATTTATAAAAGCTTTTCTTATAGATATAAATAATTTAAAGTATAATTAGTAAGTATATATAAGATATATACCGCGAAGTATTTTATAATAGCTTACTTTTTTAAATTATTATTAACTAAATTAGTAAATAAATAGTTATTTAAATTAAAAAAGACTTTTAATTTATTTAATATTATAATATAAAATAGCTAAATTTCTAGCGGCTATATTAGTAAGCTTTTTATTATAATTCTTAGAACTATACTTATAGAAATTAATAGCTGCTTTTTTAGTAAAATATAAACTAAGTTTTAAATACTCCTATCTAATATTTAATACTTCTGCCTTTTTATTAACTTTTTATAAGACTTTTAAATATAAATATATTAAATTCTCCTTTAAGAAATAATACTAATATTAATATATTAAACTATTTTAATTAAGGACTTTATTTTAGCTAAAATTAAGATTAATATTAGTTTTATAAGTAAAAAGCTTATTATAAAAATATAAATAATAATAATAATAATAAGCTATTTTAAGAATAAATTAATAAAAAGTATAATAATAGTTAAAAAACTTACTATACTACCTTTAATAAATATAGCAGCTTTAAATTATTTAACTTTAATATAAATATACTAGAAGCTTTAAATTAAGATAGTACTACTAACTTAAATTTATATATATTCTTTACTAATTCTACTTTTATTAAGTATAAGTACTATTACTACGTAATTAGCTTTCCTTTAAAGAATAAGTTTTTCTTATATTTAAAAAAAAGCTAGAAGTATAGTCTTCTTTATATTTAAGCCTTATTAATAATAATATTATTATCTATAGATTATTTAAAAAAGCCTTCCTAAAATGCTACTAGCTTAATAAATATATTATTTATTTACTATTTAAATATTATTAAATCTTTAGCTCTATTGTCTTAAGCCTTGCCTAGTTTTATATTTAAAAGCTATTTATATATAAAGTTAAATATTATAATTAATAAAAATATTTTTAATACTTATCTTAACTTAGAATATACTATTTCTCTAATTAACTATAAAAAGCTTCTTAAAATCTTATTTAATATTAAGCCTATTGCCCTTTTATCAGCTATTCTTATATAAGGCGTTAGAGATAGTATTTACTAATCGTTAGAATATATAGATATAATGATTTTCATTTATAGTTATATTAGAAAATATAATATTAAAGCTAAAACTTTAATAAAAATATATATTATTAAAAAGCTAAATACTAATTTATTTATTAGGAATAATATTATTATTCTATAGAAAATATATTTTAACTTTGCTATATAACGTTTTATAATTAGTACTTATTAAAATATAATAGCGCTTTTTAATATTATTGTTTCTAATACTAAAAATAGCTAAATAAAATACTATATTTAATTAAAAGAATTTATTATAGTCCCTAGTATAACTATAATAAAAATCTTTATTATTATAAAGAAAGAATTGCTATCTAATAGAGATTTTTTATTTAAGTTATAGTATTAAAGTAATCTTAGCTATAATAAAAGTATTTATACTTATATTATTAATACTATTATATTATCTATAATAATTAAGAACTTAAATATTAATACTATATCTACTTTTATTTATACTATACTAGGTTTTATTATTAAATATTAATAAATAAGTTATTATTTAATAGAAATTTTATTAAGACTTTTTATTACTTCTAAATAGCTTTAATAGAAACCTTACTAATTATAGAAATCCAAAATAGTAGCAAGTATAGTAGTATTAATAGCAATATTAGCTTTATTATTAACGCTAATAAATTATATAAATATAAAGCTTTTAATTCTTAATATAGGAATCAACCTAATCCTAGAAGAGAATAGTTTATAAAAGCTTTCTATAAACCTCCTTTTTTTATTAAAGTCTTTATTAAACTTATTTTTAACTATTATTATTAATTCTATACTTAAATATATTTTACTAAATAAAGTTATTATCTATAGAATGCCCTCTATAGTAAGTACTATTAAAAATATTATAAATAAGTTTCCTAGTATTTAGATTAATATAAAAAATATAATTAACTTTAATCCTATTAATTATATACTAATACTTCTTAAACTTAAAGTAATATTAGTCCCTTATAAACTTTATCTATTAGGCTTAAAGAATTATACTACTATAGATAAAATATATAATAAGCTTTATTTATAAAGTAAAATATCCTAAGCTAAGTAGCTAACTAATCTTGCTTATTTAGTATTTATAATTTAAAAAGAAATATTGCGAAAGCTAAAAGGCTATATAGTAATTAATATTAAAAAGTTAAATAAAATATTAAAGCTTAATATATATCTTTTACTACTTTAATTAGTAATTATTAAAGCTATAGCAAGTTGCCCCTATATTATAATAGTTAATACTATAGCTTAATTTTATTAGTTTTTTATTAAAAAAGAAAATAAGTATAAATTTATAATTATATTATACTAAGGCTAAAAACAATTTAATATTTATTTAATAAAGTATAAAAGATTACTTTTATACATTTAGAGATAGATTAATACTATTTTATAACTAATTAAAAATTTTATTAAAAGCTATATTGATAATATTATTATCTTTTCTAAGTTATTAGAAGAATACTTCTTATATTTATACTAGTTCTTCTAGCTTTATAAATATATTAAAATTATTTTAAATTTTATAAAATTATATCTAGCTTACTTTTTAATTATTGTTCTAAACTAATATATTAATAAATTAGATTTATTTACTATAGCTAAGAAAATCTAAATAATATAAAATCTAAAATTCCTATATACACTTTATAAACTAGAGACTTACTTTAGTTTTATAGGATAGCTTTAATTATTAATTTATTATTATAGTTAAATAGTATAACTATTATAAAATAGAAAAATAATACTTATATATAATATTACTTCTAATAGACTAAAATATAAAAAGGATATAATATATTTTATATTATAGGAGCTTTCTATTATAAAGTATAAATTTTTTTATATTCTATAGAATACTTTTTTAAGCTTTTTATTTCTTATATATTATAATATTCTATAGCGTTTATATATTAATATTAATATATTTAAGGAATAAAGCTTTATAGCTATAATCTATTATATAAAGAGAAACCCTAAGCTAAATATAAATAAGCTATTCCTAAGAATATTAGTAGAGCCTATTCTATTCTATAATAAAAGTCTAAATACTATAAAAAAAAACTATTAGCTAATTAAACTTAAAACTATAGCTATTATATAAGTAGTTTAAAAAGTATAATACTTTATTAAAGCTACTAAAATACTAATAGTTATTATTTATATTTATTATTTAGTATTAATAGCAATATTATATTAGTTTACCCTTAAAACTTTAAATATAAATAAATTTAATCTTTGCTTTATCTATATTTCTTAGTATTTATTAGGTTTTAAACTTAATATCTACTATAAGCTTAGGAAAATTAATATTATATTAAATATTCTTTCTAAGCTAGTAAATAAATTAAATACTAATATTAGTCCTAAAGAACTTAATACTTTCTAGGTAGAACCTATAACAGCTTTCTATATAATTTTAATAAAACTAGATTTTTATTTTAAAAATTATTTATAAAAGGCTTATATAGATACCCCTAACTAATAGATAATAATTAAAAATCTAAAATTATTAAAGCTATAGACTTCTTAAAGCAATAAATTGCTATTATACTATACTAAAAATAGAATTAAGTTTATTTTAAGAAACAAGCTTCTTTATTTTATAAATAGCGCTACTAGCAAGGAACGTTTTATAATTCTAAAGATATTTTATAAGAATATATTTTATATAATATATAATTTTAGTAGCTATAATAGCTTTTATAAAATATATAATTAATTAGCTAACTTATTCTATATCTATTAGCTTAATAAAGCCTTATATAATTATATTTATTATTATTTTAATTATTAATTATATTAAATTAAATATTATATATTTTATAGAAAAATAAATCTAATAAAGGTACTTGCGATCCTATTCTATATTATTATAATTAACTTTATTATTAGCTTACCTATAATTAATAGCTTTAATATAATCCTTAGTGTTACTAATAAGTTTTATAAATATATTATTCTTTAAGAATGAAAAGTTAACTAAAGTATAGAAAAATAGGCTAATATTCTTATATTAAAGCTATTTAAATATAAGTAAGGTATATTATACTTAATTATTAATAATTAAGACTCTTATTTTATATTATCTTTTTAGTGTTAAGTATTTACTATCTTGAAAATAGACTTATTAGCTTTTATAGTATATTATTTATAGACTAATAGTTAGTTAGAAAGGACTAATTAAATAATTAAAATAGTACTTTATTTTTTACTTATATAAAGAAATGTAAACTAAATTGAACTACTTCTATTTATCTCTTCTTTATATAATAATTTAACTAATTCTATTATAGGCCTAGCTTTAAATAAGATAATATATAGCTTTAAAATAAATAATCTATTAAACTTCTTAGAAGACTTCTTTTTAAAAATTATACTAAGCTTTAAACTATATATTAAAAAGCTACTGCTAATGCTATTGCTTATACTAACTTTATAATAAAAATATAGTATAATTAGAAACATTTATAAATAATATTTAAGAAAAATAATATAATTTTTTTTATTTTTTTTATAGCTATAAAATACTTAGTCTTATAAATTATAAGCTAAAGTAATAGTATATTAGTTTTTTCTATATTTTAAAATATATAAGTAATCTAGTATATAAATTTAAGCTCTTACCTATTATATATATCTACTTTATAGTTTTGGTTATATAACTTAAGAAAGCAATTATAATAAAATAAAATCTATATTATAAGCTATAATAAATAGAAATCCTAAATAATAAAAAAAATAATAAAAGTAATATAATTTTTTACTTAATAAGTATATAAATTAATAAGGTTACTATTACTATCTTATTAAATAAAAGGGATATAATTATAATATTAAAAACCTTAATAATACTAAAAACCTAATAAAAGTTTATAATAATATATACCCTAAGTAACCTCGCTATTGTAGATAGCTTTATTAGTAAAAAAACATTTATATTTATAAATTATAAGTATATAATATAAGTCTTAATAGTCTAGTATTATAATATATAAATTTAATAATATATATATATAGTAAATAACAAAGGTGTCGCCTTTTTATTATTTAAAGGCATTAATAAAAGGAAATAAAAATGCTTAGTAAAAGTAGGATAGCGCTTAATATAAGTAGGACTTATATCCTACTTAAATACCTTTATAGCTTTAGATATTAGTAATAATTAATACTATAATTATGTTTTTACTACTCTTACTACTTACTACTATATTAGTATTACTATATATTAATAGTATTACTATATATTAATAGTATTACTATATATTAATAGTATTACTATATATTAATAGTATTACTATAATTAAAATATAAACTAAGTCCTTATTCCTATTCCTAAATTATAGGTAGCTTAGGACTAATTAGTTATTAGTAAATTCCTTCTTTTACTAAAGTTTAACTTAAACTAATATAAGGGTTTATACTTTCTATTAAAATACTTAAAAAAATAGTATCTTTACTAATAATATAGTATTTATTAGTATAGTAATTAAGGCTAAGTATTTAGTAATTAAATTTAATATTTTTTATAAACTAAGTTAATTAATAGTTTAATATTATAGCTAAGTGGGATTAAGTTCTACTAATTTAACTTAAATATAATTAGATTAGCTTATAAAAAGTTATTAAGCTTTTAATAGTCTAAGCAATTATATAGTAATATAACTAAACTTTTTAATAATATTTTTATTAAAATCTTAGGTAAATAAGTAATTAAATTAGTAGAAATTATAAAATTAAAAGATAAGTATAAATATATTATACTTAAAGCTAAAAAATAAAATAGAAACTAAAGCTAATAAAAACGCTAGTATAGAATAAGTATATTAAAGTACTTAAAAAACATTATAAATAATAAAAGCTTTATTATAAAGTAGTTATAAGTTACTAAGTTAAAGGTAATAAGTAATTAGGAATTATAAATAATAAAGAAAATATTATTTTAAAATACTAGTTATTATAAAGCGATTTTAGTACTAGGTAATAATTATTTAGAAAGGAATATTACTATTATCTAAAGATAGTTATATTTCTATTCCTAGTTTAAGAAGGAATAAAGACACTTTTGTTAGTAAGATAAAATTATATAAAGGTAAAATATAATTATAATAGTATATAAATACTTTATAGTCTCTTTCTAATAGCGTAGGAAAATAAGCTAAGCTAATATAAGTTATATTCTTACTAGTATTAAGTAATATAGAATAAAGTATTATTATCGGCAGTTTAAACTAAAACTAAGGTTAAAAATTAGTAATTAGTAATAATCTAGTAAAGAACTAAATTAATTAAGGGGGGTAGTAGTCCTTAGTTTAATAATAACTAAGTATTACTATTATTAATATAGTAGTAGTATACTAGAAATATAATAATAGCAGGAAGATTCTTTTATTAATAATAATTAGTATAGTAATAATAAGGATCTTATCTAGAACTATATATAATATTTACCTATACTAAAACCTCCTTTAAAGCCATATCTATAATACTATTATAATATATTATAACTTTAATATTTAAATTCATAAATAATATTAATTAATTTAATTCTAAATATATAAGTTAGTTTTTTTAAAATATAAATAATAATTAAAAAATAAATAAAAGTAAAATAGTAAAATAAAATAAAATAATAATTATTCTAAATTTTATAATAAAGAATAAAACTTATATTAAATATAAAAAAATTTATTTAAAAAAAGGAATAGAAAATTCTATATATATAACTTTATTTAATAGTATTTAACTTTTAATTACTATAAGCTTACTTAACTTAAAAGTTACTTAATACTTTTAATACTTAATACTTTTAACACTTAATACTTTTAATACTTAAGTATATTTAAATACTTTCGCTATCCTTTCCTCTTTTTAATTATTTTTCCTTATAACCTAATATAGTTATAGTTCCTATTTTATAATAGTTACCTAGTAATATTTATTATATAAGGTTATAATATTAAAAGTATCAAAGCCTATTAAAATTTAGTAGCTAAAAGCTAGAAATTTTTCTACTATAAACTTAATTTTAAAAAGACTATACTTTTAATATTATTAGAGAATAGATTATATTTAAATAGAAGAAGTTAAGGTTTTTTAATAAAATTAAGTTTTAGAAAAATATTAGAGCTAGCCTAATTAGGATATATAGTCTAGGACTTATCTTATAAGAAGGGGTAATAGTTTAGAGCATATATTTAAAATCTTAGATAGTTATATTAAAAGATAATTAAGTAAAATTAAAGTAATTTATAAGAAAGGAGAACTAAAACTATCTAAGGATTTATAATCTTTATATTTTTAATTATAGATTATAAATATAATTACTAATATTACTATAAGCTTATATTATAAATCTAAGGGATTTATAATAAAAGCTTATAATCTTATATTAGATTTAAGGCTTATACTTGTATTTAAAATTAGTTTTACTACTAGTTTACTATAATAGTAATTTAATTCTAAATTTATTTATTAATAGTTTTAATTACTAAGCTTATATAATATATATTTTATTATATATATTTATATTTTTTAGCTTAATTATATAATTAACTTATTTTAAGTTTATAAGTAATTACTATTTTAATAATATAGTAATTATATTAAAATATATTAGACTATAAAGTAATATAAAAAAATTAAATAAAAAAAAAGATAATAAAAAGAAATTTATACTTAGATTATAATTATTTATAATTACTAATATATAAAAGATTTAATAAAGATAAAAATAAACTTAATTAAATATTTATAAAATATCTAATATAGATATACCTATATATAAGAGATAGTATAAAGTTAATTATTAATTATAAGAAGTTATATAGATCTTTATTACTAATAAGTAAAGAAATAAAAAAATAAAAATAAGGAACTATTTAGGAAATCTTAAGATAAGAGACTTACTCTAGTACCTACTATATAACTAAGTTTAAACTAGAATATAATTAAATTAAATAAAGTTAAAATAATAATATTATTTATTTAATAGTTTAGACTAAATAAAATAATATATTTAAATAGATTATATAATTATAAGAATTATTTAAAAAAAATTCTAAACTATTTAATTAAAGCTATATTAAATACTAGCCTTTATCTCTTATAATATATTTAAGATAATTATATTTATAGCTATTATATTAATATTATTTAAAAAGATAAATAAGTATTATTAGGAAATACTCTACCTAAAGGCTATATAATTACTATAAAAATATTATCTTATTTATAGTTTTAATAAACTATATAAGCTATAGTAGCCTAAGGTAGTATAAAGCTGTTACTAGTCTAATATTTATAAATAAATTATATAAGATAAAATAATCTTATTTAAATAAAATATATAACTTAGTATCTTTCTATATCTTATAGAGAGAGGATATAAAACTCTTAAAAATTAAAAAGTCTCTATAATATCTAGAGTATACTATAGATATAGAAATAGAATTTAATAGTAATATAATAGATATTAATATAAGCCTTAAAAGCTTTAAGAGCTTTAAGAGCTCTAATAGCTTAAATAAGGCCTTTAACCTACTTAATAAATAAGAAATTAATATAATTAACTAGCTATTAATATAATTAATATGATTTAAATTATTTACTTTTTAAAATAAATAATATATAATAGAAGTAATAATAATAGTAATTCCCTATAATATACTACTAATACGCTTATATTTAATAATATATAAGATATAAGTAATAGAGGTTTAATTCCTCTTAGTAATTTATATAACTATATAATTTCTCTATCTTTAGTATTTTTATTTAAGTGTAAACAGAATCTCTAAATAAAGATAAATTAATATTTTCTATATAAAGAAATAAGAGGACTTTTTAAAAAATATATACTTTATATAGTATTATAAAAATATATTATAGATTATAAGAAACTATATAAAGAATATTAAAGAAGATAAAAAGGAAAAGATAAATAAAGATATATTATTTTATATTAATTTATATTAATTTATTTAAGAAGAATAAATAATATATAAAAGAATATAAAGAAAAATATAGACTAATAGAAATTTATAAAATATTTATATTATATAAAATAATTATTATAGATTTAAGTTTAGTTTCTAAAGCCTAAAAACTTTTATATAGAAAATATATATACTTTATTTAAAGATATAAAAATATAAAAAGTTTAGAATTTAATAGTTTAATTATATTACTATCCTTTTTATTAGCTTATTAAGACTAATTAAAAGGCTACTTAGTAATAATATAGTATAAGATAATAAAACTCTTTATAAAATAAAATTTAATAAAATTCTAAATTTAAAAAATATATATATTTAAAATAGCCTAGCCTATATTAAAAATTATAAAACTAAAAAACTAGATTTAAGGTTTAGATTAAGTATTTTAATTAATTATAATTAAAATTAATTTAAATTACTAAATTTAAAAAATAAATATATTTAATTTTTAAGAAATATTAAAATACTTAAAGAGGTATTTATTAATCAACTTAAGAATCTTAATATTATAAAGGCTAGTAATATACTAGCTAATACCTAAATAATAGATTATATAAATTAAAATTATAATTTTAATAAATTAATTTTAATAAAAAATAATAAAAAATCTCTATTTAAGAATTTAAATTAAAATAACTAAAATTAACTTAAAATTAATAATAATACTAATAATTTAGATACTAATTACTTAGAAAATATTGTAGATAGTTATTTTAAAAATAAGCTAGTACTAGCTATTTTTAGTAATACTAGTAAATTAAATAGCTATAAATAAGTAATTAAAGGCTTAAAAAATAATAATACTTAGATATTAGTAGACCCTCCTAATAATATTAATATATTAAAAAATAGATAAGTATTTAAAGAAAAGCTAGATTAAAATAATAATATTTAAAAATATAAAACTAATTAAGTAGCTAAAGGTTTTTAATAATAATATAGAATTAATTTTTAAAAAATCTTTAGTAATATAATTAAACCTATAGTTTATAAAGCTTTATTTATATTAATAATAGATTTAAATATAAATATAAAATATTAAAATATAATATTAATAGTTCTAAATACTCTTTTATTTTAAAAATTTATATAATATAGTTAGAAGGCTTTAGTAATAATATTAATAAAGTTTATTTATTAAATAAAACTTTATATAATTTAAAATAAGTTATTAAAATTTTTTATAATTTTTTAGTAAATATACTAGCTAATTTAGAGTTTAATTTTATAAAAGTAAATAAGTCTATCTTTATAAATAATAAAACTAATATATAGTTTATATTAATAATCTATTAATTTTTTTTAATAATAAATAAGAAATTAATTTATTAAAAAGTAATATTAAATTAAAAGTAAATATTATTAATTTAAGTAGTATTAAATACTATTTAATATATATTATTATTAAGTTTTTTTAATACTTTTAATTAGTTAGTATAAGTAGCTCTAATTAGTTAAAAAAGATTTATATAAAGTTAATTAGCTCTTAATTTTAACTCTTAATAGTATTTAATTACTAAACCCTAATAGTTTTATAATACCTTTAATATTACTTATATTAGTTTAAAACTCTTAATCCTCTATTATAAGGCCCTATTAAGATTATATGTAAATTTATATATAATTCTAACTATTTATTACTAATTAATAAGGGGGATTATCTTTTAATAGCTTGTAGCTAACTAAGGAGTATAGAATTAAAGCTACTATTATTATTTTTATTTAAGCTCCTCCTCCTCCTCCTTCTACTCTTATTCCTACTCCTACTCCTATGTAAATAAGTTTACTAATTAGATATAGCTATTAATAGGTCTAAATAGCCTCTTAGCTAATTAGAAAAAAGCTTAAATATATAGAAAATAGCTCTATAAATAGTTTATAAGAAGGCTTATAAATAGCTTATAAAATATACTTTTTCTTAGCTAATTTTAAGCCTAATTTAGCTTAAGAAATAGACTTATAAATAGCTTATATTGCTAGCTAGCTATATAGCTTCCTCCCTACTATTTTTAAGTTTAATTTAGCCTAAGAAATAGGTTTATAAATAGTTTATATTATTATATAGCTATATACTCCCTTTTCCTACTATTTTACAACTAGTTTTAAGCTATTTTTACTTAGGAATATTTTTTAAGCCTTCTCCCCTTTACTACCTAGCTTTTAAGATATTTCTTTTAAAACTAAAGTTTTTATACTATATATAGTATAGAAATCTCTTAGTCTACTTATACTAAACTTAATTTAACTTTTTTAATTAATAATTATATTTATTATATAAGTAATCTTAATAATAATTATATAATTCTTTTAGAAATAGCTTTATATCTTAGTTTTTAAGACTTTAAAAATTAATAACTTTAAGCTTATATAAAGCTAAATATATAGCTTTAAAAGAAGTTAATAAGAAGCTAATTTAATTATAATTACTATTTAATTAATTAAATTTAAAAGACTATAATATGGATTTAATTTATTATAATAATAAATTAACTATTAATTTATTTAAAAATCTAGAATATTATACTAAAATAAAGTATATAAATATATAATATTATTTTATATATAATTATATAAGAAAATCTATATTTAAACTAGTATATATAAATATTAAAAATTAATTAGTAAATACTTTAACCAAAGCTTTATTATTAATATCTTCTTAAAAAATATTAAAAATATTTAAATAAAGAAAAACTAGTTTTTAAAAAGTTAAAAATCTAAAAAAGAATAATAAAATAGCTTAAATACTTAGTAATCTAGTTAAGAAAATTAATATAATATTGGTAAAAATTCTAGTGCCAAGAGGTGCAACAGCCTTATAAAATGCGCAATTTGCAAAGTGCCGCGATTAGGTAATTACATATGTAGGCTTAGTGAAAAACTATAGAGTTTTAGTGAAAACAAACTTTTTCTTTATTTTAAAACGCTTATATCTCGCTCAATATTACACGTATTTTAAAAATTCTTAAAGAATTGAAATATACGCTAAAATTAGTCTTAGTAATTAATTTATTAAGTATATATACCCCTTATTAAAGGAGGGGTTTTTAAAAAGGTTTTTTTTTTTTAGTTTACAAACTACTTGCCGTTTGCGGGCAATCTGCGGGCAAACTACGCATGAAAGCAGATATATACTTTCCCGTATTCTGCGCATTCTATGCTATATATAGGCCTAAAATTCTGGCTAATAAAGATAATAGTTATTAAAATTATAAATAATTTTAATTTAAAAAGAAATAATCTTTAAATAGTCTAAATAAAGCTATTTTTATCTTAAAATATTAAGAAATTAAAACTAAAGCTTAAAAAGTTTTAAAAACTAATAAAATATTAAACTATTTTTAAAAAAAAGATTTAAACTATTACTAAGTTTAATAAAATTCTTAACTTAAAAATACTTTTTTAAAACTTTAAAATATATTTAAAATTAAGTTTAGAAATCTAGTCTTTAAAAGTATATTAAAGAAAAAGACTATATATTTTCTAATTTATTTATAAAGTTTATATATAGTTTTTATAATATAAGAAAATATTCTTAAAAATTCTTTATTTTATATTTTAAATATAAAGGATATATAAAAAAATTATATTTAAAAAAAAATATAAAATAGTTTTAATAAAAAGAATATATAGTAGTTAAAAGCTATACTAGATTTTTTTAAAAAGATTTTTATTATTATTTAAATATTTTTTACTTTTAATATTATTAATAAATTATAATTATAAATAAAAAATATTTAAAAAATAATTAAAAAAAGTAGTTAATTATAATTAACTTTAAAAAGTTAAGTTCTAAGTTATTAATTATTTTTATTATATTAATAATATATTTAAAATAATAATATATAATATTATAAATTAAAAAGAAAATAATTATAATTATAAACCTTTATTATTTATAAATTTTTTAATACTAATATTAATAATAATAAAGTTACTTATTATTTTATAAGTTTTAAAAGTTAATTTCTTTTTCTAAAAAAATATAATAAAGAAAAGAAATTCTAAATAATAATATTATAAGTAAAGTATTATAATATTATATTAATATATAAATATATTATATTTAAAAATATTATTTTAGAAGCCTTTTAATTAATAGAAATAATTAAAAAATAATAGAGTAAGGGCTACTAAAATACTATATAAAAGTCTAAGAACTTAGGCGAAATAAGCTCTTAGCCCATAAACCCCTAGTCTAGCTAGATCCTATAATGCGGTTTTCCTCTCGAGCAGCATATTAATAAACAATCCTAGGCGCTGGAGAGCGTGCGCCACCCGCATCGAATTGAGTCGCTGATTCACGCGGAGTTGAAGGAGTACCGCGTTTCCCGGCGCTATAGCAAAGAGTGTGGGCGGAAGCATAGGGAGTGGTTTCTCGTCGACCCAGAGTACGCGGCGGTGGTGGTAACAAAATGGACGAGACGCCCTCTGTACTGGGAATGTTGTCTGGATGACAGTATTAGACAGGATGAAATCAACAGCTTGTGCGAGGTCGCTGTGATCAAGCAAGGTTCTGCTCTGCCAAAGAGCGCAGGTAAATCTCGGACGGCCGCACAACGAGGTCGTGGTCGAAATCCCGTTCGCCAGCGCAATTTGCAATGAAAAGGTGCAGAACGTCAAAGATGAGGAGTCAAACTCAATCGATAGGCCCGATGGGTGCGAATGTCGACTTGGGCTGGTGGAGAGGACGACCGTGAGAGGGCGTATCTTCTGTGCTGCCCCAATATTACGAATTGCGGATTGCCATTCTCGGAATAGACGTTATATTCTAGCTCACCATAGAACGTTTGAATCGAAATGCAGATCTGGTCCCCATATTGCCTCGGTTCACCATTTTCCGCTTCCCTTACCGAGCAGGCATGCCTCGCCCAAGCCATTGACGTGAGCAGTCCATGCGCATCGATATCAATCATCGGCGTTAAGTGCTCGTGGATTTGGGTATCTTGGACCGGGGACCCAGATCAAAAAATCCTCGAGCTGCTGAACTGACCAGGCTGATTCCCTCTTGTCTAGACATCGTCCGGTGCTAAGTCTTCCCAACAGGTAAGCGGGGCCGACCAAGGCATGACCTATGCGAGAAGGGTGAGCAATGAACGCAAGAGGTATTCGCTCAAATTGCCAGATCTCGTCTCCAGTATCAACCCGAGTAGATGCGAGGCCTGCAAGTATCGTCCGTCCGCGGTATCCCTTGGATGAAACCCACAAGTCTTCACCACCTATGGCCAAAAAGGCACTGATCATTCCGAGTCAATTGTAGGAGGAAGCGGCTCTGTGAACTGTCTTTCGTCCCGACCATTAGCTTACGGGTGAGCTCAATCGATCTTGCTTGAACAGATAGATCAAATTCCAGGTCTTGTCGTCTCAAAAACCCTCAGCAGGAGCACATCCGGTAGGTATCTGTCCTTTAGTAGAACGCGGGCCTGTCGGCTCTACCGACTACACAACTGCGAATGTCCTTCTCGGCATTTCTCCCACCCATTTCTCGAATCGTTTCCTATAATGTGTGCAGCGCCATTTGGCTATAATCGATCTCGTGGTCGACCTAGCCCAGGAGTAGTCACCATTGACGTACTTTAGTATAAGAAAGTCCTTCTTGACCTTGCATATACCTAGTCTTTGGTATTGCTCCCCGGTTTCCCCTGCTGGTCCCAATACCAAGAAATCTGCTTTGATGGCAGATTGAGTAGTGTGGGTGCGTAAAAGCAGGAGATCAACGGCCTCCCAGGCAATATTTGACCTAGTAGTCGCTTCTTTCTCGTCAACGCCTATGTTAGTCAGAGCTGCAGATCGGTTTGAGTATGCGTCAGAGGTGATCGTGGATACATCCGCTAGTAGCAGATCGAAGAGGGTTTCCGGAGGTTGAGACCCGCGAGGATCCAAGGGCGTTGCGTGTCCACTGGCTCCCGTACTTAGAAAGTGCAGTTGTTGCCACTCAGTTTCGCCCGCATTGACGGACCTTCCAGCACGACTGTGCCGTGCTTTACCTGGCCGAATGTGCCCCCGCCTTCCTCCTTCATTTCTGCACGGACCAGCCTGGTGTGCAACGTCACCTCACCGCTGTCCTCAGGGCGATAAAATCTCAGAAACGACGACCCTTTTTCAGATGATCCGACAGAAAGAGATGCCCATGACCACGTTGGCGCTTTTTGTCGTCTGTGGCCGCCAGACGGCCAATAATTGACTGACCACAACAGTTCTTGCACGAATGTATCCTTCCACAGACCGGCTAGATAAGTGTTCCCCGGTTGCATGTGGGCATGGAGCTGAGACGCAACTCCAGCGACAGCCGTCAGTCGGTCTTCTGCCGAGGCGATCCTGCTGTCAATATAGGACTCTAACACATCTTTCCAGACTAACGAAGCTTCTTGCGACGTAAGTAGCGTTTTCGACAGTATCTTGGTACGCCATTGATAAACACGGGGTTGTAGGTTTGTCAAATATTGGTCGTTAATTCTGTCACTATCTTCGCTTTCGACACCCTCTAAGCATGATAGTACAACTTGAGTGTGCGTGAAATGGAGAATCCGAGGACTCAACACCATTTCTTGATAGCACCAAGCTCGATGGTCTATCATAGTGGTTAGACTCGGCAGACCAGGCAATGTTGCTTCGCCATAGAGATTCGAGGTGGACAATCTCACATACACCTTGACTCCTAAGCTGAGTGCCTCGGAACCGGGCGCTTCGACCGCTTCCCGAAAGCTCCTAAGGTGATTGACGTTGAGAAACGATTCGTGGCAAGAGGCCGACGCTGAGGCAGCAATTGTCACAAAAGCACAAGAGTACACCTCCGCCATCTTCACACTCTCTTCCAACCACTCTTGTCGGTCGCCCTGCGCAATACAGAGAGCATCTATCCACAAATACCGTAATCCGAGAATCCGAGATGTCAAGACAGCATCCTTAAAGACAGCAGGCAGCCGAGACAAATCAGTGCCAGCTGCCATATCAGCAAGGTTTTCTTTCGTCATGCAAACCATCTGAGATCGGATCGTGCTCTCGGGGCCCCAACAATAGCTCAGAGCGGCATAATGAGTCGACGGCGGAAGCAAGGCTGCCGTGGTATCGATCACCCGGACCCCATCAGATTTAAGCCCTGGTATTTCAATATTAATCAGACGTTTCGGCAAACGTTTCTCGTGAGGTACAAAGCATTGGTGACAAGCGGTGCATTTTTGCAAAGCCTCCAACGCGAATTGAAGGGAAGTCGAAGACGCTTTGCCAGTATAGATGTGTGTGTATGGTGGAAACCAGTTGAAAAAGGGCGTCCGCCCATCAGCGTCCGTATAGAAGTCAAAAGCGACTCTGGGCATGCCAGTGCATTCGACTTCGTACGAATAACGACAAGTAATCCCGACCCGTACCAGTGGATAGAGCCGAGCTCGATGCTCCCAATCCGGCCGATCGTAGATTCCATACTTTTGAACAATTGCCCGCGTTCCCTGTAGCAGAATTGTACATCGATCACAGCCGCGCAAAGCCGTGATCTGTATTTCATTGAGAGATCTGAATAAAGGACGCCATCGAAGAGGTAGTTTGGTGTCGCAGTGTTTGCACAGCCTTGAGCTCGTCGTCGTTGGTGCTGCGACGGCCGGCCAGGAGTTTCTCGTGTGTTCGATAACCTCGGCAGCTGCAATGTATCTCCTCGGCTGTACCTCCATCGAGATTTCACATTGATGCCTGAACAGACATGAAGGTGGAAAGGATGTGTATCGGATCGACCTTGTGAGAAGCAGTCAAAGCTGCGTCTCCCGCGTCAGCCGTGTGCGGGGTACGTAGTCGCGCTGACTGCAACAGGCAGCAGCGTGTTGCGCCGCGCAGACATGCAATCGTATCAATAACTTGACCAACTCACACGCTCACATTTGTGTAAGATCATGTTTTCAACTTCTTTACCGTAGCCACTGAATGGTAGGCCGCATTATTGCTGACAGGGTTAGTACCAACGCCAACGTTCGCTCAAACTTTTATGATATTGCAGTACCCCTATATAAGAGTTTCTTAGCATTTTCGGAATTTTGCCGTAGTTGTAAATTCTTACTAAGATAGCTTATAGATATATTAAACTTACTAGAAGATTTTAGTAAATCTTTAATAGTAATAGCTATTCTAGTAAGTTATCTTAGTTTAACTATTAACTTAATTATTTATATAATAGCTCTAGGCCTAGCTTAGTATAAGTATTTACTTAAAGTAGGTGCTAAGCCTAATTAGGCTTAGTATATATACTTATTTATACTTTTATCTAATATTTAAATAGATTTCTATTTATAGTTAGAATTCTATTAATCTTTTAAACTATTATTTTAAAACTTTAATATAATTTTAATTATTATTAATATAAAGGACTTAATACCCTTACTTATAATAATAATAAAAGAGATATTATTTAAATATAATAAAAATAGATAAAAATAATATTATAATATCTTTTAAATATTATATAACTTAATAAAGTTATTAGTATCTATATACTTAAAATACTTAAATATAATAACTTATAAATTAAAAGAAAAAGAAAATATATAAAAAACTATTAAAAAGATTATAAATATTATATACCCTATAATTTATAGTCTTAGTAATACCTTACCTTTAAGTAGCTACCCTCTTTATATTCTATTTAATATTAATAAAACTTTTAAATAATTCTTTAAAGACAACTCTAATATAGAGACTAAATATAACCTTAATTATATTATTATTAAAAATAAAGCTTTATAAGAATTAAATATAGTTATATATTAATTTAAAATATAAAAGATAAATATTATAAGAAATAAAGAAGATTATAATAAAACCTAAGGAATTATTAATTAAATTAAAAATATATTAGTAATATTATTAAAATAAAAAATTATAAAAAGAATTTATTTTACTTTTAATTTTAAATAAAGTAGTATTATTTACTTAAGTAAAATAAGTAAAAATATTATAAATTATATATATAATATAATAGAATTAATAAGAAGTATTAAAAATAAGCTTATAATATAGTATAATACTATTATTAATATAATTTTAAATATAGAAACTAATTATAAATAAATAATAAATTAAATATAAAGTTAGCCTTAATATAAGAAAAAGAGAAAAGCTAAAAGCTTAAAGCTTTAGTATTTTAAATAAATAAAACACTTTATAATAATAAAAGAATTATAATTATATTTAAAAAGAAAAAGTTAATTAATAGCTAAAGATAATACTTTAAAACCTTATTAGAGTCTAAGCTATTTATAAGCTATATTATAATAATATAAATAATATATTATACTAAGTTAAAGCCTTAAAAAAGAGGTATAATATTTATAAGCTAATATAAAAAAAATTATATTTATATTTAATAAAAACTATAATTTAAAACTTAATAAAGAAAATAACTTGATACTTTAATAAATAACTTAAAAAGTAAATATATATTTATATATTAAAAATATATTTATCTTAGGTAGTAATAAATATTATTTTAACTTAAATAAGTTTAAAAAAATAAATAAGTATAAATAATATAAAGCCTAGTAGTTATATTACCTTTTTAAACTCTCTTATAGCATAGTATTATACTTTTTTAAATACTATAAGGTTAACTTTATTTATAATTATTATAAAGAATTAATATAATAAGCCTTTATTTTATTATTAATTAAGTAAAGTAAGACCTAAATAATATATTTAAAGAAACTAATAAAGTAATTAAAACTAATACTTTATTATATAACCTTAAGTTTCTAATAAGCTTAAATAAAAATAAAGATAAGATTTTTAATAAATTCTATACTTACTTTATTATTACTATTATTCTCTTTAAGTTTAATAATCTTTTAAAGGTTTAAAATTTAAAATAAATTATTATAAAAAGGCTTCACTATATGCTAGTAGATAATATAATAACTAATAATTATTATAAATATATAATATAATATAAATACTATAATATTAAGATATATTAAGCTAATAATAATTTTAATAGTAAATTTAATAAAAAGAGCTTATTTTACTTTATATTTAAAAGTATGAATACTTTAAAATCTATTATAATTTTAAATATAATTTAATAATTAAATAAAGAAGAGTGCTACTAAAAATATAGGAAAGTAACATATATTATAAAAGATAAAAATATATTTTATAAAAAAGCTAAATAGCTTATTAATAAAGAGGTAACTATATAATTAAAATTAGTTAAGATTACTAAGCTTAATAGAAACTATAAAAATTTTTTTAATTAAATACTTTTAAGAAAAAATACCCTTAGGAGCTAAAATAAATATAAAAGAAAATTAAAGAACTAAAATAATAAATAAAGTTATAAAGTAAGCTAGCTATTATTAAATTCTCCTTTAGCTATATTAACCCTAATTAACCCTTATAATATAATTAATAATTTAACTTTAAAGAAAGACTTTTTATAAAAATAAATAATATTTTAATTAAATACTTAATTAATATTAAAGTATTTACTCTAGATTTTATAAACTTTATATTAATTGAAAAATATAAATTAAATATTATACCTTTAATAAAGCCCTATAAGCTTAAGCTAGCTAATAATAAACTAATATTAAATATTATTTATATAGCTTATATAATATTCTAATTAAAAGAATACTTAGATAAAGTATAATATATAATAATAATTTTAAGGAATTTTAATATAATTTTAAGTATACTATAACTAGAACTATATAACTTAGATATTAAGTTTTTAACCTAATATTTAATATTTAATTCTAATTATTATATATTACATTATTTAAAATATTATAAACTAATAATAATATTAAATTAAAAATATACTTAGAATATAAAAAATATTATATAATTTAATATTATAGAAATCTTAGTTAATATTTTTACTAAAATGTTTATAAACCCTAAGAATAAAGTTATAGCTATATAGCCTAAGTATTTTAAATAATTAAATATTAATAAGAAGATATATATTATATTTACTATTAATATAATAGCTATTATTATTAAAAACTATAAAAAGTTTTTTTATAAAATTAAAAAGACCCCCTTAACTAAAGAGAAGTTATTAAATTAAATATAAGCTAAGTATTATAATTAGTTAAAAGTCTAAAATCTAAAGAAAACTAATAAATTATTATATTAACTTAAAAGAAAGAGTAAAGCCTCCCTCTAAGAAAGTATATAATATATCTTATAAGTAAATATTAATTATAAAGAAATATATAAATAATATATTAAGTAAAGGCTATATTCGCCTAAGTATCTCCCTATATACTATGTTAATACTAATTATAAAAAAATTTAATAGTAGCTTATATATAAGGTATATATTAATTATTAAATATTAAATACTTTAATAATAAAAAATTATAATACTTTATTATTAATTAAGGGGATTTTAATAAAGTTATATTAAGCTTAAGTTTTTATAAAGTTTAAAATTATTACTATATTTAATAAAATTTAAGTTAAAGAAAGTTATAAAAAAAATTAATTTTTTTTATAAAATATAGTCTTTATAAATATAATATTATATTATTTAGCTTATATAATACTCTAGGTATATTCTAGGCTCCAATTAATAATATTTTTTAAAAATACTTTAATAAATTCTATATAATATAAAATAAAAATATAAGCAAAGCTATACGCTACTTACTTATATTTAAATATAGATAAATATAAGTTTTATATAATAAAAGTTAAGTATTTAAGTTTAATTATTATAATTAAAAAACTATATATAAACCTTAAGAAAATAAAAATAATTTTAAAATAGAAAACTTTTAAATATATAAAAAATATATAAGTATTTTTAAGTTTTATAAACTTTTATTATTACTTTATATTTAACTACTCTAAAGTTATAATACTTTTAATAGTTTTAATAAAATTATTATAATAAAAGAAATTAAGTACTTATAGTCTTTAAATAAATTAAAATAAAAAGTTTTTAAAAACTTAAAGTATGTTTTTACTATAGTATTTATTTTTATTTACTTTAACTCTAATAAAGAGTTATAACTTAAAATACATACTTTTAACTATATAATAGTAACAATCTATTATAAAAAAATAATATTAAAGTCTTATAATTAGTTATATTCTTATTAAAAAAGATAACTTTATAAAAATATAATTATAAAATTTATAATAAAAAACTTTTAACTATTGTAAAAGCTTTTAAAAAATAGTATCTAAAGTTAGTTAGTACGCTAATTAAAGATCTTGTTAATATAACTATTAATTATAAGAATTTAAAATACTTTATAATAATAAAGTAACTAAATTATAAATAAGTATAATAGGCTAAGTTCTTTTCTAAATTTAATTTCTAAATTATTTATAAGCTTAGTAAATAAGGTATAAAGCCTAATAGTCTAATATACTACCTTAGTAATATATTAATTAATAATATTTATAAATAGTATTAATATTAAAACTAAATTATTATTAAATATAAATAAATAAACCTTAAGCTAAAGATTAACTTAATATACTTTTTATTAAATAAGTTAAAAGAAATAATTATAAATTTAATTATATTAATATAAGGTATTATTTAAGTAAAGAAAAATAAAAAAAAGTAAAAAATAATTAAAAGATTTATAATTTAATAAGTTTAGACTAGCTATAAATAATAAAAATTTAAAAAAAGAATTATTAAATAAGAAACCTACTTTATTTAAAAAGAAATTAATATATAAGATTTATAATATATATATATTAAATAGAGTTATTTAAGTAATTATATATATAAAATAAACTAATGCCTATTAAATACCCTTAGATTTAAGAAAGATTAAGTTATTAAAATTAAAATTAAAATCTTATAAAATTAAAGACTATTTACTATATATTAATAATTAACTTTTTTTACTAGATAATAAAAAGTACTTATATACTTATATTATAGAATAAGCCTAGAACTTATTAATAGAAGGTTATTCTAATAGAGTATTGATATATAACTATATAAATAGAGAATATTATTAGCTTAAAATAATAAATACTATTATAAAGTTTATAAAGAGTTACTATATATATAATAAATTAAAAAGTTATTATAAAAGAAAGTAAAGCCTACTTAAGCTATTACCTATACTTAAGTATTATTAAATAAATATAATTATTAATTTTATTATTTTACTCTTAATATATATTTATTATAAATACTCTTTTAAATATATTATAATAATTATAAATTAGTTATCTAAAAAATATAAATTTATCCCTCTTAATTTAATTAAAGTTAAAGCTTTTATATAAGTATTTATTAAATAAGTATAATATAAAAAAAGCTATTTTTTAAATATTTTATTTAATAGAGAAATATAATTTATATTATATTTCTAGAAATATTTATATAAAAAGATTAATATAAAACTTAAGTTATTTTCTATATTTTACTTAGAAATAGATAAATAAACTAAAAATATAAATTTAAATCTAAAATAATACTTAAAAATATATATTAGTTATAACTAAGATAACTAGGTAAACTTTCTAGCTATTACTAAGTTTAAAGCTAACTTAGATATTAATTATTTAATTAAACTATTACTATTCTTTATTAATCAAAGTTATTTACCTTATTTAAGCTTAAAAGCTTTAAAAGAAATACTTAATAATATATTATATTTATAAAGGAATAAAGTTTAAGTAGTAGACTAACTAGTATATAAGTTAAATAAAATATATTAATACTTATAAGAAGAGTTAAAATAGGCTTGAGTAATATAGAAAAAAATATATTAATTATTATTATTAATTATATTTAAAGTTTAAAGTTAGTAATAAAGTAATATTAAATATTTAAAATATTAAAATAATAAGGCTATTACTATTATTAAACTATAAAAATTTAAGCTTATTTAAAATTATCTAAGTTATTAATAATATAGTATATAAGCTAGAGCTTTTATAATTAATAAAAAATATCTTCTTAGTATTTTACTTATAATTAATTTATTTAAATCGCTATAATCTTCTACTTAGTTAAGTTATACTACCTTTATTATTAGTCTTTATAGGTAAGGGGTTTAAAGATAATAAAGTATTAAAATTAATTAACTTATATATTAATTATTATATAAATAATCTTATTATTAAGAATTATAATTATTTATAATACCTTACTAGATTTACTACTAAAGGTATTTAGAATAACATATAAACCTAGAATAGTAAGTATAAATAAATATTATTAATTACTTATAACTTATAGTAGATTTTTATTATAAATATCTTGAAAAGGCTAGACTATATAATTTATTTAAAACCTTAAATAATTAAAGCCTTATATTTACTAAGTTATTAATTAATTATAATAGCTATAGATCCTAATTTATAAGCTATACTATTTAATTTACCTGCCTAAGAAAGTATTTTATATACTATAGTTAGTATACTAAGTTATATATAATAATAATTACTTAATAAAGCTTATTTCTAGAGGGGAGTTATATAATAGCTTTAGGCCTAGCTTAGCGCAAGTATTTACTTAGAGCGGACGCTAAGCTTAATTAAGCTTAGTGTATACACTTATCTATACTTTTATCTAATTCTTAAATAGACTTTTACTTATAGTTAGAATTTTATTAATTTTCTAAACTACTATTCTAAGACCCTAATAATTTATTAGTTTATAAGGCTTTTAAAGATTAGTATTATATAATATTATTATATTTCTATAATATATTAAAGTATTTATAAGAATCTTCCTAAGCCTAGTAATAGGGAAAGTAGACTAGCCTTAACTAGAAATCCTAAGAAATAGTAAAGTAAAGTCTATACTAAGATAATAATTATATATAAAGGTAAGTTTTAAATATATTATTTAAGTTATTATATTAAATTATAAATATAAGTAGTATTAGTATATAAAGATTATTTATTTATTTTATTTTATTTATAAATTATAAACTTCTTAATTATTAATTTGCTAATAATAAAAAAGAAAGAGGAAAAGGAGTAATTATTTTTATTTTCTTTATCTCTTTTTAATACATTTTATCTTAGGAATTTTATAATAATTTTAATTTATTAAAATCTAGTTTTTATAATATATTTTTACTTAATTTAAGTTATTTTAATATTATTATTTATATTATTTATATTATTTATAATATTTATAATATTTATAATATTTATAATATTTATATTATTTACCTATATTATTTATATTATTTACCTATATTATTTATATTATTTATATTATTTATATTATTTATATTATTTATATTATTTATATTATCTATATTATTTATATTATTTATATTATTTATATTATTTATATTATTTATATTATTTATATTATTTATATTATTTATATTATTTATATTATTTATATTATTTATATTATTTATATTATTTATATTATCTATATTATTTATATTATCTATATTATTTATATTATTTATATTATTTATATTATTTATATTATTTATATTATTTATATTATTTATATTATTTATATTATTTATATTATTTATATTATTTATATTATTTATATTATTTATATAAACTAAGCTATATTTAAAAGTACTTTTAATTAGCTAGTAACTATTAATAATAAAGTTTAAAAAAAAGAAAAAATAAAGTTTATATTAGTAAAAGTTCTAGTAATAGTTTATATAAGTATTTATAAAAAGTATAGAAAGTAGCTTTTACTTTTAATTACTTATATATATAGGCTTAACAAAAAACTATAGAGTTTTAATAAAATAAACTTTTTTCCCTTATTTTAAAACCTTTATAATTCCCTTAATATTATATATATTAAAAATTTGAAATCTATACTAAAAGTAGTTTTAGTAAGTAATTTATTAAGTATATTTATCCCTTATTAAATAAGAATTTTTTATAGAAGTTTTGTTTTTTAAATTTATAGTTTATATATAATTTATATATAATTTATATATAAAAGTAAATATATATTATTATAACTAGAAAATTACTATATTATATATAGTATAAAATCTTTATTTTTTAAGAAAATATCTTAAAAGCTAGAGAATAAAGGCAAAAGAAGTTAAAAAAATAATTTTTAATTAAAGATAATTTAAAAATATTAATAAAATAGTAAAAAAAGAATATATAGCTATATAGTAATATAAGCTATTTATAAGCTTTTTCTTAAATTTAAATAAACTTAACTTAAAGTTAAAAATAGTAAAGAAAAAGTTATATAATTAGCTAATAATATAAACTATTTATAAAGCTATTTTCTATATAATTAAGTTTTTTTTAATTAGTTAAATAGCTATTTAAATTTATTAATAATATTAAAAAAAGTATAATAAATTAAAGTTTTTTTAATTTATTATAATAATTATAAATTTAATATAAAGATTAAAATTCTTTTATTAAAGAAAAAAATCTTATATATAATATAATTTATATTATTTAAATATTATATAAAATTTTTTTAAGAATTTTATAAACTCTTTTATTTTATTATAACCTTTAAGCCTATAATAAATAAAATATTAAATAATAAATAATTTTTTTAAAATTTTATTTTCTTTAAATATTATATTATAGTTTTATAAATATTAACTTATACTTAAATTTATTAAATATTAAAGAAGTTATTTAAATATTAAGTTTTAACCTTATAAAATTATTTTTAAAATAAGATATTTAATAGTTTATAAGAATATTAAAGTAAGTACTATATATAGAGTACTCTATATTTTATTACTTTACAATCCGCTATTTATATAAAATAAATAATTAGTAGTAAGTTGATTTCCTATAAAAATTGCAGATATCTGCAAATGAAAGGGTCTCTAATAATCGCAAGCAAATTATTAAGAGCGCATTGTATTACTAGGCCTAAATCTTGAATTCTGGACGCCTATTTTAGTAGTGCCAGGAAGGGAGATAACAACACTGCATCGCTTTTTAAGGTTTGAAACGATTAATATATACTGCCATTTGGTAGTCATATTATAAAGTGAGTAGAGACTAAGGAACTGGATTTGATTGTCGAAGGGGCCTCGGTGAGTAAAGAAGAGGGGAAAGAATGTCTGCAGATGGTAAGGCTTAGAGAGAAGAATCAAAGTTTGTCCAACAGGCTAGCCTTTGATCTTAAAGATCTGAATACGTTGATTCATGAACAGATCTCTATGAAGGAAATGGAAAGTATTGCAAATATGGGAGTCTTCAAAGAAGCGCTGACTGACCCCCCTGGAGATACTTCCTTAAGGGTAGGTACATGTATAATCTTACTTAGTCACAAAACCGCCTTCACCATCCATTGGTTTCCTAGGCGACCGGAAGACTCGTCCCAATCGCCTCCGTCCCCGGCCTAGTATCCAACCTCCCCTTCGCAACCACAATATCATACCCATGAATCTTGACAGTAAAATCAATGCTCCTCGTCACAAATCCGCGATCTACCTGTTCTTTGACGACCGTTATAACAGCCGCCGCCTCATCATACTTAATCGGCCGCCGTGTCCGATCTGATAAAGGGCGGAAGATACACTCCAACCCGCGACCATTCCAAATCTCGGTTTCGGTCATTGGGGCGTCGCCGTAGTTGTTGAGATGGTCAATGAATCCGCCCAACATCGCCGACGCGGCTCGGGTGTTTAACGTCTCATAGACAAAGGGGATGGTGATGTCGAGATCTAGACCGCCAGGCACGGGGATAGTGGAGAGGGTACTACTACATAACGGATAAGCTCTCTATTTCCGGCAAGGAGGCATAGGTTTGGACAAGGGGGTGGGGGGAAATGCTTACCCTGCTGCGACTCCTGCCTGAGGCCTGGCCTCACGCGCGGAGAGGATCGAAGACGGAGGAGGACCAATCTCTGTGTCTGGCAAGGCTACCGACGCTTTGTCATCTCCACCCGCCCCTTTCGCCTGGACAGAGCCAGTCGCAATAATGCCACCTCCCCTGAGGATGTCAAAATCGAACTCCGTCGACCACAGCCCATCTCGCGCCAAGCGCCTCATCACAGAGAAAGCATCCGAGGCCTCATCGTATCTAATTGGTCCCGGCTGAGCCAAGAGCTTCAGGCTGAGCGTCTCGCTGTTGATTGTGGGGCTCACTACCATCTCACGCTTACCGTAGAGGTTGCAGAACCGGTAGGCATTGATTAGGACACTGGCGATCTCGTCGTTACTCACACGTTTCTCGCGATGGGCGAATATTTGTACGCTCAAGTCGGTTTCTGGGATGGGCACTGGCGGTGCTTGAACTTTGGCGCTGCTGGCGTCGCTCGTTGCGGGAAAGCTATAGGCATGGTTGATTAGAGCTAGGAGGCAAATTGAAGCAATCGGTAGGGAAAACATGGTGTTGTCTTCGTGTCTGTGGAGTCAAAGCGCGATCACGAACATGGCGTCTTGTGTGTCTTTATATTGTGTATTCCCGCGTATACCTGTCTCGTTTTGGCTGCTCGCCGGAGCGCGCGAAGTCCTTCGTTCAGTTCATTACGAGCGAACCCTAAAAAGTACTATTGTGGGATCCAAAGTCTTATTGCTTGACAAGACAATAGGAAAATATGGTTATAGCAAATGTCGCTAATACCCCTTTTTGTTCTATCTTTGGAGGCAAATTGATCCGCTTGCCGAAAGTCTCACACTGTGAGGGATATGACCTCTTTCTCCGTAGATTTGAGACTACATCCATAGGTAACAAAACGCTCTTTGTTGCTGTTAAGCTTTTGGGGGATTCCTTATACTAAGATATGTTTTGCATCAATTATGCTATTAAGATAGCTTAAACAGACGTGGAATGGCTTCCCGCAAAGCAGGTCTCAGTAGCGTTGGGCTCAATAGTTTTGGCTGAGAGAGCTTGAGATCATGTCTTTTTCTTGCACTTTTAGTTTTCGTTCTGATAAAATTCGATGCCTCAGCTGTCGAGCTACAGAAAGAGTCTATTTGCAGTTTGAGCAGTGCGTTTGACGTAAAAACCCTTTAGCTCACACTCACGTCTACGGTACGACTCATGTAGATCACATTCTGTTTAAGACTAACAATTCAGGTAGTCGCCATTCCCGCATCGCTAACAGGAACATCAACGCCCTCTACTTGAGCTGTCTTTTCATCACTGGTCAAACTCCCTAGCTCCCCCTTCGCCAACTGCATAGCGAAGCCCTTAAAGATCGTAAATTGAAAGTCTGCAGCTAACTCCCCTTCATCTACTTGTGCTTTCAGAACAGCAATAGCCTTCGCGCCGTCGCTAAAGTTAATCGTGTTCGGACCAAGATTCTGTGTTGGACGTAGGGTAAGCCCAAGCTTGGAACCTGTAGCCCTCCAGTGTTCAGTAACAGGTATTGGCGCCTCGCCGGACTCCTCGAGATGTTTCTGAAACGATTCAAGGAAGGTAGACATAGCGGTGGGATCGATATGCTTAGCCCACCCCGGGACTTCAATGTAGACGTTCAGGGTTGTGCCTGGGACGGGGATTGGGCCGCGGTTGCTATTTCTTTAAGCATCATAGAAAATCCTCAGTGGGAGAGGCACTTACCTAGCAGGGGCTGCTGTGTCAGGCAAAGCATTGCGAGCGCTGATGGTAGTGGCTGATACGTCGTGAGGGTTCTTATCTCCTGTAGCAGGCAAGGCTAAAGTGAGGTACGAGAATGCTGCTAGGGTTGTTAGGGCAATCACTGATGTATACATTTTATCTTCTGCTGGATTCGGTGGAGAGGCTTGTTGGGTTATGTCTCGCTGGATTCAGTAGAGAGGTTTATTAGCTTATGTCTTTTGCTGGATTCAGTAGAGTGGTTTCTTGGGCTATCATGCTTTTTATCAGTCGCTAGTCTGTTGATTGACATGCGCTGAGGGTGGCTGTGTTGATACACGAGTTTGCGTAGAGGCGCAACATTATGCGCGACATGTTCTTTTCTTTTCTTAGAACGTAAACTTTCAATCAATCAGAGCTTAGGTTTTCATTGTCTCGTCAGCAGTCTTCTCAATTTCTCGATTAGGAAAAGCATAGCACTTCCTGACAAACCTTGCGCACGAGCTTACGTTTGCACTTCGATCATAGAAGCTATGAACACACTTTGTTCCAGTGGTAGAACATGTCGAAACAGGGAACGCGCTTCACAGTGAAATAGGAAGCTACAATTATACTGACATATACTCTTCTATTTAGTGTCGTTGTCGCAGTATCACTTTTCAACCCTGCTCAACCCTTTTCAGTGTCAACTTTCGGAATCCTAAGCCATCAAACCGTTGCAAAATGACACAAAACACAAAAGATTCCAGGCTGAGATGTCGCACCTGTCTTTAATTTTTGCAAATGTGTTCAACAGAAGCGAGATATCTGTCTTCACTGAATTTCATCTCATGCGTCCAAATCCGTGCCAAGGAGAAACTGTGATCTTGACCCTGACCTTTGACAAAGCTCTGGAGAAGCCAGGCATTAAGGTCAGAAACGGGTTGGACTGATGGCGTGCCGTTATGCCTACAGCATGTTGATTGCTTTTTAACCAGTGCATAGCTTTGTTGGGGAGGGAAAGAAGCAGTAGCTGAAAAGATTGCTATTTGACACAGGCTTGCGAAAAGGTCGATCAAATAAAAGAAGTCTCGAAGTCAAAAAGCCCGCGACGCTGTCGACACGCTTGACGCTCACGAGCAGCAAGCTTAGCGCGATTTGAATCAATTTAGGTCCTTGTTTTCCTTCCCAATGTGGACCCAGCAGTAGGTCCAAAACAACCCACCCCACCCCGCCCATCAAGCCCGCAAAGCACACCTCTCCAGCTCAACAAAATCCGAGGACGCAGAAGCCATCTACGGACACACACTCCCGCGCGGCAGAGTCGCCGATATCAAAAGAGCATATAGCGAGGACAAGGATACGCAGAGCACCGCGTTTCGAGAGAAGCTGATATGAAGACTGCGGAGAAAGAACTTGCAGAGAAGAAGCCCGCCAACAAGCCAACTTCCATAGACTTGTCGAGCTTCGTACGTTTCAGTATAATAAAGACTATGATAATCGTCAGCTTCCACTGTATAGCGACAAATGCTGCGACAAGAGTTAAAATTTCGCTAATAGTAAGAGTAGGCTTTTCAGATTCTCCACTTGACACATTGTTGCTATTTGTTATGGCTGGAATAGAGATGGATGCCGCATCTGCTGTGTCGAAGAAAGCTATATTCTAATAAAGCATATACTTAATGAAGTTAATTTGTAATACTTTTGTGGTCCAAATCCCGGATATAGAGCTGCAAATAGTATGTATGTCTATTGCAGTGCTTGGATGGTTATTGAAAGATGTTCACCCCTATTCATTGACCTCAGAGTGATATTGAGCGGGCATCAATCGATTAGCTGCGAGATTAGTGAATGAGTCACACTGGGTGCAGATTAAAAGCGCAATGCATCTCAAGGCCATTCCATACTCACAATTTGCTGAATATCAGGTCTATGAGGGGCAATATGGCTCCAGCGACAACATCGGCAGTAAGCGCGACGAAATTGAGACATTAACTTGTAGCGTCTGAGGTGAAGATCCGCTGCGATAGTAAGCAGCTCGTAGAGCTATATGCCGGGTCATACTCACTAGGTATGGCACAAAGCCCCTAGCACCTTCTTTCTATCGCTCTCTATCTCTGCACTTCAAGCGAAGGGAGACTGCTTTCTTGGGCATTCCTCGTCTTGCGGAACTTCTCTCCGTTCTTGTATATTTGATAAGCTGAGAGTAGAGAGATTCAACCTTGCTGTGGCTTATACAGAGGTATAAAAGGCCACAGACGCAGTCCATTGTTATTACAGCGATTGTATAGGTTATATAGAGTGACACCAACCCTAAACCTAAGTCTGCCTCTTGCAGTCCCTTCTGTATGCGTGCACAGTTTTTGACTGACTTTCTCCTGCCCAAATAGCCGCAAACGTACTATTAACGAAGCCTTTGCCGATTGATAGATATAAAACCATTACTGGGATCTTTGTGGCAATCCTTTGTCCATCATCTTGCGACGTCGTGACCACAACTATTCTGCCCAATATGCGCTTGCTGCCGTTGCTTTTCAATCCCTAACACCGAGCGCCTCTGAGCGCTTCCAGCCTGCCGTTTGGTCTTTCTAATACTGTCTTTGAATTTGCTTCCTACTTGTCCCAAGGATATTGTGCTTAATTTAAAAACGGAAAAGAAATTCTCTCCTTAGGGTCTTGAGACATTGACTAAGGGAAAAGGTTTATCCGAACCCCGCCGAGCACCGAATAGGACATTGGCCCTACTGACAGGACAGCAAGCACATCGCGCGATCACGTGATCAGGCGAATCTTGGTGCACTTGTGCGACCTCGAACTCTTTTAAGCCTACAATTCCCTGATCCAATTGTGCGAGCTTTTTCGAACCACCACTCTTCGCCTGCCGACAAGCGCATGAACACACAATCCTCTTACGTGCTTCTCTCACCTCTCCCAAAGCGACTACGCTCTGACCACTCTCAACCTTCACACGCTGACGACCGCGCTCCTCAAGCGAAAAGACAGAAGCAGAGACTACAAGTGATATCAAGACCTTCAAGAAGCTATTGGGACGGCCTCAGCAAAGTACACCTCACAAAAGCGGCTCTACGCGAGCATGGCAGACGTCTGCGACGACGTTCAGATCTCAGTGGCACCACGTGCGTTTCGAATTAAGCGCAGGTGGTTCCGGCAGACATAGAGCAATTTGCACGGCACGGGGGACCGGACCTGAGTGAACTTCGTAGCGTAAGTAGCCTATCTTACTCTTTCATACACCTACTAATGCGTCATCAGTGTCAAGAAATCGAAAGCACAGGCGGGACCACCTTAGCAGAAGAAGTGCCGCCAAGAAAGAATGTCAAAACCAATAGCTAAGAAAACTCCTCCCACAATCCTTCCGCTTACGATGCGAATTTCCACCAGCATATGATCGACGCCGGTGTCTATCCCGCGTTCAGTAATCTCCACAAGGATGGCCCAGTGCATCCAACCAACCTGTCGAGTATACAAGAACGCCTAGAGCAACCTCGCCGCTCCCTATCCCCCTCCCGCTTCACAGATGCAGACTTCCTCGAGTTCCAGGTGAAGGATCATGAGGCCCAAAGTCACGTCATCATTTTAAAAAACATTCTACCTTTGATTCTCGGCAGCTCCAATGTCCCCGAAGCGAGCGAGATTCTTTTCACTAATATCAAGAGTGTTCCTGCGGATAACTTTACTCAGCTGAAACCCGATATATATGACGGTGTCGATCCTTCCAACTTGGACGCGAACATACGCAATATACTGAGCCGTTATATCGAGCCATCTAAGAACTCCTCATGCCCCTGTCTTCCAAACGCCTATATCGAAGTCAAAGGCAAGAACCAAAGCCCGCAAATTGGGCAATACCAAGCCCTCCACGACGGCCTCATCGGCGAACGCGCCATGCTTAAAATCATCCAGTACGCCAACAACGACGAAAGCCCCAACAATGCCGCTCACACCATCGCAGCTATCTACCACGCCGGCGACGCCCTGCTAACCCTTTACACGATGCACGCAATTCAAAGAAATGAGCACGGCGAACAAGAGCGGATCGGGTATCGCCAGACGCAGCTAACAGGGTTCAAGATGGATAGCCGCCAGGACCAGTGGATTGCCGGTGCTACTACGCTAAGGAATGCACGGGAATGGGCACGTGAGCAGCATGAAAACGCGGTCACGAAGGCTCATGATGCAATTGATCCCATGTTGGACTTTGGCAACGGATAGTGAAAAGGGGGACGATGATGCCAATGATGATGATAATGATAATGAAGATGAAGAAGAAGAAGATAATAGTGATAATGGAAATGAAAACGACGATACGCCTGCTGATAATAGCCGCCGTCGCCGTGGCCCTGGGCGTCCGCCTAGCCGTGCAGGGTGGCAGAAACGTGGTCGGGGGCGGCCGAAAGGTGATCGCTCTGGAGTACAGGGCTGAGTAGACGTATGGGAGGCCAGGAATAAGATCTGGCTCATCTATGCGCTCTCTTTGCATAAAACCCTGCGGCTTTAAAGGGCCTGAGAAGGCTAACCGCATAGCAATGAAAGCACACGCTATCTAAGGAAATTAAACATTGGTGCCTTGATTGAATGCCTACCCATTGAAGACTGATAGCGGCGAATCGGGCATCCTCTGCCAACCTACTGAGCTCATGCTGCGACTCAAGAACATGAACAATCTCGCCAAAGATGCGCAAACTGGGTAACAACCTCTACTCTCACGTTACAATAGCAGGCGCATCTTTAGTCACATCCCCGAAATCACCAACTCTAACCCTAATCTTCCCCCCAGCTCCCAAGAAGACCTCCCCTCCAGACTCAGCATACTCCGAAGCACCCCAACAGTAGCTCGCCACGACAAAGGCAGCGTGATGCACCTCCTTCCAGTCAGCATCATCCGTCGCCGAGTCTGGTTGCAGATCAATTACTACGGAGCAAGCGTCCCGACGGCGGAATGTCGCGGGCAAGTGCGCAGGCGAGGTCTCGGGCGCCGAGTTCGAGAAATGTTGGGTTTGGCCCCATACTTTGTGGGTGGTGGTGATAATCCAGTCCGCGGCTGCGATGCAGGATTGGGCGGGGGTGATCTTGGGATTTTGGGCGTCGACTCCGTAGCATGTTATTTTGCCGAGCGATGTTAGGTTTGTGGCTGTGTCGGTGAGGGTGGTGAGGTTTTGGCCCTGCTGCGAGCTAGGCAGGGCGGTCGCGGGGTGGATGGAGCTGAGGAGTATGGTGAGGGTGGGGATGACGGATATGATGGAACGGAGAGTAGGCATGGTGGCTGGAACCTTTCGCGCTTTGACTTCGCGAGGCACAGGATGTGGTGATATGCAATGATGACGGTGTGGGAGGATTGAAATCGCTGGAGAAAGAGCTTGGTTTCCCAAGTATGAGGGAGAAGATGGTCCTGACTTATGTAGCCACGTCCTGTTGTTGTCGTCCAAGTGCTCATGTCTTACTTCTAGGTATAATACAACATTGTCTAGATTGGCTTACCTATCGCAATCCGAGGAAGATCCCAACCTCTCTCAACAGGTTATGTTGCGATTCTCCATACTCGTTGGTTTGCTTCTCTTCCAACGCTGCTAGGCGTTGTAATGTCTTAAAACTAATCGCATACGCGAGCATGAGCATGGCGCTTCCCAAATGCGTCTGGATCCCGTACGTATTCTTTCTATTCTTCTCCGTAGACCGGGAGCTCAAGAAATCATCAATTTTCTATTGTCTTATTGAATATGCTATAGTAGCCTTAGGGATTTAGAAAAAGAAAAAACAAAGTCTCCCGGGACTTTTTTCCAGGGCTTGGCATTTCTTATCGATAAGATAGCGGTTTTGACACTAACCCCGGCCAAACTGATAAGACAAAGCTGCCGGGGCGCGTCACCAGATTCCATTTCATATTTTGTTTCTCGACTATCAATCGCACCATCACCCTCATCGAGTCGTCCCTAACCCCCGCGCATTTTGCATTGTGCACTTTGCTATGAATACCGTCCCGAACAACGCTGTCGTTGTCGCATTCCAGAATGAATGCTGATCATAAGGTCGACGGTATTCCCCTTACCCTTCAGCAATCATTCACTTACCACTGGTGCCTCTAGCCCCGCATCACCGAGTCTTCACCCCCAGCTGATCCTAACTTATCCTCATCTCTTGATGAACTCAGCAACGATGCCTCCAATCCACCCTTATCACCAAGTGCCCAGCCGATGAAGCAGGAAGAGCCACTTGTTGCAAGCCACCCACCAGAGGTAAGGCCCAAGTTCTCCACGCGTATGCAACTTCGGGTAACATTCACAAGACTAATGACCTCTTTTGCTCAGGTCCAGACACCTCTTCACCGCCTCCAGCCCTCAATTGACCTCCCATCTCCATCATCCATTCCATTGCAAAAGCCACAGGCCATTCGTACAAATCTCACCCACACCCCCATTCAGTCTCCTCCACAGAGCGTCTCATTGCTCCCCAGTCCAGATCTGAAAGCGGGCGACTCGGTGCAATCACAGTCTGGTACAAATCAGAAGAAGCGCAAAAGATCCCCATCAAAGGTAGGCGCGGAGACCGCAGCAGCCCATCATCGCTGACATGTGCATGCTTCCAGCAGGAGTCCAAGCTCCATCACCGCCCACAAATCTCACCTTCACATCGACCAACAGACGGTCTTGCTGTCCACCCCTCGCCTCCACAATCCCTTCCCCTCACGCGAGAAAACCTAGGCCTAGTGACAGGCAGCATGCCCGCGAAACCAAGCACACGCGCTCAGAACACTACCCAAGCTTCGACTAAGACGACAAATACTAGCTCAGGCTTCTCTGTTGAGAGGTTGTTGGCAATGAACAGTATCCTTATTGAGGATCCAGTAGCCAGGGACACAGATGGATACAAGACTGTGGTGGATGACACCCACGCTGTTCTCGATGTTGAGCGCCACTCGCCTAATGTTGGTGGACACGAAGACAAATACTGGAAGGAACTGCAAGAGGATTACTACGAGGCGAATGAAGCGACGTACCGCGATCAGTTCTTCATGCCGTTTGTGGGCCGAGAGCGCAATGTCAAAGATGACGATGGGATGTGGGGAAAGCGCGCTTGGAGACTGGATGGCCTTGATGTCAATTCGAACCAGCCCTTCCAGCGTCAATCTTTGCCCAGAATAAACGCATCTGGCGACTGGAGGAAGAAATTCAATCGGAAGACCCACAGCCGTGTGAAGAACCCTGTTCCGGATCTTGCATACGGACTCCATAGCAAGCAATTCAGCCAACTTGAAATGGACATCCTCATGTACTACAACATCTACACTGGAATCTCCGAACGCATCTGGCTTCCTGGCGTCATTATCGAATTCAAGCAGCAGAACATGCGTGCAGCCAAAGCGCAGGTTGCTCGGGGAGGGTCAGCTCTTTCCAATACACTTCATCAACTTGGGATCGCAGCCGGCAGAGACATGATGGCGTTGGGAGCTGACACCAAGAGTGTCGTCCGCTCCATCGCAATGACTCACGAGCTAGCCCGTATGTTCGTGCACTGGATCAACATCTCAAAGCATCCGGACACGGGCGCCCTGATAACCACTTTCCACATGCATCAAGTGGCCAGCTGGACCTTCGAATACGGCACCCGCGGCATCTTCGACCAGCGCAAGGCGCTCAACAACCTGTTGCAGGATCTTGTTGGAGCACGCAAGATCTGGGTCAAACAACTCCTTGCTGATATCGCTACGCACGGCGATGCCAGAAAAATTCCCAAGACCATTGCGCTACAAGAGGAAGGCACCGATTTTGCTAAGGGTGACGGGGATGATGGGGACAGTGAGGACGAGGACGAGGACGAGGCTTATGGAGGAAGCAACGAGCTGTGCGGTGGCGTGGAGCAGGAGAACAGTGGTGACGAAGTGGGCGCTGGGGGCAAAAAGCGCAAGCAGAGGGCTTAAATAGTATGCAGCAGCTTACTCAATATACTGTTCAACGATCCTGGCCTTGCCTAAAAATCGCTGGGAGCCACTAGTGCGTGGCTGAGCAAGTGCGTTCCCTCATCGACCTTGTCTGCACCGGCAAATTGTTGGCCGTTTGTGATCTGGTTGGGATGTGAGACATCCTGTCACAATGATATTGATACCGCTCTTACCGTTCGAGTCATAGACGTTTATCTGTCCTCCCAATTCGCTGCGTAAAGTTGCCATTATCACTTCCGAATTAAATTCTAGAAAGAACAACAACGACGCTGCTTTCTGCCCGCACATACGAATATCTCCGTTCCACCTTCCGGAATGTACCGCACGAGAATGCTCTCTAATTAGGTAGATAAGTCTGTTGGTACGACTGCAAGTTTGAAACAAGCCTCTGACACCCTTCATTCATTAATCAAGCTTGCTTTACTACTCTGAAATTAGTACCGAGAATGTGGGATCACGCGTGTAAGTAACTCTGGTCTTTCCAACGCGTCTGCATTTCGGGGTTCTCTGAGGTCTTTCCATTTTAGCAAGTTAAATATGGCTAAGACTCATGACGTCGATGATTGTGACGCTTAAAAGTGGATAATAATCAATTTTTGATAAGCGTACTTTGGTCGAATGGTCGGCGATGAAAGGTCAGCGAGATCGAGGAGGTGGGATTCGCGCCCGAGGAGAAACGCGGCGAAGGCGGATTCACTGACTTGTGGTCTGTGGGGATGGGATGCGTTGAAGAGCCATGCGTCGTGAACTTCGTTGTTGCTATTGCTATGGTTTGTGGGTGCAGGAATGCTGCGTAAGGGGTTTTATGGGTATGGTTTGTGAGCCGTCGCCGAGTACTCTGAAAATATGACTGTCTGGGTGAATTCAAAGTGTGGAGGCATTGTCTCTGGCGGTAGTAGATTTTCGGCTATCATTTATCAACTCCGATCGGGTTAAATCTTGCGAGTCGAGATACTATTAGTTTGTCCTTGTTTAACACAAGCTATGTGTTATAAGGCAACAACTTCCCTTAGCGGGATGCTTGACTGGGCGAATGAAGCGCATGTGGTAACCTTAGCATTGACGGTATAAGGAACTTGGAGTTTGAATTGCCTCATTTGGTCTCAGAGTTTAACACCATAAATCTCAAGTTCTCTATAACGATTGTTGTTCACCCAAGCACATAGCTGCGTTGAAGATTATCTAACAACCTGCCGTCCCCTTGCCAAGAGTCTTCTCCTTAAGCTTCATCATTCGGTGGCACTGTACGAGGCCGCGCGGGAACACTAGGTCGTTCGCCGGCTCCATCAGCCTCCAAATCCTGAACTCAGTCACGCACGAGGCAGGGACTCTGGACATGTTCTCTAGCATGTCCCAGTTCTTCATCATGCTTGTATGTAGCTTCTCGAATGCGGTTCAGGGCATGCTGTTGTACTTCCGTATGTTCGAGATCTGCCATGCTCGGACAAGGTGTCAATATCGACGAGGGTTCCCGCCAGTATTCATCTCCGCGACCAGAATGTCAAGCTCTTCAACGATCTCGACCAACAGCGCGTACTTCAACGGAACGACGCACTAGGCTACTGGTAGATACGGGTCTACGCTTGGGCGTCATCTCAGCGTTCCCGTGGTCCTGCAATCATTCAAAGACTCGTAGGGAACTCTTATGAGGCTAAGATGCCTCTGTAGGCTGTATCTGGGGGAGATGTGGGGTTGTAGGATGGCGAGTCACGGTGAAAGATCACGAAAGGGCCATCGTCTTTGTGCGTCCGCTTCCATCTCTTTCTGAAGGGTGTGGACGTGCTGGAGGGTTTGCAATAAGGTATCGAGAGGAAGGTAGCGAGTCGACTTAGGGCTTCAAAAGAATCGTGCTCGTGCTAGTACAATCTCGTGAGTGCATATTTGACATATCTCTTGGCATTACATCATATCAGCTTAGTCATTTGCTTAGTCATTAGTGTTCCGCTGAATTCTTGGCGCTCTTGTTGTCATCGCGACGTTGTACAACTTCAATCAACGACAACATTTTCCTAGTCGTGTCTACGCAACTGCGACATCAGCTTCACCAGGCGTTATCAGCGCACAATCTTTCGGATGCAGTCATCACCGACAGTGTTGCCATCATGCCGCTCGCACGTCCCTATGAGCCTCAAGAACGCGACCAATACCCCGCGCCCAGCGCTCGAATCATCATACATCATCCAGGCTACGCAGATGGCTATGACACACTGATACGTCTGGACGGGTTCGACAAGAAAGATACATCATCGTCGCTCGGTCTGCACATGGGCACAGCTTTGGTCATATGCGGCATTATTACAAGTCACTTCAGTGGGTACTTTACACGCGTGAAAGAGAAGGAGGCTCAACAGATACAATTTGAGGATGATGCAGTTCTTGAAGGTGGAGATTACTACCTCCATATTCCTGGCGACGAGACCTACGCCGTGTGCCCCGCTTTCGAGCATTGGAAATTTCCTCACGATAACCCTCTGTCACCGTGGGCTTGCTCGGCCATCTCCCACTCCTCCACAGGCATTCAGCCTAACAAGAGCTACGCCCATCAATCGTCAACCTTTACTCGAGATCAGGGATGCCTAGTCAGTCGATATCGAGATATGAAAGAGGCTTGTCATGTATGCCCCGCAGAGGAGTTGGTTTGGTTTCGGCAAAATAACATGACCAACTATATTCTTGACACGGATGTGCTCGCAAATGCCTTACTGGAGGATGTCGCGAACCTCGTCGCCTTGCGCCGCGACATACATAAATCCTTTGACGATCGAGAATGGGCATTTGCGGGGAAAGAGGGTGTTTGGTCCGTGCATTTTTTGAAGCCGACCAACGATCTGGGGCCAACTTACCACAATCTCCGGGTACCTGATCTACAAGGCAAAGTGTCAGGTCAGCTTCTCCTGACTAGACTGGCGTGGGCGGTCCTTCCGCGCATGAGGGAGTTCTGGTCAGGCCCCTCGAAACGATGGGTGACTGTACGCACTGTGAACGAATCCGATGGTACAACGGGATGGATCAAGAAATACCTCAACCAGCAGGAGACAGAAAGAATGATGCGAAAAAAGAGTCGAAGCCCCGCCAAACGCAAGGCTCCTGACGGTGATGGCCAAGATGCTGTGGAAGAGGAGGGAGCAGATTGTGGCGGTTCTGAAAGCTCTGAAGATTCAAACTGGCACTGGCCGAGCTCTTCGGAGGAAGATGACTCTCCACGGCGCGGCAGAAAGAGAAAGAGGAGCAGCGCTTCATCAGCATACCAATCAGTGTCGCTACCGCCTTGCAAACAAATCACAACCTGTTCGGATCTTCCCTCTTACCACAATACCCACCCCACACCCGACGTCGAGCATGTCGTATGAAGGTTTCGGAAAAGCGAATTCGGGTAAAGCAGTAAGAAAGCGAGGCGTTAAAGGCTGGTTTGGTATGATACCCAATGATCGATCGAAAGTGATACGCAATTTGCGTTTGTATGTATGTATGCACATGAAGTACAGACCTGGCTTCACGGACTTGAAGTGCCATTGTACTGTGTTCACCTCGCAAGTCTTTTGGGGATACTTGCGTGCTTATGCAGCGTCGCACCTATGCTGTCATTGCCTCCTGCGACAGGTACTCGATGATCAAACCTTTGCGCCATGGTCGACGTCTGAACGAGCTTAAATCCTGGTGGTATCCTACCGGACCTGAATCTTCTGCTTGCCATCGTTGCCATATCTCGGAGTACACTTGCAAATCCCTTTCCTGCGCGATCATGCTTTCCGTCCCTTTCGCGGTGCGTACGAGGCGATGCATAGGCTAATTACTTCAAAGCTCCACAATTTCCAGAAGGACTGTTCTTCAACACATGTGCCATGGTTATGACCACCCGAGCATTTTTACTGCCTAACAATCCCAAGGAAGCTCAGCTCTTGAGCCTCTAAACGCCGCATATACACTTAATAACCATCTATTCTTCCTCAATCATCACCAGTGCGCCTGCCTTTTAACAACCCAAACAAGACAAAGGCGAACAAGCGCAGCCCATAAGCCTTTCCCTTACAGATATTTCAATCGCAATCTTGAGCTCAGGTAATCGTCTTTCTCCCCCTGCTTTCTTCCTCCAACAAGCGGCTCAGCTCCTAGAATCGCGTCCGTCGCTGCTTCAATTGGCTTTTCACGCTGTCGCGCCGCTGTTGTTAGCTCTGATAGCAAAACGATCATTGGTCTCCCATAATCCACACATAAAGGTTCAGAGAAGAAAAGCCCACGATCTTGTTCCCCAACCATGAACTCCACTCCCGCCGAGAGTGCTTTCGCCGCCTCTCCCTGCTTCACCAGCTTGACGTCGCTTTTGCGGATCTACTTCTCGGAAAATTGGTGCAGGCTGCGTGAGAAGTCGGCGTCGTGCAGCTCCGCTACGTCTTCTGAGTGCGATTCGGACAAGATATAAGCTGTGAGGGACATCAGCCCCGTTTGCAAATTCATATGCTGGCGCAGGGGGGCTGGCGCTCTCGGCGAGGCTCGTGGAGTGCAGGTGCTTGAGCACTTCGCGAGCGCTAGCGATATCAGTGTTGACAGAGGTGAGATTAGAGAGAGAGAGCGCTTAAGGGAGTTGGTGGTGATTGGGGTGGTGGTGATTTGCGTGAGCGGATGGATGGGAGCTGTCAGCGTAGGAGGGTGCGCCTCTTTTCCTGTTTCGTCATGTGACATTTCTAGAACGGAGGAGTTTGTCGTGATTGTATGGTCCATCATGGCCTGGAAGCAGCGTCTCCAAATCTTAGCGGAGTTGAATGCAGGGAGCGGTTTCATGGCGATGCGATACATGGCTGTTACGCAGGCGAAAACCCTACAGCTGTGAGCGTCGGTCTGTTGCGGGTATGGCTCCTGATGCAAAGTCCATTTATATCCGTCACCAGCATCTCCAAAAAGTTCTTGAGCCGCCTGGAGTAGGCGTCATTCGTGTGGTGTGGAGTGGAGGGATAGGCGGAATCGTAATGCTGGATGGAACATAGCTCTTTGGCAATGATGGCGACAGTCCAGTGTTGGGATGGTGTTGATGTAGGGGAATAATGGCGAATCTTGTCGTGATCGGTAGTAAGCGCAATTTTGTGGGGTTTTCGTGAGAGAGATCTATTGATGAAGGGTCCAGAACGTGGACACCGCGATTCTCGAGTGTCTTTAGCAATGATTCTATTGTCGTAGACGAGACTTGTCTACCCGGATGGAGACTACTTGAAGCACCTTGCTTATTTAGATTGGTATCATGGAGGCAGCGATATTGTGCTCTGACCCGTCCGTTGAGGCTGCGCCTAAGGTACTGAACTGCTTTTGCAAACTAGTCAAGTTAAGGGAACCGCTTGGTGACGGTGATTGCAAAGCTGAAGTCGCTTGAAGCGGTTCACAGGACGCCGCCCGTGGACGAGTAATGTTATTGCAAACGCGTTGGGGCTCTGATTTAGTCAAAACAGCAGAAGCGGGCTTCTGGAGAAGCGTAGTCTGACCAGTGAGGGGTGTATGTGGGAAAGGAGGCGTCACATGTCGAGCATGTGCGAGCGTACTTGTGGCAGAGAAATCATTGCCCATTCAACCAAACTGACTTGTATGATTGTCCAGTCGCTCGTCAGAGGGGGATCCCACAGAAGGGAAATTGAACTCGGCGGCATCCGTATAGTTGTCCTGCTGGTGAAAGCGCCCAACTTCGGGCGTGAATGGTTCTGAGTTCGCCGGCTCTGTGCCTACCAATACAGCAGCACAACCAGGGGGCATGTCAGTCACATGAGCTTGGTGATTGCACTTTCGTTGTTTCGCTGCTGGTTTGATCGCTCCCGCCTCCGGCTTAGGATTCTCCTGACTCCTCTCTTCGGGCGGTCGCATCGCTTGTTAATCTCTTTGATCATGCGTTTTCGCCCTTCGGCCAAGGATATCAAACGGCTGAGTTCGGCGATCGATTGAAGAACCGGTATAGTTAGGATCTTATCGGGAACATATAGACTTCGGTCAAGGACTCTTCTAGAAGGAACGTGCTAATTCTCGTGAATCGTGTATTCATACGAAGTAATCCACTGCTGTGCATCCTTAAGCGCTTTCCATGATGCTAGTCCACCTGAGGCAAGTCATTAGCATGGCCACCTACTACTCGAGCAAGGGGCAATGGACTGCACTTACCACTACTAAGACTGGCATTTGTTCCATATTCCCATTGCTCTATCCGGCGCTTATAATTCGTTGTTTTCTTATGTGTAGCCACAATGGTGAAGATTTCGTCAATATCGCAGGCAGCCTGAGAGGTGAATGCACCTACCACGTCGGCGCGTGCGTTGATCGCTGTCAATGCTATTGCTAGGAGTTGGTCTGGATCTTTACACTCTCTCAGCATGTCAGCTCTTGCAGATCTTCCCTTGCTGTTATTAGTTGAAGTTCCTCAGGCTGAGCGATGTCAAGGCTAATGGCGCTACTTTGGCTGTCTTCTGCCGCCGGCTGTGCTGCTATATCTGACGCTTGAAAAGCAGTAATATGGCGCGCCATATGCTGTCATCATTTGATTTTCATTTAGGCTGTCTAACATGTGCCCTTGAGCATTCTATTGTCTTCGTTGAGCATCACGCCAGCCTATTCCCCCGAAATATTCATATCTCTCAGCCGTCTCCACTGGCTTGGTGGTATGCAAGCACGCAGCAGCAGACGTGACAGTTGGGATGCTTAACAAATACCCTTCTTCTCCACGTTCTATGCGACTGCCTTTCGCCCAGAGGAGTCGTCTTGCTTCGCCATCTCGTTGTCCTCAATCGCGGTTGCCCCCAACGACACCCTCCTTTCTCTGATTCGATCATGCAGACGATGTTGCAGGTGCCATCACTTTGCATCTTAGGTTCTGCACTTAGATCTTGGGCCCCATAATGTTCATGGCTCTTGCTCGCTGTTCGGCTGGACCTCTGGCTGTACATTTTCCTGGTCTCTCCCACATGCCATCGTTGGTTCATCCCTCGTCGTATCATACTCCCGCTCCTCTTCTTCGATGTTTGCCATTTGGCTGGAAGCCTCCTCCTGAACGTCGTCAAGCTTTGTACATCCCATGCTCAATGGACTAGGCCTCTGTTTCTTCTTGCGCTTTCGGTCGTGAGCGTTGAAGCCCGTGGAGTGGCGGACACGGTTGCGGAGTTCTTGAAGGGGGTTTCTTCGCGGTCGGAGAATCATGTTGCTGCCAGAGGAGGAGTGTTGTGGATTGGTGGGGGGGAAGGAACGCAGGCTTCGCTGAGGAGAGCTTGAGGATGTGGTAGTCGGGGAAGATGCTGCATGCGCACATTCGTCAGCACCAAGGAATACGGAACCATAGAAGGCAACACACGCTTCGGTCTCTTTGCATACTGATCGATCGCAATGAGCCGTTTGTTCCCGTAGTCCCAGAGCCACCGTATCAGAGCTTGTCTTTCGCGGCAGTCGCTGCCAATGTGGAACCTTCTCTTGAACTTCTGCTTTTCAAAGACGAGTATGCTTCCGAATCGTGAGGGGTCAGGATTGATGATGAGGTGGCGCCATGCGCGTGTCTATGTAGATCAGCGTCAGTGAGGCTCGTACTTCCCGGATATTGTGACCCCCACCTGAAATGTGACCTCCCAGCGTAGCCAGTCTCGCGACGAAGCATCTTGGCCTTCCTCAACGTGCTGTCGCAACATCGTGAGCCACCAGCGGTCGAAGGATCCAAGCAGATGGCCAGTGCCATCGCTGATATGGTCATTTCTGAAATTTCTTTGCGCACCTTTAATGGCAGAGGCGTAGCGCGTACCATTGTATTCAACGTCATCTCGAATCATATGAATGAGGGCCTCGTCGAGAGGCTGCAGCAGCTCCATTTCGAACAGATTCTTGTGGGTGAGACGGTGGTAGTGGTTGTTGGTTGTTTGTTTACCTTACAATCGAAAGCGGGGGTCAAGTCTTGGCTCGGCCCAGGATCAACGTGAATCCGACAAAATGCCAAGATTTGCTATCGCGGCGCGGAGTTACTTGCGGCCGAGGTTGCGCAAAGGGGTTGACCAGGACCTTCAGTTGCAGGTGCAGCAGGTGCAGCAATTAGCATCTCAACAACTACAATAGCAATTATCATTAGCATAGCTGCATTTTAACCAGCTTATTGTAAGTATTTAAATAATACCTATTTTAGGGCATGGCTTATTATAGTTGCTTTTTATTAACCTAATAAGTAGAAATTATTATATAATAGCTAGCTAGCTACTATAAAAATAGCAACTATAATAATAATAATAGCTAATAATAATAAGCCTATAGGACTTAGCCTAGCTTAAGAAATTATTAATATTATATAAAAATATTTAAATAAAAGCGTTTTAACTAGCTTATATATATATTAAAGATTTATAAAAGATATTATTATTTTTACTAATTAAATAGCTAATACCTATAGCGTACTTAATATATTTAATAATATTAAGTTTTTATTATAGTTTTTAATTATTAAAGCTTCTTCCTAATAAAAGATATAATATATTAAAACTATTAAGTATATTAATAAACTATAAGCTATAAAGATATAAGCTGCAACTACTACTATAGTTATTATATTACTTGCTTTTCCTTTACTTATATATATAACTATTATAGCAAAATCCCCCTTTAATGCAAGTATAGTAGCTATAGCTTCCTTTTCAGAATATTGCTAAAAGCAAGAAATTATAATTAATATAAAAAACTTTATAAACTAATTAGTATATTTTACCTATAAAAAGCTTAGTTATATATATAGATAAAGGTATAATAAATATTTAGAAAAGAAAACTAGCACTGATATTTATATAAAAGAATACTTATTAAAAAATAAGTTAAAATATATACTTAGCTTAGCTATAGTTTAAATATTAATATTAATTAACTTTAAACTAGTTAAGCTACTCCCTAGCAGTAATATATACTTAATAATATATATTATTAAAAATAGTAAAATTATAAAAAAAATATAGAATAGCTAAAAGCTTTTATATTAAAGGGTAAAACTATAATTATAATCCTTATATATAATATAATTATTAATAAAATCTATATTAAAAATATAAATATAAATAACTTTATAGCTATAATTAAAGAGCTATAGCGCTAGAATATAGCTATTTTAGGAAAATAATAGATTTAAAGAATCTATTAGCTTTAAAAGCTTTAAAAGCTATAAATATATATATTTTTAATACTTGAATTTATATCCCCTATAAACTATAATATAGTAATTAATACCTATAATATATTTTAAAATAATTAAAGCTATAGGGTATATTAATATATTAGCTAATATATAATAAATTAATATTATAAATACTATAAATATAGATATAAAACTGCTTTATATAGGAACTTAATTAAATATAATATATATTTAGAAAAATATTTTTTAAAGGATTACTTTTATTTAAAAAATATTTCTAAGTTTAAATATATATAATATAAAAGACTATATAAGTCTTAGTCTAGAGATTATAAGTAATAAAAAAAGGAGATAAAATATATTAAATAGAAAGTTACTACTATAAAGAAGTTTTAGCTAAAACTTATATTAGCTAAGTTAATTAGCCTAAAGCTTTTACCTGCTTCTATATTTACTTTTAATAAGTTAGCTTTAAAAAGAGCTATAAAAAAAGAAGTAACTATAGCTTTTAAGCGAAAAACTAATAATTAGCTAAATATAATAAAAAAGAATAAAATAAAAAAACTACTAACTAAATAAAAACTAATTAATAGGCTTATTGCTAACTTTACTTATAAAGAATTTAAAGCTAATAAGGAAAATAAAATTAATAATAAAAAAGAAAGCTTAAACCTATTTTTAAATAGCTTAAAGCTATAATAATTAAGCTATACTCTAAAGAAGTCCTAGCTTTTTATTAAAAAGCAGATCTATAAAAACTTAGCTATATAAAAATAAGTTATACTTAATACTTATTAATATTATAGTATAATATAAAGAAAAATAAAATAAAAATTATAGCTAAAGTATTTAGGGATAAATAAATACTAGCTTATTATATTATTTATATATTAGAGCTTTAAAGTAATTTATTTTAAATAACTATTTATTTATTATAGAAATAAAAATATTACTTCTTCTAGCCTATAGATAAGATTTTAAATTAGATAAGCTATAAGCTAGCCTAAATTTATATATATATAAGTAAAGATATTAACCTTAATTTTATATAAATTATTAACTATTCTAGTATATTTTAAATACTAATTTTAAAATTTTTAAATAAAAGATATAAAGACTATATTGCTATTTATAATATTTATTTAGCTTTATTATATATAGCTAAAAAAATAATAACTAATAGTAATATATTAATATTAATTAAAAAAAACTCTTTTTCTATAGTAACTACTAATAGCTTATTATAAAGGATTTTAATGCTTAGTACCCTAATTAGTTTAGAAAACTAATAACTATTAAAAAGTAAGTTTAATATCTTTAAAAGATTATAATAATATATAACTTCTAGCTAGTTATGCTACTTAGAATAATAATAAAACTTTTAAATAATTTTAATTTAAAAAGATTTATAATTAATTTAGCCTAGGCTATTTAAAATATAATATAGTATATTCTATATTATAAGTCCCTAAAATAGCTTATTTTTAACTTTAATTATAATTTAATTAAAATAGTATTTAAGTATAAAACTTTATTAATAGTAGTTTTTAATTACTAGAATTTTAAAGAAATAAATATGAAATTTTTTTTAAACTATTTAATAAATATTATTTAGAACTAAAAAACTTTTAGAATATAAACTAATTTAGATAATACTACTAAATACTTAATTAGTTCTACTACCTAAGCTCTAGAAGCTTCTACTCTAAAAATTAAATAATCTATAAAGATAAAGCTAAACTAGAATAAAAAATATATAGAAGCTATTAATAACTAGAAGAAAATTAAATATAAATATATAATTATATATAATCCTAAAAACTAGGTAATAAAAAAAATAGCTAATAGCTAGAAGAGGAAAGTTATTTAAATAGCTTAAGCTAATAATTATAGATAAAAAGTCTTTAAAACTATAGATACAAATTAATTATTTATATTAAATAGATAGCTAAAAATATAAAAAGCCCTTTACTTTACTTTTCTTCTATAGATTAGGAGCTAAAATAAAATATTATAAATAAATAATATAAAGAAAGCTAAAGCTTTCTAGGCTTTTTTCTTTCTAAAACTACTATTAGCAAATCTCTCTAATATACGCTATAGCTTATAGTACTTCCTATAGCTGTTTTCTTTTCTAGATATTATAAAATAAGAAGTTATTAAAGCTATTAAAAAATCTAAAGCTAATAACGTTTCTAAGCTAGATATAATTACTAATAGAGTCTTAAAAATAGCTCTTCTAGTAATTAATAGCTTTCTTACCGATATATTTAATATAAATCTTAGGCTTTAATACTAGCTAATAATATTAAAAGAAGCTATAATAGTAATAATTAAAAAACCTATAAAGAAAAACAATTTAAATCTAAAATTTTATAAGCTAATTTCCTTATTAAAAATATTAAATAAAATAATAGAATATATTTTAGCAAAAAGAATTTTAGCTATAGTAGAAATTAATTATTTATTACTAGTTATTTATTATAGAAATAAAAAGGCTACTTTTTATAAATATACTATTTACCTATTTATAAAATAAGTATATATAGCCTAAAAAAGTAAAGACAAATTAGTAGTAAGTCTAATGCTTTTAAATATATCTAAAATATTTAACAATATTAATTATAAATAACTTTTTTAAAATATCTATAAGCTTAGATTTAACTTTAACTTAATAGGCTAATTGTAAAGCTTTTTAATAAATTAATCTAGCTAAATTAAAATTATAGTAAAGCTTATACCCTTTTTTAATATAGAAATTAAAATTTTTTAAAAATTATTATTATTATTAATCCTTTAGCTACTTTATAATTATAAAATCTTTAGGGTAGCTAAGAGCAAAAGCTTACTAATAGGATATATAGACAATATATATATACTAGTTATTAGAAAGAATACTAAAAAAACTTATTAAAAGCTAGCTAATATTTATATTAAATTTAAAATATAGATAGACAAGTATAAAGCTATTTTTACTCTTTAAAAATATAACTTAATCTACTTCTTTTAGCAACTAAAATAAGTAAAAAAAAAGAATAAAAGAGGCTAATAAAGCTTAAATTCTAAAAAGGAGTATATATTTAAGAAGTTTGTTTTTCTAAAAGTATTTATTACCTAGGAGTTTAGCTTAACCTAATACTAAATAAATAATCTTACTTAGAAATTGCTTTAAAAAGGGCTAAAGCTTATAAAAAGGCTTTAAAGAGTCTAGTTTAAACTATATAAAAAGTTACTTTACTAGGAATAATAAGGCTATTCTAAGCTACTATCTTTCTAAAGCTATTTTATAGCTATTTAACATAGGTACTACTCTAATAAGGGTAAAAATATAAAAGCTATTATTAAAAGATTATTTAAAGATTTAGAGCTTTCTAAAAAAAAGCAATTATAGTAGCTATAGGAGCTTTCTAATGCATTACTAGTACTATATTAGATATAGAAATAAGTATTAAACCTATAGATTTATAATTAATAAAAATAATCTATTATATTATAGATAAAATCCGCTACTTACTAATCTATTAAAAAATTCTTTAGATATATAAAAAAGCTAATACTAAAAATTAGAAAAGCTAAGATAGTTTTTTATATAAAATTAAAGATATTTTTAATAGCTAAACTTATAATAATAATATACTAATCGAATAAAATATTCTTTTTATAATCTATCTATAATAAGTTTTATTAATAGTAAATATAGCTAAAAACAATAATTTAGGGATTATAGCCTATAACAAAGTTTTAAAAAAAATAAAGAAAAAGCCTAAAAAGTAGGCTATTTGCTACTCTAATAGCAGTAATATTAAAGAAAAAATTAAAGTAGTAGTAGCCTTAATTAATCTAATATATTATTAAAAGCTTATTACCTATAATACCTACTTAAGCCTAAACTTAATTAATATTGTTTTTATAGCTAAAATAGTTAGGATTACTTAATTACTAGTTTTTATACTATTAAATACTTTTAAGTAATAAATAGTATTATTTATTAATAATTAAAAAGTACTTTAAATACTTTAAAATCCTAAGAACAAATTTAGCTAGTATTATATATAAAATGTAATAAAACTCTTTAATTAGCTTTAAAATATAGAAACTATAGTCGAGTTTTATTAGATACTAAGTTATAAAAAAATCTATAGAAATAAGCTAGTCAATAACTTAGCTAAGAAAGCTATAAGCTAAATAGATAATAATAAACTATTTAGACCTACTGCTCCTTACTACCTATTAATTTATAAACTTAGGTTAGCTATAAATTAAAAGATAAAAAATATAATTTTAAAAATATAAAAAAATAATTAAAAGTATTTATTAATAAGCTATAATTTCTATAAGCTAGTAAAGAAGCTTTTTAAAAAGAATATTTTTAAATATATAAATAAACTATAGATTATTATGTTAATTATAATCTAAGCTAAAACAAAAGTAATTAGCTTTTATAGCTATTTATATTCGAAAAAACTAGTTAATTTAGTTATATATAACTATAAATAAAGTTATAAAATAGTTAAGTATTTAATGCTTAACTATCTATTATATATTAATTTAAAAAAAAAGTACTAGGGCCAGAATATATTAGTAGTAAATATTAATAAATAGCTAAAAGATATTTAAAAAGCTATTATAATAACATAATTCCTATTATAGACTAAAACCTTTAAATATTTAGGAAAAGTAAAGCTATCGATAAAGGCTAACTTTATATTATAAAAAGTTTTAAAGCTAAATAACTTTCTAGACTAGTATAAATATAGTTAGCAGCAAAAAACAAGTACCTATAGTCTATAACAATATATATTATAAGAAAGGAAGGAGTATAAAGGCTTATTTTATATTAGTTTATTAGGGGGGCAATAGTTATTAAAGCTATTAATAGTTTTAGTAGTTTAAGTCTACGGTATTTTAGTTAGATTTTTAATTTTCAATACCTACTCTTTAACTTTAATTATTTTAATTGTCTAAAGAGTTAGTAAGTATCTATTCTATTGATATTAAGTAGCTCGTCTGCGTAGATAGCACCCGGCATAGCCCATAAGGCTGAAACGGCGTAGGATTAAAAAAAAAAAAAAAAAAAAAAGGACCTTCAGTTACATCACATTGTGATAGTAAAGAAATAGTCCTGAACCAGCCTTATCTGATGAAATGAAACTTCCTTTCAATCATGGACTAGACCCTCTTCATCACAGAGTTTGATAGCCTCTGCCTCAATCCATCCATCGTGCTTCAACCCGATCATAGTGACAAAACATCAATATCGGAGAGAACGTGACGCTAAGCTGCCATTCATGCCAGAGGCGGGTAAAAAGTTTGGTACGTCTCACCACAAAAGCGTCACTTGTACTTCACAAGGCAGCCAGAAATTGGAAGATATAGACTCACATTGCGGAATGATAAAGGGACCTCAGGGCGCTATTGGACTTTGACCCATCTCCAATGGTTGTGCGTGGACCTTGAGGAAGGCGTTGATGCTTCAGATATTTGCCATCCTAATACTGTAATACGACCCGGTGGCTTTTTGGATAGCACAGTGAAAGGATACATCGATGCGTCGTGGGAATCAATCATTTCAGGAACTACTGGTGCTCGAGATGGGATATATCGGCATCTGAAAGACTTAGCTACTGTAAAGCGTGTCGAAATGCAGTACAATCAGTCATCGCCTTATCCTGCATCCTCTCCGCCTAATTACGAGCATCTCTGGAAACCATCAAGCTCACCGCACGCCTCCTCTCCGCTGAACTATAAAAGCCATGTTCTTCCTGCGCGAAGCGTATCAGATACCAGTGCACTCACTCATAGTCCTTCCCCCACTTCTGGTTCTGAGGAAAGTTTCTCCGAGTTTTTGGAATCAAGAACGGAAAATCCTTCATCCCTAAGCTCGCCTAAGCTACCGCAGATGGAGAGTGCGAAGGAGATTCCTCGTTATGCAATGAGAAGCCGGGACGTTGAAATGCAGGACGCCCCAAGTGAATGGCTGGAAGACAATTCCTTCATGTCCGCCGATGCAAGCTACAATTATTCCGCTTACGCTCCCACTCCACCGGTCCCATCAGCCACGTACCGTTCACAATGCATAACGAAACAAGAAGATACGGATGAACGAAATGTAGAGATGCTAGCTAATGCATTCTTTGGCATTGTAAGAGCTACGCTGGAAGTAGCCGAATATAAAGTCAATCTGAAGTCCCGGAAATGGGAGTTTGACATTGTACAAGGGTTAATATGAAGATACGAAGACCAGGGATAACAGCTGATTCGTAATAGCAAAGAGCACCCTCATATATTCAATATTAGTGGCTATCCCATTCAGGCAAATACAGATCAGACGTTATCTATCGGAGTTGCCCCTACAGGTGGAGACGAACGTCGAGCAAAGATCCCTGCGAGGTCTGAGAATTCTTAACATCCGCATTCACGTTATCTAATTCGCGTACAGTGCAAACGATACGACCATGGTCAGCCTCCGGATCACATAGTAGGCCAGGAACTAGCCGAATTGTTAAGTGAGGCAGCCCGGCAGTGGGATCTGGCTCCTGGGCGCGAGGTCTACGAGGTACAGTCTGCGTAATACATATGTCGACTAGGCTAACGAGGTAATTGAGACCTGGCTTATGGCGCTTCATCACACCACTTGTTATTTCTCAAGGTTTAGGGTTTCACGGGCGTACCTGGAATCTATGGCGCATAACTCGACCAGACTGCTAGAATTCGGACAGCATCCCCTGTTAAGCCAGACTAAAAGCTATGATTTCAAGAATACGCAGCAACGAGTCGAGGCGGCTCAACTATGTATGCGCCTGTCACTAAATCTTCTGATGCCATATAATTCGCTGCATAAAGTGCAAGTGATTCAGCACCTGAGAGCCTTATGACACCGGCCACCACTGAGGTTATTAATATGTACGTAACTGAATCTTCTCTAAGTCGATAAATCAAGTATAGCCTATCATTTGAGGTGCTTGACCATACACCTCTATTACAACTTGATTACGTCGCCCCTCTAGAGCCGAGTACACAAGAATTTGGGCGCGGTGACTAGCTTTGCCCGTGAGCAGCGCCTGATTGATACCTTGAACCCGCGTGAGACGTTCTACCTCACAAGAAGAGACTTGTTGAAGGGGAATGATATGTCCGCAGAAGGCCATCACGCGGAGGGTAAAAGCACGTACCAACGTTCGACCATTGGTCCGAATGCAAGCAATGTAATATGAAGAGGCATGATGTCACATTGCATCACTTACAAAAACCAAGTTCAATAGCCCTACCAGCGCGGAAAATACTAGCTTGCATACGCCTTTGTTAGGAAGATTAATGTCAGTAATAAACTCACTTCTTTTGTAGGTGAGAAAGCAAGAGCCTTAGTAAAAAGCAACTTTATTAGTATGCATACTGTTCTATCCCAAAGCTCTCTCAAACAGCGTATCTTACGAATTATCTTACGAATACAACAATAACAATGCCTTGTTGATTCATTGAACTTCTCTTAACAGTACATAAACCCTATTTCCAGCCCTCAACCCACCGAGCCTAATAGTCAACCTTTCCTCATCCACTCTTACTATCTCATTTCCCTTCCCTCTCCTCCCTGTCCCCTGTGTCCTTTACCCTTTCCATCCACTTTCATTAGCGCTAATCTCGCGTTCTTCCCCCCCACAAGCGGCACGTCAACCATCTCAACATCGACACTGTTCTCCTAGTATTATAAACCTCTCCTTCTCCTTCTCCTTCGTCCTCTTTCCCCTCCATCCTCCTCTTCCCCTTTCCTTTTCCCCCTTCCCTTCTTTCCACTTCGATCTCCGCTTCGACCTTAGATGTCCGCATAGGAATCCCATCCCTTTTCAAAATCCTCTCATCCTCCTCACTACGCCTCTGACCAGGATGACGCACCATACTCATACAAACAAGTCTGCATACGGATCAGGAATTCGAAAAAGGAGGTGCTGGGGAGGGAGTGGTACTCTACGTTGTAGAGGGACATTTGAGAGGATGTGTGGGTTAAAAGGTGGAGGAGGTAGAGGTGGTAGAAGGACGAGGAAAGCGACGTCAGCGGGGAGCGCATACAAGGCGAGCCGGGGAGTATGTGAGTGACAGCGCCGCTATCCCTCGTGACTTCGCTGGGGTTGAGAGGGCGGAGGCTGCAGTCGTTGATGCTGTTGAGGGTGCGAGAGTCATTGAAGTTGATGGACTACACAGAGCTGCGGGGGTTGAAGAGAGCGCCGCTAAGGTAGTTTTTGTAGGCCTTTTCAGAGTGGGAGTCGTTGAGTCATAGGACTTGGGACTTATTAGGATGGTGGGAGCCTTTACGCTTGTGGCGCCGCTTTTGATGAGGACGTCTTTTGCACGGAAGAAAGTAGTTGCTTCTTTTTCAGCTGCGAGGCGGGGTTGAAGATTTGTTCGTGGAATGGGTACGGGAGTTTGAGAGTTGATGGTACGCTTTCGACGACGGCGGTAGGGCCAGGACTGCCGCCGTTTCCCACGGCGTGAAGTTGGAGGAGGCTTGTCTTTCTGGGTGAAATTGACGCCGGCTTTTGAGGGAGTTGTAGGTACGAATCCAGGCACAACAACGGCGATGGCGCGCGTAGACATTAGTCTGGTGGGAAGATGTCTTGTAAAGATCTGTAAATTATGGGTAGTGGTTTTGTTGTATAGTGGCTAGGAGATGCCTCTTAGGAGGTTCACGGGCAATGGCGGAGACTTCACATTGATGAGCTGTACTAGATCATGTCTCAACGACTTTTAGGAGCTTTGACTATTTCAAGACCATTCAGAGATACATCATGAACGTTTGGTACGTTGACTCCAAGGTTGAGAAGCAGCTAAGAAGTTGAACAAAGGCAATTTTGCATCGGGATCAGAAAAGCACAAAGGGAATCGACAGCCCAAATCGGCATCCCCGTCTAATCTCAAGAAATCTCTTTCTTTGTGTTGAAACCCCAACGAACTGAATACGCTAAAACAAACAGGGGAAACATTAATGCGCGGATATGGCAAAATCCTATCGATATGTGCGTTGTGTTCCTGAGCAGATAGCAGCCTCTCAACGACAACATTTTCTTACCGATGTTAAATTGCTAACTAGAGGAAAATCTCTTACACAGAATGATCTCTTCTTATCTGGCTAAGATGACGAACAATGGTAATTCTGCGGTGAGACTGCCTAGCATTGACCGACAATTGATCTGGAACAGTGCTCTCCCTGGTCGCGACACCAGACGTCTCTTTTGTTGAGAAGCCAATAGACAAAAAGTTTGCATCGCGTAAATACAAAGATAGTCTTCCTATTCACCTAGCGCTACGTTGACACTTTCGTCTATAGGTTTCTGTAAACCTTATTGTCTTAGCGCTTGTATGGAGATTATGTGAAGAAGCGCGCTCAGGTCGTGGGAGGGGCAGGGGAAAGGCAAGGCGTTGCTCTGTGTTCATTCTTTGGGAGTTGGAAGGAGAGAGGATCCGGGAGCGGACATATCGTAGAAGGTTGCGTTGGAGACATCGATGATGATGTTGGTGATAATTAATAGAGAAGCCAACATCAACTGCGAGCCCTGCGGATGGTCAGAAAGACAGGAAAGCGCGAAGGACAACACTGTTGAGCATGTCATGTCGCAGCTAGCTTCACTAAGAAGATACTTGGACAAGCGCACGTGACATCGCGTCCGACGTTGCCTAGGCAATACGCGTAAATTTCAGACGCGTAAGAGAGGGAGATAGACACCTGAATTGCAACGCAATAGGATTGTTCATACTGCTGGAGGGTGGCGCTAAAGTGAGGCCAAGAGATGTCCAGAGTACTCTGAAAAGTTTGGTCCGTTGTAAAGTGATTGAGATTGGCTGACAGTAGCGCCGGAATGCTCCAGTAAGTTTATTTTGTAGTGGGTTGATATTTGGGACTGGGCGGCAGCGCCTTCGGGAGTTAGCAGTGGCATCGGGACTGATGTCGGGATGCAGAAGATTTTGCGTAGGGGTTTGAAGGTCCAATGTGAGGTGAGTTTGTTGTGTGAGAGAACTAGGCTGTTTATGTAGATGGGGATCAATAGTCGAAGCTTCTTGGGCAGCCTGGGGAGTGTCAAGATTGCCATGAAGCAAGGGAGGAAGAATGAGATCTTCACCAGATAGTAGTCTCGTTCTTGGCTCTCACTCGGATGGCTGGACTGGTAGAGAGTCAGTCTCACAAGTCAGGAGCTTGGAAGTGGAGGGTCAAACTTCGCTGGCGCTCTCAGCGCGCGCACTTGGATCTGCTTTGCTCACAAGCTTGTAGCTTATGGGAGTGGAAGTGTATTAATGAGAGAAAGAATCCATAGAGGAGAGAAAGAATCCATGGAGGAGAGAATAAATTGGCACTAGACGGCGGGGAGGACTTAGTGGAATGAATTTGATTGCACTCACTTTCGCGCTCAGGCTGGTTTGCGCTCACTTGGTCAGTTGTCCGTACATCCGTTGCTCGGCCGATAGAAGCTGCAACGCGATGCCAAAGATCTGATATCGTATGAGCGCATCTCGATGTCGCTCTTGTAAGGGGGAGGTAAGGAAGTATCATTGGGTTGAGAGGTGGTGAATAAGGAATTATGTAAGCTGTCGCATCCGAACGAAAGTCTTGGCTTTCTCTGTGGGGTAGGACGCGGCATCCAGTCTAGGTAGACCCCCTCGACTCCTTAGTACACGTCATTGTACTCTTTCTGTTCTTTGTTTCAAGGCTCAGGTGTACTGTCGTGGTGATGTTCTATCGTAGCTCGTTGCACGATACGGTATCTTCCAGTGGCTGCAGCATTGGACCTGCTATGCAAATGGACCAAAAGCTTGTCTAAAACGATGGACATTCGCGTCTCACTACAATGCGTCCAATAATGCTAAATAGCACATCATAGCGGCAGACCGCAGTGAAACAACACCCTCTGAAGTTTATCTGTGCTACCAGTGCAGTAGATAATGATAAAGTCACGTTGAGCTACACCACAGACACATCTATGACTAGGAACTAGGCATTCTTCTCTGCAAAGGGAAATCAGGACTGTAGGGCTAAATGCTGTGTACAGATCCTTCCATATCTGATGGTAAGATTTGTAGGTCAGATCACAGGGCGAGAGGTCATCGATGGTCTGGGTTGGTGAAACCTCCACTCCTGGAGCGATGTGCGGAGGGAACAAGTAAGGAGCAAGAGTTCTATGCGAATCACTAGGATGTTGGCAGGGCATTAGTTGTTTGGACTAGGATTGAGGTTGAAGATCGTTCAAGACAAGGCGCAGTGCAAGATGATTTTGTTGGTCGCCGCTAATCTTGTTTTTTGAGGCTCTTTGCGTCAGCGAAGAGTCATCCTCAAGGTATGTGAAGGCAGTCTGAGTGAATAGCTCAAGGAAGACTTTTTGGGAGTCGCTAAAGGTTAGGTCCGCTTAGGTTCTTATCCTGTGCTTGGCCTGTTGCTCGATCTCATAATTTTGCATCTCTACACGTCAGACACTATCATTTGTTGGTCTCAGAAATTTACTCAAGAGGCTCACACTTTCGGACTTGCTCACCTAGGCTTACAACATGCAAATTGCACCAATCATCCAAGTCGCATTTTACATTCCACATTTGGCGAAAGGTTGTCGCAAAGAGAGAATGCTACAAAGTATATTGCTTTGTTGAGATATCCCGAATTTTAGAAAGTATTTACCGCTAAACAAAACGAGGTATATTGACTATTTCAAGCCTAGTAGGCAAGTCAGGCTATCTTAGTCCAGGCAATATTGCAAGGGTCACTAGATCTGAGAAATTCGAAACTCAAGCAAGAAGCGGCTCGGATCATTTGTTCACATCTGTCAGGTCTCGCTTGAGATATCCAGTCACCAGGGAGACCTTTGTTTCAGCTTAATGCCTCTCAGCCTCAGGTACCTCAAGAGTGGTGCGGCGTAGATTGGCCGCATTATACCTAGGGCGAGGCGTTGGCCTGGTCTGCCTCTGCTGTGCCCCACCCCACAATTCAGAATCGGAATAGCCGTAGGCTAATGAAACCAACACTGAACTATGCGGAGCATCATGACGCTGATAATGTCTCATGGTACGGACGTAAAGAGCCCGTTCGAATGTGATTAAAGCCAATCCACAGAAGACTTGAGCAACGAGCGCAGAATAGGCTTTACTCCAAAACGTGTCCCCACTATCCTGTTTCTGGCCATTGTTGGATGCGGCTTTGAGAGACTTGGGGTCATTTGGCGGAGGTCTGATTTGGAGCGTGATCCATGTGCCGCATCATGAAAGTTGTCTGTGGCCTCCAGAGCAGCGCGATGCGGGCGGCACATATGCACCTGTCGAAGCTTCAAACACACAATAGACTAACATCCGCCTATTTAAGCTTCTTCCAAAATACTAAACAGAATTTGAGAGATCGCCGGGGGCCCAATGGTCAGAATCGCTTAGCTCTCTTCAAAGGTCCAACGATTTCAGTCCCAATTACCGTGACAATCTGACAATCTGGCCAAGACGGGCAGCATGCACTTGAGGTGGAAAAAAGATGGGGGCGTTGGCGATCAAGTAACGCTTCCCTATATCATGTTTGGAGCACTTGAAATGGTCTCTGTATCCTATATCTCTGGATTGAAAGGATGTCAGACTGTCATCTTATGATGTTCCAGCAGTTCCAAGACAAGATGGTCAGGATTCTGGCTATCCTGCTCGCGGCTTCTCACTTTGGTTCGCAATTTCTTCTTTCCCCTCGTTTGGTCTCATTCTGACAGTAAGCGCAACATCAGTCTCTGCAGTGCCTGCTCCCTTCAACTTTGGACTTACTAAAAGGGCTCTCTCCGACGAGATATGCGGTAGTCCCACTGGCTCCCCCCTGCGGACAAGCGCAATGCTGATTCATGGAATCAATACAACATGGGCGGATGGGTCAAGACTATGTATGCTTTCCAGCCTCCATTGTGGCTTCACTGCTAACGATCTAAAGAGTACGAGGTGCTCAGGTAGACGGATGGGAGTATGCCCTCGACCCTGGCGCAACCTCGGCCAATACGTCTACCAACATCCAGGACTTGATGCTCCATGTGGCCGGAAACGAGGGTGCTGGTATCTGCGGTCCCATAAGCGTACCTAATTGCGGCTCCACAGGCTACAGTCATGATCTTTGCCTGAAGTATCCCGAAGCGCATTTCGCCATCTGGACTATCAACAATTTTGCCAATTGGCTGTCGATTGTGCAACATCGACTGACGGACTCAGCGGTGTCAGTGGGCTTCTCGACAAATGATTTTGTCAAAGCATTCTTCACACCCACGCAGAATCCCTCTCAGCTGATTGTACCTGTCAGCATCATTGGTGGTATCGCAGCGAGTACGTTTTATTGATAGATTCTTCCCACCCCCTGAGCATCCCTTACGCAATTCGACATATTGGCTGTGCCGTCGAGTAAAATAACAAATCTTATATCTCTCGATGTTCTACGGTGTCACGACAGCACAGGATATTCTACCTCATTCTTTTGCATAAGCGGCGGAGATGGTGCTGACCCTAATCATAGTCGTATCGTCAGTGACCCCTGTTGGCGCTGTTATCGCCGGCATTGCTGGGATTGTCAATGGTATATTGACGCAAGAAGGCTTGAACAGGCCAGAGTTAGTTCCCTCCGGCTCAAGTGTCTCGCAGTCCACTGACAAACGGCCAGTCCGCTGAAGCAATGGGGCGAGGTTCAAACAGCCGTAGGTCAAATATTTACTCAAGCCAGCGACGGCATTGGCAAGTTCTACGATGCCAGTCTCGACCACTGGCCAGATTATCCAGACACAGGTCATCGTATCGACGAAGATCCAAGCCAGCTCCCGATGATACTTGCCGGTGGGTCCTTTGCAGCCCTACCCCAGATCCCACCCACCATAACCAATACCGGCATTCAAAACGCTCTTGCAGCCTCGGCAATCAACGCTCTCTGGGCCGCTGACCATGTCTTCATCATGAAGCTGACCGACCAAGCGTATGGTCGCGGAGATGGCGCAGCCTGCAATGGGCGACCAGTAATGACCGTATGCAAAGACGGTGCCGCCTACATCTTCGCTCGGTGGGTCACCACTTCCTCGGGCGCCAGAGTCACTCGCGTGATCAACCCGTTCGACACGGCAAGTTGGAACGTCTGGGGCGCATACAAGCAAGGCACAGGCCCTGATGGCTCCACCAACGACAACATGCTCAGCAAATACGGCCTCGACCTGTCGAAAATCCTCGACTCCGTCCTCAAGACTGCGGCTCTGGCGAAGGGCCAGTATCCCTTCGACAATCAGAATGGCGCCTTGCTCGACTATCTGCAGAGCAATCCGAGCGATGTCTCTCCCGCTGCCCTGTCGTTCTGGAATCTGCCCGTTTGCGACATGGAAGCGGCGATCGGTCCGGGCTTGCATCTTCCGACTCAAGGATTCTTTCTGGATGTGATCTCTAATTGGGGTCCCTGCACATGTATGCAAGATTCTAATTGGCCGAAGGATCTCTATAGTCTGCCCCCTCTATCTACGACAACTACTCAGTGCAGGAAAGTGTATCAAAATTACTAGCTTTTCCTGTATCGACAAACTCCTTTCACTAGTTTCATGACTATCATTGCTTGGCGACTGTTTTCGCTTGGCATCCTAGCTCTTGTCGTATTACATCTTGTGAATATACGTGTATTGAGTGTTTTGATCAACGATACTACTTGCTACTTTATTTTCACGAACTAGAGTATAACTACTTCGGACCGATTACTCCTTATAAAGTAGTGGGCAACATCCCAAGAAGTTCAGTGCCGCGGTAGGCTTATATACCTTTGACGAGTGTCGTGCAAGGGAGAGGGAGAAAGTTCTCGGCGGGGAAATGCTTCGGGTGGAAGTCCCTATTCTCCTCTATATGAATCTTTAGTCGCTTGAAGACCGGGACGTTGACGGACCTATTAACACTCTAATTGTGACATCGAGCCCATGATAATCGACTGCTGTAGTACAAAGTTGGTGATTGCTTGGTTTGTGTCATACAATCTTTCATTTACTGAGCATTCGCTGCTTCAAGGCAGTATCACAAGCCGCCACCATGCAAACTGCACTGTCACTTTACCCTCTTTCTTCTCCCATCTTCATTAGCTTCCAACACCTCCTCAGTCCCATAGCTCGTTCAACGAGCGCATCGAAGCTTGCTTACACAATAACTGTCCTATGGCTACATAACGAAAGTGCAAAAGATATGGCAGGGCCGCGGAATTAGCTTAGTCGAGCCCAATTGTACATGATTCATATCATTGCAGGAGACTCCGACGAGGTTGTCCCTCTTGTTCCAGGTAGAATCTTGCGTCCCAGAATGGACCCTTCTACCACACCAAACGCGAGTACCCATCCCCATACCTAATCATATCATCCAGCCTCCCATAATTCCAATCACTGAACCGAACGTGTAGCGCACTCACTCAATCCCTATGCAAAGTGAGCATCCTCCCAAGGGTCCCTTCGAGCATTTACTTAGTACGCCAAACACCAAGATTAGTCTAGATATCGCAGGCATTGGAGCTGCACTCGATCGTTTCTACATTTTTCAAAGCTATCTATAGCAAGCGGATCCGGATTTCCTCAAAGACCTTTAGCAAAGGTTGGTGCAACTAAGAAGGAGAGTACTAGCGCCTAGCTCTGCCAAACGCTTTGAAAGGAACTTGAAAGTATACAGTTCACGTTCCGAAGACGGTATGATAAAAGGTCTGTTTCCCTTGGCAATCCCTTAGGAATACTGGATAAAGTGCACGCCTGTGGAACCCGATCTGACTGAAATTGGAGCAGTGGAGGTTGAGGAATACGAAAGCATAGATAGTTGGAAATATAGTTTATACGACTAGGGAGATGTAGGTGACCTCTTAGCCGCGAATAAGCTCTCTTAAGCTAGGAATTTGCCTACCGACCCTCCCGAAGACATTGTTAGGAAAATATAAAAAAGAAACTCCCCTGGGATGACTATCTTGAAGCTTGATCGTGCGCTCTATTATGAACCTAGTGAGTTGGAATGTGACTTTGTTAAAGTTTTCAATCTCCTACAAAAGCTCTGGCATATTTTTTGCTTGATAGAAGGTAAGAGCAACCTAAGCAGTTAAGCCGCTGCGCAAGTGCAGGCTCATCATGGGCGAGCAATCGTCATCTATCAGCTGCGAAAGTTTCGCGAGTTCCTCGGTCACAAAGAGACAAATAGTATCCACAAGCATAGGCAGATATTCTCCATAACAATGACAACTAATAGCGTCGACTTCTAGGTGCATTACGCGGAGAAGCTCCCAAATGGAAGAGGTATGCTCAGCGCACTATATACCCGAGCTAGCTTACTACCTACAATGTACTGACTGATTGCAACAGTCGATTGTCACATAGAATAGGTAAATAGCGCCATGTCTTCAGACGAACCCTAGCAGAGAGGTCTACGCCAGATGTGCGAAAATGTCTAGGAATAGGGCAGTCGATCAACGCTTTCCAGAGTTTCCCTTCTCCACCAAACATTGTATGGCAGGGTAGCGGCAACACTAGACGCCAGACTCGAACAAGCGGCTGGATCAGAAAACGACGACGGCGACGACGATAACGCATATGGCGTCCAAGCCACCGCTGCAGCTACTCAGACAGCCTCCGCACAGAGGCGATTCTAGGGAAGGCCAAAAGGCAGCAGGAAAAGCAATAGGAGGGGCGCTGCGGCTTAGCGTGGAGCTGGAGCAGGTGGAATTGGGACTCATGCGCCTATAGGGAACCAGGCACGAGGTGGGAAGGGTAAAGGAGATGCTATCCACTCGAACTGAGCACAACAGCTAGATCACTAGCATCTAGAGAAAAATAGCACCTTCTCTAACTACTGCCATTTATGTGTTGGCAAGATCCCGGACAACTATTGCTTTGTTTGTCACCAAGCCCTTCCGCAAGGGCGACAATGTAAAGACAGTATATCTTCGCGATCGCCATAGAATGTTGCTCTCGCACCGCAACAACATCGTCTAGCACCTGCACCGCAAAAGGTGTCTTGAAGCGTATCCAAAATTTGACTTCAATAATAGCTGCGGAGTGCCTTTGACATGGCAGAGCTTTAATTAAGGATCTAGCTAGACTAGGGGTTAGTGGGTCAAGAGCTTTTTTCTTTTATTATACTTTTTTTTAAAAGAAAAAATAAATACCTAAAGCTTATAAAATAGCAGGTAGCCTTACTATTATTAATATTAAAGTTAGAAAATCTGTAAATAATAAGAATCTATAATTATAATAATTTTCCTCCTAGTTTATAATATTATATATTATTATTTTAAAAACTTTATTATTAAGATAAAAATAGTAAATAACTTAGGGCTTAGCTTTTTAAAGCTAGCTATAGTTAGCTTTTCCTTTTTTAGCTATCTTTTAAATACTTTTTATTTATAATTATAATTTACTAATAATATTAAAAGTAAAAAACTTTTAAATAATAATAGGGATCTTTTTAAAAAACTTATTATAGCTTTTAACTACTATATATTCTTTTTATTAAAGCTACTTTATATTTTTTCTTCTTTTTAAATATACTTTTTTTATATATTTTCTTTATTTAAATTATAAGGTAAAGGATTTCTATAGATACCCTTTTATATAATAAGAGTTATATATAAGCTTTATAAATATATTAGATAATAAATAGCCCTCTCTTTAATATAATTTTAAAAGCTAGATCTTTAGACTTAACTTTAAATATATTAAAAAGATTTAAAAAAGCATTTTTTAAATTAAAAATTTTATTAAACTTATTAATAGCTTAATTATATAACTTATAAGAAATTTAACTTTTAAAGAATTTAATATTATATATAATATTATATATAGCTTTTTAATCTATAAAAAGATTTTAATTTATCTTATCCTTTAAAATAAATATATAGCCTTTTATAAAAAGTTATTAAATTATAAATACTATTTTTAGTTTTTTTTATTATATTATATAAAAAAATCTATTAAAGTTTTTAATACGTATTATATTAATAGGATAATAATAATATAATAAAAAAACCTAAAACGCTAAGTAGAAGCTAAAATTAACTTAAAATATAAATAGTTTTTAAAAGTTAGAATTATAATTCTTTTAGCTATTTTATTAATAACTTTAATAAAGCTAAAAAATAAGTAAATTTATTATAATTAAATTAATAAAAGTTTTTATAAATTATTTTATTATTAATAAAATATTTATAGAATATATAAAAATATATATAAAACTATTAAATATAATAGTTATAAAAATAAAAATTATTAAAATTTAAATAAAACTTTAATCCTTTTTTAGAATAAAGTTTTATATTTAAAATAACTACTTATAATTCTATCCTTATTAGGTAGTATTTTAGAAGGATTATTATACTTTATAGCTAACTTTGCTAACTTTCTTTTAAATAAAATATTATTACTATTATATAATAAATAAGTATACTAGCTATAGAATTATTTAAATAAATACTATATATAGTAAATCTTATAAATTATAAAAATAAAAGCCTAAATAGGCTATAGAAGCCCTAATTAATTACTATTAAATATACTTTACCCCTCTATAATAATAGATTTAAAAACCTTTATAAAAGATATAAAAAAATAGAATACTTACTACTAGCTTCTAAAAATAGCTATAATTCCAACTTTATTTTATATTTCTTTACTTTTAAGTTTAGTTTTAAAAAATAATAAAGAATTTAAATATATTTATAATTTATTATACTTAAAAGGCAATTTTATTAATAACTTTAGTAATATAGATAATAAAATCTTAAAGTATATTAAATTTAACGCTACTATTAATATAATACTTAAAATAAGCTTTAAAGTAATACTTATAAAAAAGGATCTTTTTAATATTTTTTAATATATATTAGTAGTAATAAATAAGTAATAGCTCTTTAGCTTCTATTAGAATAATATATATTAAGCTAACTATTACCTCTTTTTTAGCTTAAAGATAATACTTTTTATTTTTAACCTTTTTATTAAAGGCTTATATTATATTATTTTTTATAAATTTTATTACTTTATAGTTCTTTATTACTTAAATAATTTCTTTATAGTTTTGCTAGAAAATATTAATATAAAAAAATATAATAATAATTTTAATACTATCTATAAAAAGCTTAGCTTAACTATTAATATTAAAAAGGATATTACTAGCCTTTTAATAAAATTCCTAGGTATTAAGATTAATACTATAAAAATATATATTAAATTTCTAAAAGATAAACTCTAAAGAGCTTTAATAAACGTATCTTATATCCTTAATAGGAAATTAATATTATATAAGAATTTTATTAGATTTTTAACTTTTACTATAAAAGTTATATAGCTAGGATACTTTTTCTTAAGATATATATATAATATTTTTATAAAAAAGAAAACCTAGTATAAAATTAAAAAGGATATTTATTTAAATTTAAAATAATAATATACTTTATTAATTTATTATAATAGTTATTATTTTAAATATATTTTAAAATTCCAATAAAAGTTTTTCCTCTAGTTAAATACTACTTTTATAGAAGGTTTTAAATACTTTTTACTTATAGACCCTACTAATTTATTAACCCTAAAGTTTATAATTATAAGCCTTTTCTAGGTATTAATTCCTATAAATATTTAATTTTAAAAAGTATTTATAGTTTTAAATACTTTAATTTAATAGAAAAAGCTACTAATAAACTAGATTATATATATAATAAAAGATAATAAGCTAATTACTATAGCTATAGAAAACTTTCTATAAGAGGACTAATAATAACTATTATTAAAAAAATAGCCTTATTTATTATTACTTTTAATATTAATTTAAAAACTAACTAGCTAATAGGAAAAATAAATATTTTAGCTAATAATCTCTTTTATTTTTATTTTAAAAAAATTATTAATAATTATTTTTAGTTAATAAGCTTTATAAAATTATAGCTATATTAGTATTTAAGCTTTTTTATTAATAATCCTAATCTTTAATTTTATTAAAGCTTGCTAAAGTTCTTAACTATAGCCTAGTAAAGAATATATATACTATATATATAAATATCTATAATAGTTACTTTAAATTTTATATATTTAAAGATCTAGAACTTATTATACTAGCAATAAAGAAAAACTTATATAAATAGCTTATTAATTATTTTTATTCTTAAATTTAGCTAAAAATAATAAAAATATATTTTATAAAAGTAAAGTTAAAGTATATAGAATAGGGACTTAGTAATAACTATTTTAATTATAAGTTCTCTAGCTAGTTAGTTAAATATATTATTAATAAAATTTATAAAACCTATAATAAATATAATATTTAAAAAATAATAACTTATTATTAAAAATATATTAATTAAAATTATTTAAACTTTAAATATATTTAGATTTAATAAAGCTTTATTATATATTATTTTTTATTTAGTATTTATAGGTTTCCTATATTTAAGTAAAATTATATATAATATTAAAAATTTAATATTTAATCTCTTTTACTAGTATCTAATAAAGTTATTAATTATTTTATATAAAAATTATTTTATATTAGAATTTTTAAACTTAAAAAGTAACTTATATTAAAAAGATATTATTCTATATATTACTAGAATAAATAATAATATATATTTAGTTAACTTACTATATTACCTATTTTTTTTAATAATATTCTAAGCTAATTTCTTGCTATTTTAGCTATTATTAAGCTTATTTATATAAAAGATTACTATTAATAAATTACGCTTTATACTATAGAACTATAGCTTATAAAGCTATTATTTAAAATATTTATTTAGAAAAGAAATAGTAACTTAAGTTAAAAGAAACAGCTTATTAAATTATAACATTTAGCTTTTAAGTTGCTAGAAATTAGAAGCTTATACTTATTATATTAATTTCTTATTAAATTTTTTATTAACTATATTTAAATATTTTTTATTACTTTATATAGCTATTATTAAAAAGCTATACCTTTTAGCTTTATTTTTTTAAAGTAGTTATTTAACTACTAGGTTTAAATATAGGTTTAGCTAGTTTAAAGACAGCTATATAGCTTTACTAATAAACAAATTAATCTTTAGTTAGTATAAATACTTAGTAATAAGGTTTTTAAACTTTTAAACTTTAGGTTAGTATAGCTAATATTAAATTTATAATTTATTATATTATTATATTTAAGCTTATTAGATTATTAAAGAATCTAGCTAAACTAAAGATTAATAAGCTAAAAGTTTATTTTACTTAATTACTTAGGCTTTTATATAATATTTTAATAACTTTTATTCTATTATTTTTATAATTATTTCTATTAATTAAAAAGCTTTTAAAATATTTACCTACTATTTTTATATATAGATTTATAAATATAGACTTTAAAGCTATATTAATAAAGGGATTTAACTAGCTTAAAGGTAGCTATATAGCTTTACTAGTAAGAGAGTTAGTCTTTAGCTAGCGTAGACACTTAGTAGTAAGGTTTTTAGACCTTTAAACCCTAGGCTAATATAATTAATATTAGATTTATAACTTATTACATTATTATATCTAAGCTTGTTAGACTACTAATTATTTCTAAACTTTAGCTTATCCTACTATAATAATTAAAAGTCCGCCGATCTTTCTTAACGTAGAATTAGTAACCTTTCACGCCTATGTTAGTGACATATGTAACCTATATGCTTTGAATAGTGCTCTTAAGCACCTACATCGTTGTAATAAGATCTATCTGTGTCCCTTGGAGCGCAGCATTCGTTAGTCAGGTGAGCAGGGAGCGTTCTATGAAAGGCCTGCTGTCATAGAGGATCCTAAGTAAGCTATAGCGCTAAGGTCCTATAACTGTAGTTGGTGTCTATTAGCGTTTGAAATAGTATTCCCAAGGAGTTTGCAAGCGGTGCTGAATCGCTTGCCATAAATGTATGTATGACAGCAACCGAGGTTGAAAGCCGCATCCGCGAGGTTAAGGAGGAAGGCTGTGTTGCACTTCTTGCTGAGATAGTGTCTTACTGCGGAGATCAATTTCTTACTAGCCTACGGTGGGAAGTATTCCTCAAGTCATAACAGAATAGTCTTGAGTTTGAGTTGTTGATAAGTGACGGCGATATGATGCGGAGCTTCGCTTATACATCCACTTCCATGATATAGCTAGTAAGGCAGACCTGATATGAATCTATTTGGCAAGGAACTAGGAGTTAGTGGGTTAACTGTAGGCTTTCTCAAGGTCAACATTAATCCTCTTGAAGTCAAGTTATCTAACATCCAGAATTATGTGGTGTACGACTGGCAGTGCCAATTCACAGAGCCTTCTACACCTGAGCTTAGAATCCTGGGCAACGATCGACAGAGCAAGGAAACACAACTAGCTAAATCGTACTGTTGAATTTTCAAATTTACTAATATTTGTTCTTGAGAGTCTTCATGTAAAGCATATTCAGGGCTTGCATACATCGACATTATTGCAATACGTAGACTCCAAATTAAACAAGCCCGCAAGTGGACAAGACGATTTGCCGACGCTCGCATTCGAATTCTTATGTGAAGAAGAGACACCAGGTGTTATAATGGTAGCGCAGATGGCCATCTCGAGAATGACTTACACTCTCGCTTGTCCAAGATTGGACGCTATTAGCAGCGAGTGCGCATTAATTTGGAGCCTTTGACGTTGACCGGCTGATGGTGGACTAAGCGGTTTCTCGTGAACGATCATGTGTGTATGAATATCCGTTGCCAGTCTTGCAGTCTCCTGCTGTAACGTCGTTAGTGATATAGTGACAGGTGCTTATAGCGTGAAATCAATCTGTGCCGCTCCATTAGCTCAAGACATATCTATATCCTGTGATCCGCCACCCAAATCACGCCTAGTATTAGGCAACCATAGGATATATAACTCTGTCGCAACCTGTCTTCAGTTCTCTGCAAGAGCAAAGACGTGGAGCGACCGCACTCACAACCCCTAGCGTTGAGACAGCAGGGAACAATGAGATTGACCTACTTCGAATTCCTAGCAGCCCGATGAATATTAGTTGTGGGGTTTTATCTCCAGCTTGAAATTTGTGTTGCATCACGGAAGCCTATCCAAGATCAGCGTTCACAACCTTCTCCCTCGAAATTCATGCGCATATTCAAAAACCGGCCTTGAACACCTCAGTAATTGAATCTATTTTCTATAATCACCAACACCACAACATTTCATCAATCAATCACAGCCCTCCCCTTCATCCTTAATCCTCGCATGAATTGCCCTCTTCCCCTTTCCCTTCTCTTGGCCTGCTACCCTAGCTGATCGTCTTATCGACAGTTCCAATACCCACTGGAGCTGATTCGAAAGCTCATCGCTCACTAACCTCCTCCTTTCCCCCTTCTTACCCGTTCTTGTTACAGCACTGACACCATGAGCTTCATCGCGCTCTCCCTCTTGTCCCGACGCCACTAGTGTCTTCCGCAGCTCTGGAGCCTTCTCCTTCTCCTTCTCCGCCGACGACGATGCGCCGAGACGTTCCGGCGGCGGACTTGTACCTGTACGACGCGTCGTCGGCATGTGTTCGAAAGTGTCTTGATACCATTGCCAATCGCGCTCATGTCTGTCGGGTCCGTAGTGAAGATCTACATAGGGCCAGATCAAACACGAAAGAGTAGCGGCTAATCCAGAGAACTTGGCGACTTCGAGCCAGGGGATCTAGTCTAGAAATTGCGAACGCCAGTGGAAAAGAACCACAGCGCGAAGTTTAACAGGCGACCGAGTGTGCATTTCGTTCGGGACGATTGAGAGGGGATAGGGGTTTTTTACGTGATACGAGGGCATGGTAGGTCGTATTGAGGAAACTGAAGAAGTCGATACTGTAGAATGTGTTACAAACGCTACACCAGGCTTTGTAGCTGCAGAGTAGGCCGATGAGCTAGCGAGTTTGGTAATCTTCACACCAAAAGAGGAATTCCGCACGCAAAGGCAAGGAAGTTGTGAGCAGAGAATCGAGCCTAAAGAAGATTAAAAAGTAAAGAAGCGTCTCGAGTGATAGCCAGCGGTCGATGATGTAGTTTCTCCTAAAGATAAATACACTTACAGGGGCTGCGCATAGACCTGCTAAGAAGGTGTAGACAAGTTCTAGCACATCCAGATACTTCGTGTTCGTCATAGTGGTGCAGAGAGCCGAAGTTTGGTGAGTATGTAGCTTCAAATATGTGACCGATAGGTATTGTGCTAGCTGAAACTAGGGATCAAGTGATCTGAGAAAATGGAAAGGATGCGAGTTAATTCCAAGAATTTAGTTCAGCCAGGAGATGGAGAAATTCTGCTCTTTATCTTCTTTATCCGCCTACCAGCATCTTGGCAAGTTGTTCCCCGTTTTAAGACAAAGGAATACCCCAATTTCAGTCTATTTCTGCCCTGATCTCCGGATGCGGCCTTGTTAAACGTGAATGTGAAGAACGAGCGGAGAAGCTGGGTACACATGAGTAGGTCCTCGGATAGCAAGACCGTATAAAGCTATGCCCCACGCGCGATGCTACAGTTGCGGGAATCATCTTAGCCGTTTTAAGCATAGAAATAATAGTGTGAAGACATGTAGGTAACTGCTACAAACGACCTATGAAGTCACGGATCGTTTGCAATTTACCGGTAAGAGAGGGCCCAATCACCGAGCTTACAAATGCAAAGGATGCTGAGCCTCAACACGTTGTGATGCTATTGAGGCACGCTCGTGAGGAGAAAGAACGTTGGTGGACAGGATGAGTATCTTTCGGAAAGGACATCCGACAGATTTGCGAGAGGACGGCTTGGCATCTCTTATCGATAACGTTGCGATATCAACGCAGGACGACCGAGGGGACAACAACAAAACCACCTCAGCAACACCGCTATCTGTGTCATTGAAGTGTCATGCCGTCTCAAAACATGTCAAGTGCAAGTAAACCTACCTCTCGCACTCTCAGCTGGCTCGACTCCCTGCCATCCCCTGCCTCACTCTTCTGCGATCCCGCCAGCACGAGCGAACTCTCAAGAAAGAGAAGGAAGACACAACAGCAGAGCCTGCCTATACGCACCGCACTTGGCTGCATCTCATCAAATATCATGGCACCTAGAAGCAACCAGTCCCCTCAGAAGCCCAATCTAGTAGCATTCCAGCCGCAGACACCCCCTAAACCGCTCAACGACGATGACGATAAGACTCCCAGACCACACCTGCATACCGACCACAGCCTTCCAGCTCGCGCTCCATCTTCTCCACATATGTCACCTACACGTTCCTCCCGTCGAATAGCCGAAAAGGCCCCATCATCCGAAGCTGGCTCTTCCGCACTATCATCATCGGCTCTCATAGAGGAGAATGACGCTCTGGGGTTACCATGAGACCTAGGTGACGTGGAGATTGGGGAAGATGCAGCGAGTCAAGCAGGAGATTCATCCCTCACGCGAGCACTACACCATCAAGCTACCTACACTCCGATCGCTTTGAGATCACTAAGGCCTCGTTCAACGCCGCCGACTATCCCTTCCCGCCTCCTCGTCTAGAGAGACTCACAGAAGATCTCCTGCAGATAGGCCAGGGGATCAGTATCATACCCTACGAATTGAAAGCACACGCATTCCCAGACATGTTCGCGGCAGAGCGTAATAAGGCATACGTGACGCTGAAAGGCTCTGTCTGCCCCGTCCAGCTACCGGGAGGCCAAGAAGCTATCGATGAATTTTATAAAGAGCTACGGAAGATTCTTGCGGCAGCGAGTGAATGTGATGAGAAAGATTGCTCTGAACCTAGCTGGAATGACGAGGTACATTCCCGGATTCTGCGTCTCGCCCTGCAAGGGCAACGTAAGGATACCCATATTTGGTACAGAAATGTCACGATGCATAAGATTACGAAGGAAGCAAAACCTCCATTGTCGGGTAAAGCACAAGATGGCTCTATGGTCGATTTCGCAATATTGATCGAACCACCCAATGAAACTCTGGCCAAGCTCAATACCATATTTTCCAGCAACTGCCTCAACCAGACGGATGCCAAAGATTTGGAAAAGACAATCCTCGCTACCAATATTGAGACCAAAGTTCAAGGTGCTCGGAGTCGCGCAAAGGGAATTTGTCAACTCGCCGTCTGGACGCTTGCGCAGTTCACCAAGCTCAAGCTGCTGAATCCGGGACTTCAATGGACTGATCTGCCTACTATGCCAGTTATCCTGACCGAACGCCACAGCTGGACCCTGCTCGTGATGCGCATGATAAGCGAAACTGAGATTCTCGTCCATATTGGACAGCAAGTCGGCAACACAGGTACCATCAGAGGACTCTTCCAAGTCATCGCGACAATACAGCGCCTTGCGCGCTGGAGCAGGGAAGACTACATGAAGTGGTGGGAGGACCAGATCCTGAACCAGGATACGATTGCGGCTTGAGGTGCTCCAGAGCGTAGGGGCTGTATTATAAGGGGAGGATCGAATGTGCTTGCTTTCTGGCTGATTGGCCTGCTGATGACTACATGCGGAGCTTACCAAGCGTGCTCTCTTTCCCTTTTCACAACCTTACCAGCGACATGATACCCACATGCAGATAGATGGCGGAGATCGCCAGTTCTCAAAGAATGCATTCATTTTCCTTCATTCTCCATCCTGCACTACCACATATCAGGTCATCCGTATTCCCACTCCACAATCCGCTTGATTTGATACTGCATCCAACTCCCGCCATCCGAACTCCTCCCTCCCGCTCTTGCCCTTACAGCCTTCTTTTCCATCAGCAGCATCGCTGCCGCACCATCTCCTCAATATCCCTGAGCATCATCATCATCGCCTAACCCCAATCCTAGAATCGGGCAGAAGACTTTGACTCCTGACTTGGAGAGGCCTGTCCGCCAAAATGTTTTATCAACCGTGATGCTGTCTTGTCAGCGACTTATTGCGAAAGGCAGCCGCCGAAAAAATGTTTCGATTGAGTTGGTGCCACTCGAGCGATTCTGCTTTCGTTTTGGCGCCTTTTACTTATAAGAACAAGGATAGGAGGTGGCCATTTTCTTCAATGTTGCTGCTGCTCAAGGTGTTGTTGGCGTCGCTCGACCTGTAGCATCACCGCGTCGTGATGAAGTAACGGAGCATGCCAGGCTTCTCATAACACTCAGGAACCTTCGTATTATTGTGCCTTCCTCTGCCTTCTACGATGATTGCCTTCCAACCTATTTGCGAATTTGTAAACACACCTTTTTTAATCCACTTGCATCGCAATCACGCCTTCTCGTACTTGCGGTCTAGTATCCCTTGCCTCCATTCGCATTATTTACATTTGCAAAAGCCTTTTGCGATAAAGACCGACCTTTCTGTCCGCCGCGCATTAGTCTAAAGCAAGCTCCGAGACCTTCTCCGCCACACCTGCCAACTCAATGATACCCTCGACATCATCCAGTCTATCCCCACTGTCCGCGCAGGCCCGCTCGCTGCTACCGTCGCAAGGCTCAACACCGATCAGCGCCGGCTTGTAAAAGTCATCTGTAATCTAGACCAAGAGTTGGAGCAACCGCATGGATTGATCTGGAGACTTTTCCGCGGCAGAAAAGCAGTTGAGAAGGCAGACCGCGACTATAGAGTGTTGGAGCAAGAGTGGAGAGAGGTGGCTAGAGTGACGCAAAAGCTGTGAGTAGACGCAAAAGCGGGGTTATCCTATGATGACTGATTTTTGAGTGTAGGATGGACCGTGTGATCGCGGAACGAGAATTGTGGTGAGCGGAAATGAAGGGTCGAATGAGATATTAGTGTTTAGGCTAGTTGCGGGCGGAGGAGGCGAGAAGGTGCGAGGATAAGTGAGCTCGATGCCATTGTCGCTGCTGCAGAGGATCTAGAAGCCGGGAGTAGTACCGGAGCGATCAGAGAATCAAGTCATAGGTCACTTCAATGATGTCGAAAACGACTTGCAGATGCAAATTCTCACTTCCAGGTGATGACGCGGGCCTTAGTCTAACCTGTAGCTGTCTACCGTCCGCTAAAGATCGATGCCATCTGTCGTTGTAGTCAAGAACCAGCAGTACTTCCCGTCGCTCATCAAGCTGCTGTGTCAGGTCGTTGTACATCTTTGTGAATCTTTCGTTATCGGAGACAAAAGTCAGTATATCTAGCATTCGTAATTTCTCCGTTGTCGCTCCATCGTCGTTGGGATTGATGAGTTGTAAAAGAATGATTGATGGACAGGAGACCAGTTCTGAGCGATGCCGCCATCCAAGTGCCAGGTTGGAGCCGTCTTTGAACGTAAATGCGAGTCGTCGAGACATGTTGGATGACCAGCCTGGGTAGATTATGCTGCCGTCAAGGATTCCTACCTCTTGTGGGCCTTCGTGGGTGACTTTCTGATCCGACTCATACTGCGCTGAGAAGTAGATCTGTCCATTGCAGACTTCCACCTCTTGTTGATGTTCATGCGTCACGTCATCTACTGAAATCAGCTCATCCTCAACAGCCGGTGTCATAAATATCTCGACTTCGCCTTGGAATGGACACCGTCTGATGTACGTGTGCGCAGGGTCATGGGTCTTCACGTAGTATTCCTTGAGAGGCCTTTCACGTTCTTGGTAGGTCTGGAGCGAAGCAAATCGCAATCTCAAGGACCCACCATCAGAGAAATTAGAGAGGCGAATACCCAGGCATGTGCCAGGCTGACTGCGTCGACGACATGCAAGAGCCACCCTTTCCTCCGCGTACTTATCGTCGTCTTCGATGGGTTGGAGCTCCCACTCATCGGAAGTCAGATGGGATTCTTTGCGACCAACAACTGGCAGGTGAATCTGAAGGCCTTTGTTCGTCAACGCATAAGGCAAAGTTCCTTTTCTAGATATCACATCATTGGCCGACCGTATAATGTCCCCGGATTTCTCAAAGGCCGAAGGGTGGGCGGCAAACATCTCCCACTGGATCACTGGCCGCCGATCGGTCCAAGCAAAGATTGACTCGTCGCTCGACCGGCCAATGATCTCGTGCTGCAATCTCTGAAAGGCTCTTTCGCCCTCGCCGTACAAAAGTGGCATATTGACATTGAAAAGACCGAGGAGGCAATACGCAATATCCTCGACCCTGCTTGTTTCTCTCTTTGACGCCCATGACATTTTCATTGCGGCACTGGCATCTTGGAGCATAGTGTCGGGCGAGGTCAAATATTCAGGCTCAATACGTGTCGCCTCGAAAATAGCATCACTTAGACTCGTTTTGCTACCGATCTCCACCCAACAGCTGTCAAAGAATACGACCCGCTTTGGCGCAAGTAATTCCTGCAATGTCCAGCCCCTGGTGAACCATCTGGTCTCCACGAAACGCTTTGGCTTGGTTGAAGTGCGGGGCTTCACGTGAATGTCTGAGAGATGGACGTAGCAGGTCTCAGACTTCTGATACCACCTGTACATGGAGTTGATAGCTTCGGAAAGCTCCGCACCTCCTATCTGTCAGCAAGCACCGTGGATTAAAGCACGAATCGGCGCGCGCATACTGCTGGACTTGTCGATGCAACAAGTGTCAATCCACACGTACTCCCACGACTCGGACGCTATCAGCTCGCAGCCGCGTAGGATTTTGGCATTGCGTTTGCCAGTCAGGAAGTCTGCGTAGCTGACCTCGTCTTCGCCCCAAGTATGCGAAAGAATTGCGTAGGGTGGAATTTCGTTGTCGAGGAAGTCGAATAGCTCGAGCTTTGTCGTGTGGAGCAGACGCATATCTCAACGTCTATTTGCATCAAAGCACCGGGGAATAAGGTCATGTCTTTGCCCCAGCTGCTGAGGGTTGACGAGAGGTCGCTCTAAGACAGCTTACCGAAATCAAAGCTTGACAGATAGATCGCACACGCTAGAATTCAAATAGTAATGAAGCGCAATCTGTCTGGCCAATATATCTCGTAGAGGTGGAAGAATTTTCAGAATACCGTGAGGCAAAAGAATTTCATTATGTATTAAATGCTCAACCGCCGACCGTACTGTGTGGTGAGGGTAGTAATCGCTTACCATAGTCTTGGCACTTGCCGCCTTATCGAATCACCCAACCCTCCCCGCCAATGGCATCTAAAGTGTATTGCACCGCGTGTAATGATATCTGGGTTGGATCAAGGGTTGAATCGATCGATCTATTTCGTTGAGGAGGAAAGGCTATCCGTGGAGGGTGATAGAGGATAAAGACAAATGCTGGGATGCAAGCTTGGTAGAGAAGTTGCATATGGCGAGAGGGATAGTCGGAGACGAACGAAATGGTTGGGAACAAGATATACTTCTAGACGATATGTTGTATTGTCAGCTTGCATGCGTTGAAAGCAAGCGAGATCTCCTCACGTTAGGCGAGGCCTGCGACAGCGATTAGGTATCGTGATGCAGCTTTGTCACCGCATTTGGATTCTCACTCTAGGAACTAGATAAATTTTTAGACGCGGTCCTTTGGACAGGGTGCTAGTCGCGTTGCGAAGAAGCAAATTGGCCTCAAGTTGCCCTTCATCAAGCTCAAAAGAATTGGTGGATTTGAGACGCCGCTAGATAGCGGCGACATGCAGAGAGGTATGATGCGGGAGGGAAAGCATGGGACGTCGGCAGGTTTCCAATCTTGACAATGCATTCAACTGTGATCTCTTGTTTGAGATCAACAATTGGTATCGAATTCATGGCGAATGGAAGCCATGCATCCTGCGCAGAGCCGGACTCATGAGTAATGCGGAAGGCAGAGCGAATGTAGCATTTGTAACGGAGAAGTTGAAGGAAAAGCATAGTATATCGGAGAGTATGGTGCTAAAGGGGACCTGGGGAATGTACGAGTGGCAGAGCGTGAAGGTGGTGCAATGTGGGTTGCAAGGCGAGAGGTCATCTTGGACTGCTTTGGTGGGAGCGAGAGTAACGTGACGGGGGGCAGTGGAGCTGGTGTGAAGGTAAGCATCGGCGACGTGATCGAGCGCTGTATTACCTGATAGCTCTAAGCTACCTATCATTGGTGCACCCACGATAAGCCTTCCACCACATTTCTGCCCTCTTCCCCCTTTGCGATCCTGCTCCATGATCCACTGCAGCCACCGACACTTTTGCATATGCTGGCTGAATTCTTCGGCAGAGTACGCTCTCTGCGTCCACCGTTTCGAAAGCTTGCGAGACGCTTTTCTCTTTCCTCGGATTTTGATCAAGCCTTTCGGCTGTGCGCGGCATCCAACGCAGTAAAGACCATCTTGACATTGTGAAGTCGTAACGTTGAGGGTGGGAAAGGTGGTGGACGTGAAACCAAACCAGTCACTGCGAGAGAGTAAGCTTTCGATGTTGATGTGAAGATTGTGGGATGCTGCATTTTCAGTGTCTTCGCGATTGTTGGTCCGTAGAGCTTGAGCCGTGGCGCTGAGGAGTATCTGGTCCGTATCGAGGTGATTGACGCCGTCGTTCTCCAGGATCGCGCGAGCTATGTCACTGGCTTTAAAGGCTTGAAAGGCGCTCACGAGTTTGATTCGTTGTTTTCGGCTGTATCCAGGCGAGATGCCGTACGCTCCAGGGAGACTGAGAAGGGTTGGTAAAGCGCTAAAGTTGGCCTTCGATAAGCTGAAAAGACGAGCTGCGGTAGCCTTTTCGACGACGCGGAATCGAGCACTATGGTCTAGGCAAATGTAGCAGGCTCGAGAACAAGTTGGCAAGAAGAGAAAGCATCCAAAGTCTCCGCAGTTGGTGCATCGATCGTTGAGCAGTGCAGTGTGAAGGTGATTGGCAGAGAAGTAGGGGAGCAGACGCGTTCGAGCCAGCGATTGCAATGTTGGCAGAGCGTATGTCGTGAGTGTTTGGTAAGCTGGGACAGAGTCGACGATGTTACAGCTTGCATTGCTGAGAGAGCGGAGTGTAGTCAATGTTTGAAAGTCGAGGATGGAGAGAATGTCGTGGAGTATCTCTAGTGGAAGCGTTGCTAGTGAGTCCAAAGCAGCATTTGGCGAGGCGTGCACATGTTGTGATGGTTGCATGGACGGCGAATCTATGCGGATCATCGCTTTATCGGCATCCTTCCAGCGGTAGGCATATCGAGACATTGTCGCTATAGCTTGTGAGAGTGAAACAAGAGAAACGCGAAGTTTGCGCGCCGAAGTTTGCCAAGCGGATGACGTCAGCCAAGACCTATCTAGGCTAGCTACTTTCCTCTTAGCGCGCTTTCCTGCAGTTGCCTCATTAGGACAATGCTTCGACTTTCTCTTGTACCACCTTACGATCACCTTACGACTCTAGCATCCCTTTACGACTCCAGAATCCCTTTGCAAGACCAGCCGCACCAGGCCTTTCCGTTCCTTGAGCCACTAAAACCAAATTTCTACCTGCGAGAGACCTCTCTTCCTCTGCTCAACTTACGCAGTGACCGGAATTCAGCAACGTGAGTTCTGCCCAGGTCGTAAAATGTATTAATCACTACTAACAACGGTACAGGCTTACCTACTGCTCTCACTGAGAAACACCATCCATCACATTGATTATGTGTGTCACTAGCTACAAGAAGTATCACCAATGCACCTACACGGGCAGAGGAACGCACGTCTACCTCGCAACCTGGCAATGTGCACGCCAGAAAGAAGCTGGGGTGGGGCAGTTCTGTGAGCCGGAGAACACGCCCCACCACAATAACATCGAAAGTAAGGCCAAGGTGAAGTGCCCTTCTTGTACGGGCGAGTATACGGGGGATGTTAGCCGTTATCGCGAGATTACTGTTCGCGATGTCGAGCATCTGCATCAAGTACTAGAGGCGGACCAGAGACCCGCAATGCTCGACGATAGTGCTACTGATGACGAAAGCATGAGCGAGAATCGTGGTGGGGCGTAATTGAAGGGGGCTAAGCAGTATCCGGCTTGATGTTGCTAATCATTGATGTTCCAAGGCGGGGGGCAATTGAGCGCGGAGTAAGGAGTTCTAGATGGGGAGGTCTCTACTATGGAGCGAGTCAAAGATGATCGACAAAACAGCATTCTCGCTTGCGGTTTTGCTCGACATGGCTTTTACCACCTGCATTTGCTTTGTTAATATCATTATCATGGCTGGGAAGCTATGATCATTCACACAAAATTTCACCTAGCTAAATACAATACGACATTATCCCGCTGTCATTTATCATAATCTCCTCCGTCACCCACCGCCACCACCCTGCGTAGGAAACTGCTCGAACTGGGCCTTTTCCTAATCATCTCTTCGACATCTACTTGAGAGCATTGCTACTGCTAGCACATTGAGGTGGGTCACTGCACGATGCAGATAAGGGCTCGAGGAGGTTGTTAATACACCGTATTGATAGGCCATAGCTCACGAGAGCATTTGGCCACGGGATAGTATGAGAGAACTTCCTCCAGCGTCCTTTCGGGGTATTTCAACGGTTTCGATTGATGAGATTTCCTTCACAATGAATCAAGATGAGAAGTCTTGATATTGATGGCACTGTTCAAGGCATATTATGTCGATGAGGACGACTTAAACCTCTCAATCAAATGTTCCCTAGCTGCGCCGTCCACCTTCCCCTCCTTCATCCCCTCCTTCATCCCCTCCCTCTTCCTCTCCCTTCCTCCCATTCTTCCGTCCTTCTCCCTCATATCACTCTCACGCATCACTATACCCTATCAAACCCCCTACCCGCCCTCCCCCGCCCTATCCTGCTCTGCTACGTCCGCATCCTCTTCTCCCGACTCATCCCACGCCTCCAAATTCTGCGTATGAAAAACCTCTCCTCTTGTTAGCCCGAATGCCTCGTAAAACGATGAGCCCACAAGCATGCGTGAAGAGATGGTGGTCAACAGGCCCGACTGAGGGATCGCAAGGGGCACGTAACGTACAAATACTGGCGTAAGAGAAGTTGGGAGTAAAAAGGGAAGAAATAATTAGGTAGCAAAGGATGAGCGGCATACTATAAGTGACCTTTGAGGATGTTGTGAAGGGTGTTGAGGCTGCTTCGGGATACAGAAGTGAAAGCGAAAGGGGAAAAAAGAGCTATTAGGAGAGTAAAAGCCCAGGGGAGAGGAAAGTAAAGATAGGGCTTTACGGTAGTTTTTAAGGTAGTAGTTAAACACAGGGGTAGAATACTAGAGATAGGGTCTTTAATAAAGGGGAGGCAGGGTTATGTGGAGATTGGGGGGCTAAATCATACCCGTACATCTTAGGTAGACAATGACCAACATCTCCACAATACAGGCTTCAATGCAATGGAGTCTTGCCAAATGATAGCTTAGAGAAGCTCATCTTACTGTCAGAGAGAAGTTTCTGGTACGCAGGAGGGTGGGGGTATGAGAATGAGTAGATTTAGTTTGCTTTCAGTCTAGTTTTCAACGAAGATCGACCGATACCTAGTATCTTTCCATTGGGTATTGTCTTGAATAGGCGCGTAGAGCAGAGCTTTTAGAGAACTTCGCGGCGCATTACACATGACCATCATTAGCACCCCTAGAACAGGACTAATGAAGTGTGTTTGGGACGCTGCACCGGGAAAAGCAAGAGAGCTAACATAGTCTTCGAAACGTTATTATCTTGCTTAGAGAGACTTACCCTTTGCGAAGCTTTTGATTCTTCTATGTCGCGCGATTGCCGCAGCAGTGATCTTATGGGTGTTTGCCGGACTAGGCAAGACGTATATGCACTGTCCTTCCTGCAGAGGTGGATCTTTGTCGCTATGACATTACGACACGATGATGTCTAGTCGCTACTCAATAGGAGCAATAATTGCTTTGTTCAAAATAATCAGCGATTCAACTCCTAGAACTCTGTTAAGCCATGTTCGCTATCAAGATGAAGGTGTGTACCTTGTATACGATATGTTTAAGCGCTACGCGGAATTTGCCTAGGCATCAACAAGGTCGAATAAGATTAAATCGAGGCGAAGATCACAACCGTGCCAATCAGAAGGCATAGTCCAACAACTCGTAAAGGTTCTCGACGATAATGGTTTTAGACTTGTATGCCTTCTCAAGGAGCGACACGCTCCTTAACAGGTAATAAAACAAGTCTCATAAAAGCTACTGATAGAGGACACCGGCCGAAGCGTTTTATACTCATATTCTGGCTTGCCATGACGAAGCTAAGCAATCTTTTTGACCGAACCGGGATCGGCAAGGTCAAAGACGTCGCGATTTGAGGCAAGAAGCCTTTCAAAAACATGTTCATTTGAGAGACTATGTTAATGTATATGCTTGGGTTGAGCCTAGCATCTACCGGTCTAGTTATCAACGCAATAACGCTCACTATAAAGGACGGTTTATTAAAGGCGCCTTGGAGCGCGACGCGAGGGCAATCAATTATCTTAGCTTTATCATAGAAGCAGCATTCTAGCTTAAAATTGTTGGAGTCCCTAGCGTTTGAACATAGCAGTAAATATATGCTCTGTTTTTTGGAAGGCTTGCATTACGTTGGATATAACTCTTGCTTACAATTGCTGCCTTATCTATATTTGGATATATCTAAGGACAAACGTGCTAAGGGCTAATGTGAAGCAGATAGCCTCTAAGGTTTGGTTCCTCAACGCTAGCCTTTGTCGTTGGCTGCGTTTTTCTGCTATCGATGTCGCAGGTCAATTGTTATATGCCTCGCCAAGTCTCTAGCCTCTTGTTCAAACGTGGCTTCTTCAGGTGTTACTAAAAATCCATTAATAGCACCTTTAGGCTTAGAGGAGAAGTCGACTAATGAGGGACCCCATTCATCAACGTAGTCGCTTGACGGTATTCAAACCATTCCTCAAACTCAGTAAAGAGGTTGTTCAAGCGTCCATTGACTTCACGACTGAGACTGCTTATCGCTTGGCGGTACTAATGACGAGAAACGCTAAGGAGATCGTTTAGGCACGCTCGAATCCCATCGTCGACGTCATTGATTGCTTGAGCGTACTTGCTACGTAGAAGGCCATTCTTTTCCATCTAGCATTGAATCTGGAGGCGCATTTCCTTAGGGAGCATCACGGTCAGCGAGACCTAGAGAAACGCTGTTCCAAAGTATGTAAGTGTAGTGAGCGTCTTGAATCCGATCTCAAGAATGAAACCGATGGCCAAGATTACTGCCACAACCAAGCCTAAAGAGGCCGCTACAAAGGCCCACATTATGGTGAAAGTGAAGGCGAAAAGGATATAGATTTTGAAGAAGATCAGTGAACCATCTCACTAGCGGAGGTGATCCAACCAGCAGGGGTTGTGGTTGAGGATCGCTAAAGGTAAGCCTATCACGAAAGGCAATACTATTGTGATCAGCGCCGGAAACACAAGTGATTGGCGGTCCGCCATGATGTCGTTTCCGCGTCAGGACGGCTTTGGTATCTATGATAAGGGGTTCTAATAGCCTGAGTCTGCTGCGCTTGGGGTGCTCGGCTTCGTGCTTAGGAAAGAGAAGAATGAGAGTATGATGTTGCTCAAAATCTCTAATTTAAGGTGAAGAAGATGCTTTTATATTATTTCCTCGAGCAATATCGCCGCAGATTATGTAGGCGGGTTGAAAGGAATGATTCGCAGAAAATGAAAACATTTAGGCAAAGCCAACAATACAACGTAGCTTCTTAATTCCCGTGGGATATTTAGACTGTGTGCTGCCTGACATTACAATCAACGACTTGATTCGTGCTGGGTCTGGAGGACAAGGAGTCGCTCTGAAAGATATCTAGCATTAACGATGCCTAAGACACAATGATCGTTGTTGTCTCCTTTCCATAGATTCCAAACAAGCGCTTTGTCGTCATGCTGGTTCCGACGAAGTGGTCAGTCCACTCGACGGCAGGATTAATGTCCCCTTTGTTAGGATTTGAAGACTATCTAGAGACGAAGATGAAGCGATCTTTATTGCAAAATAAGGAGCGGGAGATGAAGATCAAGCGAATGGAGCAGCGTATCGAAGAAGTGGAGCAATGGGTACACGATCTCGCCGTGATCCTCTGTTCTTAAGTGGGGCTACAAGAGTTCTGATCCGTTAGGCTAGTCCTAACTATATAGAATAGTGCCCATTATCCTTGTGCTTAGATACCTAGTAAAGGAAATGTTACCGCTCTACAAAGAGACGTAGACAACAAGTCTACTTATAAGCATATCTAATTATTGAAGGTCTAGTGAAATAAATACTCCTATATTAGTATAAAGTTATTTGTTGTTGTTAACATGATTTTCATGTATCTTAATCAGATACGCATTGGACCTCGTACTCTTCTAGCTAGTTCTCTCTCTAGCCTACGAAGCCTTGCTTGTGCACAAAATAAGCGGCCTCGCTTAGGGATGAGACTAGTGCGAGACTAGTTAATAATCAATAACTAGGAAGCCCTAGACCAATGGGCCCCTATTCCGTCCATCACAGTTATTGGGGCGCAGTAGCTCCCTGCAGACTCCGCCACGACGCTAAACTCAACAGAAGATTAGGGGTCACGTAGCGGCGGCACCGGTCATTTGTTCAACCAATAACGTGTGGGATTTCAAGCCATTCAACGAGAAGGGGAAATGCTGACAGCCCTCACTCACATGTCCCCCTATTCTAGTCTAGCCTGGACCTGGCCCTTTCTTTCCCCGCATACGCTTACAACATAAGGACCGTGACGTTGCCCTGATTTGCGTTTCCCCTCTTCCTTTTCCTTTTCCACACTATTCAACGACGCACCCTCACCATCCCGCAACGATGCGCAACCTCCAACTCACGCTCCTCGCTCTCCTCCCCGCCGCTCTCGCCAAAACGATCGACATCGACGTCGGATCCGGGGGCTTGAACTTCGCCCCCGACACCGTGACCGCCGCCAAAGGCGACGTGCTCGCCTTCCACTTCTACCCGCCCGAACACAACGTCGCGCAGAGCACATTCGACAAACCGTGCGTGCCTAGCGCCGGCGGCATCTTCTCCGGCACCGTGGAAGTCAAGGGGACAGAGAGCGACCAGACCTTCAATGTCGTGGTTAACGATACTAATCCGATCTGGTTGTATTGTGGCTACGAGGGCCATTGTAATAGGGGTATGGCTATGGTTGTGAATGCGCCGTGAGTCCCCCCCCCTAAGCCCGCCCGCTCGCTCCCCCGCCGCCTTTGCCGGAATATATCATATAATGTATTGATGGGGTGGTATGCAGCGGCAATCAGAAACTCGACGATTACAAACAAGCGGCTATGAGTGCGGCCACGCAGTCCCCCGCGGCGGTCGCCGGCGGGGTATTTGTAGCTGCGAGCGAGGCAAAGGAGATGTCTTCGAGTATGAGTATGAGTATGAGTATGAGTATGAGTATGAGTATGTCGGATATGTCGATGGCGTCGGGCATGTCGATGGCGTCGTCGACGGGCATGCCTACGTCGAGCATGAATGCCGATGCGAGCGCGACCTCGGCTGCGGCTCCTGCTGGCAGCAGCGGCGCGTCGAGTGCGGCTGATGAGGCGTTGAAAGGACGAGGTGTTGGCTGGTTGGCTGCATTAGGGTTGGTGGGAGGTATGATTGGGGGAATTGTTTGAGTGGGGATGGAACTTTCCAAGTGAAAGGCGACGCTTGGATCACGTGGGGCGTCCTGAGCGAAGCGCTTGGCGGGCTGAAGTTCGCAAAGGGGGAGTATTGGTGGAGGAGGGAGTGTACGTTCGTTGTTCAGGTTGATGGGGTCGATGTTGGGATGGGCTGTGTGGGACTCGGGTGTAAGGTGGATAGTGGTTTGATGGATAGGAGCTGGGAGGGAATGGGCGAGGCAGAGGGAGGAGAATCGGGGCGAGGGAGTGCAGTGGACAGAGTCTTGGATGGCTTCAGGCTTTTGGACGATTGAATTCTACTGTAATGGTTCTCACCGAGCGATGCTACACATGTCTTAACTAGCCTTACTCCTTGACCTGCACGGCAGTCTTTGCATCCCAGTCGCTACTCAACACTCGTGCTATTGACCGTCTTTCCTGCATTTGATAGTCGAACACTCCCCGTCGCCATCATCTCCTCACTATCTCTGTCCTATACCGTGAAATCGACTCCGGGACTTGATACCGCTAAATCGTATCCGTAAACACTTTGAGCACGTGCAACCAGTCGTCGTAATCAATTCCCCGCTGCGCTGGAGTCATGGTCATCTCCAGATCCCTATAAGAGCTTACATGCCGATAGTCAGCAGGATACTCCCGGAAATAAATGGATTCTCCCGAATATGGTCGTTTATCCTTGGCCGAGTTATTGAGTTTCGATACTATGTCGTATAAAGCCTCCCAAAGCGCTTGCAAAAGACGATCTGGTGCGAGTAATGCGCCGTAGTTAGAGAGTATGAAATAGTCTCCGTGCCTCCCGAATTCGGTTTTGTACTGACGTGGTAGTGGGAGCTTATTCGATGTTTCAACGCTGTTGCTTGGTGATATTACGTCGCGTGCCACAAGGCCACCATTGGCTTGACGACTTTTAGGCGAAAGCGATGCGATTGTAGTATTCACGTTCTGCGAGTCTGTCGCGTAGCTAAGACTACTAAAGCCTATATAATCGGCCTTGGGCTCATGCCCCAGAGGCGCGTCCTAAAGACGGAATGACAATTCCCGCATCACATATTCGTTTCCCACCTTCGCCAGGTTTTCCAGAAAGTGGCGGAACTCTGAGAATTCGATGTCTATTGGGCCGCGCTCCAGAACGAATTTCAGGCCACTGCTGCTCGTATGGTTCTAGTCCTGGTTTAGAGATCGGTCGTCAATGAGAGGTCCATGACCAGGAGGATGAAGGTGTGCTGATTCGACTAGCTTGTCCATCAGCCAGCATGAAGCGTCGAAGAGCGCCTCGAAGACGTGCTCATTCGCTATTTCCCTTGTGTATTTCGATAGGGTGAAGTGGTCGACATCTATAGAGGGATTGTTTTGAGCGCTGTATGGATCTGGCAGTGGGAGCCTATTCGATATATGGGAAGAATCGGTAGAAGAGCGCGATACGAGTGGGGCAACCAGCCCTTGAGTGCTGTTTCCCACCTTGCTAATGCCACCATTTCGGTAACTCATACTGCCGCGTGCCATCTCAAATACTACTTCTTCAGATGCCGATGGTGTATCCCAGCACATGAAGTTAAACTCTGGGAGGTCATAAACTGCTCCCATCTATGCGAATAACCGAAGCAAGGATCAATTCCCTATAGTCCATTGTTCGCGGGCCAAGTGTCAGATCAAATGTCAAATCATAAGTTGTTAGGGAGAACCCGTGTGGTAATTTGCGCCGGTCGATCTCCTCATCTGGCCGCGAGGGATGCCGCTTAACAGATTCGGTGAGAGTGTCGAGTAACCAACTCGAGGCGTCCAGAAGAGCGAGAAAGAAGTTATCAGGCTGTACATGCTGGTTGTAATTGGTGAAATGGAAGTGGTCGACGGCGGCGTCCTCGGTTAGATAATGTCGGTAGTCTACTGGTAGCGGCTGATGTCGATTTGGAGGGCTATGCACGGTGATGAGAGTTAGTCCTGACTTTCGTAGCTGAGTAAAAACACTAAGAGATCTGTTGAATACATGGAGCTTATGGTTAGTGACTGAATATGCTGATTTGGCGAAGCGCGTGGTGGCTGCCTACTGGCCAGGACGAGTGCGCGTGCTTCAGCAAAAGAAAAATAACGAGCAAACAGAAGCGACTTGATCAAGAAAGCTGATGATGAATGCCCCTGCAACATTTTACTTGCTGGACAAAGTTATACTTTACTGAATACTGCTAATTAGGCTTTGTTGTACCTCTGCAGACCAACATTATGCCTTGACATACATATATGAGTACGGATACGTATTTGAGTTTGCAGGTGTTTTCAATTGTGAGTGAGACTATACACAGCTCAGCCACCTTTGGCTCGAGAAAGGGTCTTGCGCAAAGGGCGCTTCTTTTATTTGTCTCCCGCGTCTCTTTCTAAAGTTAAGACATTGACGATTTGTGAATTCTGATTAGAAATTCGACAAAATTTTATCTTAGACCAAGGTTTTCTGGCCGAAATTGTGCTCTTAAGGCAGCCTTTAACGTATGCACTGAGTAATGCCACTTGCACTTCGTGTCAAATGCTAAATCTGGAAAAGAAGTATCGTCAATCATGAGCCCATCTTTCCAACAAAGTCTCACTCAGATATGATTCTCTACACTGGCTCTATTGGACACTATCAACTCCCTACGATCCTCCCTCCGTCATTCCTCCGTGTGATCAAGCAGGGGAAATACTGATAGCGGGCGCGACATGCATTCAAAGTCATCCGTCGAACATTGTGCCCCTATTGCAAGCTCGTTGTTTTCCTTTAAGCCACCAACACACTCCGGGTCCAACAAAGTCCTTTGCATATCCGTTATATATAGGGAACCGGTCGCAGCAGCAAGATTTGGGATATGAAGCTAGAGTAACATTCGTGAATGGTGGTCTAAGGGCTGAGATTGACTAGATCACAGGGAGTGTTGCCTTGGCTTGCTGCAATCTTGGTGACCTACCTGCAGCTGTCAAATGACAGCTGAGTTGGCGATGCTGCGAGGCTGGTCTATGAACGAAGGAGTTAGGGCGTCACCATAGAAGAGTATGTAGAGTCGCATGGTCTGTCCCCCTCTTCTTCAGAATTCCTATGCTTATCTTGTGTATCTGATGCCACTCGCTGAGCCATCTTTGCCAATGCCCCCTAATAGCTGTCATCATGTATAGAGTTTGATTAACATGCTCAGCACCGCCATTTCGTCCAAGTGGACTATGAGTAGCACACATGGTTGGGCATAATTATTACAGACTTTGCTTAGCTTCGGCTTATAAGTAATTGAAAGCATTGACCGTGTCCCGGTCATAAATCCACTTAGGTAAAGTGTCCGCCGAGTTAATTATCTTAGAAGTAATTTTCTCACTGTTTCAAGCTAAGAGAGCGAACAAGACGGCCGCAGTGTTGCTTGTTTTCCTCGAGGATCGATAGCTCCATAAACCACGGCTGTAAAGACCCATTTTTTTCGATCTACATGCATCCAGGATCGACATCGCGCTGATTCTCCAACACAAAGACCCATTCTGGCCACTTGAGAATTTGTAAAACCCCTTCAAAGCCTAATGCATTGACTGTGCCGCCCTTACAATTACTTCCCATTGGTGAACGAAAGATCCCCGCTCTCGTCCTTTGTTTTAAACGCGGCCGAGGTTGAAAGCGGTGTAAGTAGAATAGACCGTAGATAGTACGTTGAATTAGCATTTTCTTATAGGGAATATGGTTAGCATCCGAGTTTTATACGACCGGACCAATCGATGGCCATACATTGTGCTTACTCTAGCGGGTCTTACGGGTACAATCATAGATCGATCAGTAATAAGTCTCTGCTGAAGGGACGGAACCCCACACTTTCGACATTATGTCTATACTAGTGCTGAGAATGCGAGGAACCTTATCAATAGCTATGCCGCGTCCCTCTTTATTTGGCCCAAATCGGAGAATATCAAGCCTTGGGCGTTCGGATACATCTCGTACATTCTGCTCTCTCAAGGATCTGAGCGAAAGAGTCTGGAAATAAGTCGTGTCATTCGTCAGCTAACTAGTCTCTGAAAGAAAGATGCGGGGAAGCAATAGTCGAGGACATGTATGGGCCTAGAAGCTTGCTGAGAGCGTATTCGATATAAAGACCACTTGAATCCCCGTGGGGAAGCTGCATAATTCTCCACCATCTGCAGATTCAAGGACTTGTTTCCCCACAGACTCTTCACACATAGTCACATCAAAATGTTGTTCAAGGTTCCCCTCCTCGGCCTGCTTATTGCTGGATGCGCGCTCGCAGCTCCAACTGCACAAGGTCTTAAAAAGCGTACGACGGGTCACGCTGGGTTTTACACGCCAGGTGGTTCTAAAGGCGCTTGTGGGACAGCAATTAATAACAGTACGTTTCACTAGCCCCTCAGCTGCCTGTGTATAAGTGATAAGATGCCGCATCGCGGACGACCTGGCCGTTGCGTTGCCAACTGGTGCTCTTCAAGGCGCGTGTGGAAAGAAAGTCAAAGTCACAAATGGTAGCAAAAGTATCGTGGTCACCGTCAAGGATCTCTGCGCCACATGTCCCTCTACTGATATTGACTTGACGCCGGGAGCGTTCAGTGCGGTTGGTGGGACTATGGCTCAAGGGAGTATCGTTGTGAACTGGTAGGGAATTTTGGTTCTTGAAATCGTTGTGCATTGGACTCACAAAGCTGTAGGGTCATACAGTAGATAGTCAAGACGGCTCCGCTCCAAGATTCTGGAAAGAGACATAGGGCGCGGAATGGGCTGAAGGTCTAGTGAGTGACAAGTTCGATTGGTTATAAGATTGTCACGAAGCCGTGAAGATTGCCTCCCTGTATAGATCGACCTACTCGTCGCATATGATAACCCGGTTATGGCTTTCTATTCAGGCGTCGACGAAAATCTCCCCCGCTTGTAGTATGACATCGCAGAGCCAATCTTTCCTATCCCAAAAAATCTTTGTGTCGGTTGTCATTCTCGTCACTAGCCTTCGTATTTATCGTTCTTGGCCCTCGCTATCTATGACATCGACAGGTAGCGCAGACTCTTTGCATTACTATAGACACTCTGGACTAATACTTTCCACTTGCGCAATCTTCCCCGCCATATGCTAGGCTTTCAGGTCCGTTTACTAAGGAAGTCTCCACCTTTGTATTAAGATATATCTCATTGGTTTACTAGGAAATAAATCCCCGAGGATTTTATCCAAGCCTGCAGCTAGCCGAAGGTGCAAGGCGTCTTCGAAGAACAATCTAATCTCTAAACGGCATATATAATCTTACTTGCAAAGGAGGGTTTCCATGTTCTCGCTACTCAAGAGGCGTGCATTAAAGAAATTGATCGCAAGCGCATCGAATGGTTCGCAATGCGTGATAGCGTAGAATCCAGCGAGGTCGCAGGAGTCTTGTATACGTCCGCGTAATCGGGGTAGTGTGAGCACTTGAAGTCCGCCTAAGCGATCTCACTGCCACGGCTTTGGACCGGTCGCTTCTAGTCGAAGTCTCGCCGCAGGCTGCTCGGGGCGCAAGATCCCACGGATTGTATAAGCGCGAAATACAAAATTTGATAAGAGCGTGAAGCTTTTGAGAGAGAACGCCGACACTCATCTTACTCGACTAGACAAGCTTCTATTCCGCCTACAATAATAGCTGTCCCTGCTAAAAGTGTGATTATATTTATTAACAAAGTACGCGGTAATATTATGCTGCTTGAGGTACGCAATTAAAGCCGCCTATCTACAGAGGTGAATCTCAATATACGGCTGTGAAGTTGTTGTTGTCGTCTTTCAAGGTCATAAAGGGAAACAGCAAGAGGACTCCGACAATTTACTAGAGACGCTATGATCGGAGCTCTGCTCAAGGCAATGCTAAGTAATCGCTCCTATATCCTCATTAGGCAAAGGCACCTGTTTGTGTATTGCTGCAATCCAACTCGCTTTGTCGCGAGCTCGCCGAGTGCCCTTAGATCGGCCAGGGATCAATGGACCAAGCGTAGGCAGATATACTGCCATAATCAAATTGCACAGCTCAATCGCACCCCAGATCACTGCATTGATTATGAGATCTTTGGATGTTATTAATATCGAACAGAAGATGCTAGGAACTACGTACTTCCAAAACTCGTCGCAGTGCCCCCAAAAGTGCGTAGTTGAATACAGAAATCAGACTAGCCTCTACGTCAATAGCGACTGCAACAACATTAGTCGTATAGCTCCTAGTGCAGATTCTTTGCGTCCATGCTGGACTCTTCGCTTTCATATAGCCTCAACTAGGTTTACCAGGGTTAGGTTCTGCTTCCCCGGTATGAGTTCGCAGCAAATGAACATGAAAAGTGCGCTACGAGCTCATCTTTATAATCCTAGTAAACTATATAAATATTCTCTAGCGCTTTAACGTTCTTGCTTTGTTTCTTCTCGCCATCATTTGAGATCTTGGCGGTCTGCTTAGAGCTCTCGCTGGCTTTGTTTAAACTATCTCCAGAATTAGGCTCGTGTAAAGAGTTTATCGCAATGAATGTATCCATGACTTCATCTAATAGTTGTAATCTGGATCTACGATCTTCTATAAGCCTCTAAAGGATATCTCCCGCTGTCATGAAGTGCCTCCGACGAGCAATTTTTTCACTCTATTTATTGAGGTGAAAGGTAGGAATACCGACCAATGCTGCGGTCTTAATAAATCCAGAACGATGCCCAATAACGCAGATTTTCGGAGCATATCGATTATATAGTTCCACCCAGACCGCTAAATTTTTAACTTGGACAGGGATATGGTCGAAGTTGAAATCATAGTATTTCGTCTAAAGTCTCTCGCTTTCTTGATTATTGCATCTAGGATCTTCCTTGTCGCACCCCCACATTCGAGAAGAGAAACGAGACCCATAGAGATCTAATGTGAGATTTTATCATTATGCTTGTATGTGATCTGCCTCGAGTTCGGTAAGTACTAATCTGATGATCTATGTAAGCTTCTACTATTTTTTTGAAGTCTTGCTCTAGAGAATAGTAAAGGTCTCTATAGAGTATGACAAGTGAGAATCGCTGCTCATGTCTTTCTTTTGGGGCGTAGTTAGCGTTCGCTATAGGAGGAACATTGGTCTTTAGATTCTCCTTATCTATTATAAGTCCGATATCGGTCCTAGGGGGTAAGCCAGATATATATTACTGTAGATCTGTTGACTTCGCTTTCGTCTACAAAATTTAGCTAACTAAATAATTTAAATTGCTTTGGGCTTTTCCTTGCCTCTCGCTGTTCGCTCTCGATTTCTACTTTTACTAAACATAGTCGACTAGTCAAACAAAGGTACCAATTCAGCCAGTATTTCACTGCATAAAATAGTCGAAAGTAATACTCGTCCAAGTCCACAACTATGTCTCCTATTCCGTGAATGTATTTCTTCTACTCAAGCTCGAGTGACGCTCTAGTGAAGCTAAAAAGACCGTCCTGAGTAGAACGTAGAACCTCTTCTTAAGTCTTAATGTCTTTGCGGTTATGTGTTGAAGGCAGCATAAATGATCTAAGTTGTACTTTCTTTCCCGTCAACAGTTGTTTCGCTATAAGTGCTAAATCTCTTCGTGTGAGAGTTGGAATCCGCATGCTCGTATCCTATGTCGTATCACCTCAAGAGGTCTCCAATTCCGTCTGTTGCATTATGTTTTAAGACAATGTAATGGTTATGTTTAGTAGAGTGCTGGAGAAGGAGACCGTATATGAGCACATGATAGGTCTTTCCAAAATCATTACGCTCGAGTCTGACTAAAATGCTCCAAGGGTTATCCTGATCGGCTAGGAACTCTAGAGCTAGAGATTTAGGCTTCTCTTTTCGTCACTGCCAGCTGCCACCTCCTTTACATTCCGCCCTTCAATTTATCATTCCAACGTATTCATGAAAAGAGTTGGAAAGTAAGTAGAAGCTAATACTACTACTTTTTCCAGCGAACTTGAATGCAAAATAGGAGTCAATTAATGAGGATAACTAGGATTTCTAAATAAGACCAGATATTTATGACGGAGTACCTAGCCCAGTCACTCTAGGATCACTCCCTGCTGTGTTCTCGTCACCATATCATCTTAGGCTTTATCTCTTGCTCGGAGTAGTCCAGATCGGCTAGGAGACTTTGTTGGACTTGCACACGCATCGAGGGTGGTAGAAGAGAGAGGAGGTAGATTCGAAAACAAGCATCCTCTTAAACTAACATCTTTTCAAGTACAGACAACCCCCTAGCCATTTCCCTCTGCTTTATCTCTCAACATTACTAGATATGCTAGCAACGTGACCTTAGATTATACCCTTTAGTTGGGGCAGCGTTCGCGGGCGTTTCATCACGCCTTGGTCTGCCTCTTCTTTTAGGTTTCGACTCTGTCAGCCCTTCAGTAGCTATGATTTTTGCCTGTTCGGGTTCAATAACTCTTGTGTACTCGGCAATGGGCTCAACACTAGCATCCATTTGGGCTCTGATATTTTTAGCTCTGGTAGCAGTTCTGACTTCGGCATGCGTTGGTATCTTAGTGGAATCAGGTACTGCCGCCCTCTCTGATGCCCAAGGTCGATCAATGAAAGGCCAGTTTATTCTTAATAGTCTCCTCTCAAGACGGTGTAGGCAATACACAATCACCAAAAGCCCGATCCATTTGAAAGCCCTTGTGATATAGCATGCGAGCCTATAATGGGGTAGAAGAATCTCACTGAGTTCAAGAATCCTGATCATGGTCAATTCAGAAACGTGGTCATCTTTGGCCCGGAAATGTTCGACTTGCGTAGCCGCCTTCTCACGCACAACGGCCCAAGCAGCTGCTCTGTCGCAATCTGAGATAGAGCCGTTAATAAGGGAGCCGTTAGAAAGGAGGCCGAAGGCAACCGCGCTCACAATCTGTGCTTCTGACTCGTTGCGTGCATGAAAGTTAAGAATGTCAGCGAGTACTAACGTTTGTACCTCAGAACATTTCCCTTCAAGGATTCCGGTTTGCAGAGAGGTCGTTCCAAGTGACTCTGTGTCTAATACTTTTCGTGCCACCTTGGTGATTGCTTCCAGTGCTCTCACCCAAGAAGTCCCGTGGCCATACCCTAATTCGGATCTCTGACGAAAAGCGAATATTTTGGGGGTTTCCCTGAGTCCAACGATTGCACACGTCGAGCAGCCGTAAACGTTGAAATATGCATGGACCATCTCATGCAACACTGTTCCTAAGGTTTTCGTGAACCGCGCCTTTGACCAGATGATCCGTCCATCGCTCTCTTGAGATTTGGGGAGGCTAATACCAATAGTATCGAAGCGATTAGGGTTGAGTTGACGATCCAAATCCTCTGGCACGTCCTTGCGAGTCAGATAAGGAGACAGCGTTCTTCCAAGATGTTCGTTCGAATAGGCTTCCCAGCCAAGATCTACCTTGGACCCTAACGACGAGCCAAAGAAGAGATGGTCAAATGCTTCAAAGGCGCAAGTCAAAACACTTCGATGTTTTGACGCATCCAAGAGAGTGTCATAAGGAGGGAAAATGCAGGTATGCCATTTGTCCAGTCCATCTTGTTGAGCGACCGTCAAATTATAATCCTCGGAATTTGGTACGTGGACCGGAAGATTAGCTATCAAAAGATCTGCTAGAGCTCCAGCTGAATAGCCACTGTCGTGAGCACGTTTCTTCGGTACGAGACACTGACCGAACGGTGGGATGATTCCATTCTGGGCTGGGCAAAAAGGATTCAAAGACTTTGAAGAGGGTATATCGCGATGTGGACCATTAAAGATTGAATGATGATGTACCGTGTGACCTAGACTTGTCAGACTGGAAAGCGAGGAACAGAGCGAGCTAAGAACGCTGAGAAGCATTATGCCGAAAACTTTCTGTTCGATAGGTTTCAAAGCTTTGAGTCCAAGGCTTGGGACTTCGACAGAATGTAGATTTGCTTTTCAGCAAGAAGTTGTTGAGGCGGAGGTTGGTCGGCAAAGCAGCTAATATACACAATAGCTCGAAATCAGATGCCTACTGTTGCAAACCCAGGGCCAGATACATACCTATTTTTAGAGGTCAACAAAGGATCGCTTGTATAAAATAGTCACTTGTTGACCGTGGACATGCTTTGTCCCCAAAATGTTGACTTGACTCTGGACAAAGAAAGGATATCAAAGACTCTTTGACAATGTCAAAATTGGCACTCGAGACCTTAAAGAATGAATTGAACTTTGCGGAGGATATTGTGAAGGGGCAGGGTCAACAGATAAGAATAGGTTCAAGTCGTATATCGAAGTCATCATGCGCCTCAAGCACATACTTATAGCAGAGCTGTTCGCAAGAGATTCCAAGGCTCATCGCGCGGTAGGTAGGACCTGTTGGCCTAATTGCAAAGAACGCGCTCGTACTTGATCAACACGGTGGCAAATGAACGCGTCTATCGCGATCTGTGAAGTTAACCGTACAACGCGATAGACTGCATGATTATAAGCCCTAAAAGATGAAATATCCTTAACATTTCGTACGATCTCTATGTCGACAGGACAGCCGGTCTTGGGAAAGAACACAAGAACGGGCAATCTAGGTTGGCTCCATCGAAGCTCGATCTCACGGTAAAGCATCAGAGTCCACATGCGGGCATCGACGATTTGTGCCCCTAGACCTTGGCCAGCGGCACAACATGTAAACGGTGTGGAGAGCTGAGGCAATACAGAATCGATGTGATCGTCAGGTCTCTGTACGCCCCGTCGTAGGTGCGCTTGCCAATAACATTTCGCTTGCGAAGGAAGCATTGACTGCTCGCGTAGGTGTTTCGATGTGCGCACAGCTCGCATACAGCAGCAAGTCAGAGCTCCAATCCAATATTGTGGCTTTCGTCCAAGCTAATCTTGCAGCGTACTTATCCACATTTGTTCTCCTGTCCACAAGCGTGATTGCATACTCTCTCAGCACAACTGACGCTCGAACCGCGAGCAAGCGAACAGGTAAGTTCACGCATATAAAAATCTTCCTTTACTGTTTAAATAATCATTGAATAAAAAGCAGCCCCAAACACAACCCAACCATGGATGACGAAGAGCGTACCTAAAGCTAATTCTGACCCTGGCGATTACTGTCACTACCTTCCGCGTCACCCTTGATAGTGTAGTCTTCACAGCGGATCTAACCCTCCATTCTTCAAACTACTGACGACAAGACAATGTTTACCACCACCCCTTCCGCACAGAACAAAGAAATGCAGAGAAAGCAGCATAACTGTCCCACCTCTGCTAGACCCGCTATTACTAAGCCCGCCGAAACTCCCTTATCTATTCCATCGTGCTTACCCTCCCTCTATCCTTCCCCTCCTCTAATTCTCCTACCTCGACAGACGAAAAGAAAGAATACAAAATCTACCTTGAAAACCCAATCATATCCTCCACCGAGCTCGAAAGACTATCACGCACTCTTTTCTCCCTGATCCTAGAAGATGCACAGCCGTTCCTGAATAGGGATTGTATGATCTACCCTGGCATGGGCGGAAACAAGACCATAGAGTTTTTAAAGAAGGTTTGGGGCGTGTGGTATCCGCATCGTGCCTTTCCGCCTCCTTTCCCTGTTGGTAGCGGAAAGGACGGAGAAGGGGGAGAAGCGAGGTTAGCAGGAGGGGATGGGGGAGGGCAGGAGGAGGAGGAAAGGGTGCTGGGAGGCTGGTTCGCAAAATACGTCATGCTCTCCCCCCCCACCTCCTCTTCCTCCTCTTCCACCTCACAGACACATGAAGAAGGAAATCAGAAGGATTGGGTGCCGGAGCTAGTACATTTCCACACACGCCTGTGCGAGCAGTTGAAGTCGCTGATGCTTGCTGGACGAGACGGCGCAGAGACCACGAACAACGTTCACGACATTGCGAACGCGGACGGAGGATAAGGATATCGGGAGGCGGGGATCAGCGTACAGATAAACGGCTTGAATACGCGCGAGAGCCCTAAAGGCACACTCGGCCGTTTTCACCTCCGCCGCACGATGCCGGACGTGTTTCTAGTCCTACAAACCTCCTCTAATGGTAGGGGTAGCGGCGGGGGTGGAGTGGGAGGTGGAGAAGGAGGAGGAGGTGCGGGTGGTGGTCAAGGAAGAAATGTTCGTGGGAACAAGTGGGAGGATGGCGTGATCGTTGTAGCGAGGAAAGAGTTCGCGGAGCGGTATATGGGTGCTTGGGAGTGGCGAACGGTGGAGGGAGGTGCAGGAGATGGTGCCGGCGGGAGGGGTGAGGAGGTTGGCATAAAGGGGGAGGCGGGGAAACCGGAAGAGGTGGAAGACATTGGGGGAAAAGGGTGGATGGAGGGAGTTGCGGAGACGGGGTGGATAGTATCAAAGATGGGGCTGGAGGACGCGATGATGGGGGTATGATCACGCAGGATGTGAGGAGGATAAAGAGGAGGATTGAAAAAGGTGGGTTTTAGGATAGAAAATTTGGGGAGGGGAGGCAGAAGTAGGGTGGAGTTTGGGGGAAGGAAAAAGGCGCAGATGTGTAAAGTATTGTAGCCATAGATATAGATATAGATCACTTTAAGTCATTAACGCTGCGTCATTCATAGGCAGCATCATCCTATGCTTTCATCCCATACCCTTCTTCACATCTCCGCCCCAAACAAGCGGTCTCCTCTCCCCCTCCTCCTCAACAACCTTCCTACCGTCTATGTTCGGACTAGGAACCCACCCCCTTATCCACCCCCTAATAGCCTTCTACCTGCCCTTCCCCTCCTCCTGCACAACCACAACATCCTTCTCTTAATACACAAGAAACTACACCCTTATAGTCGCATCCAGCGCCAACACCCCCGCCGCCCTTAGGGAAAACGACCTTTCACTGACTCGCGAGGAAGTCTTAGGGAGCTGAGAGTGCCTTTGCGGGCATAGCAGCATTAGGAAGTGACACTTCTAAGTCCAACAAGCGACTATCGGTATGGAGCTTGTTCAGGCGTCGACGATAGCGAAAAGGTATAATAACCCCCCACTAGCATCGCTCTCAGCCCGCTGCTCTTCCCATGATTCCTCGCAGCATTCTAGTTTTGGCGTCGCCCCCTCGCTTTCAATTTTCCTCGCAAGTCTTCCATGCTTTCAATTCCTGCCCCAGGCCCTACCACAACCCCTATTCTTAGCTTCCCCTTCTCAGCCTCTTTATTCTATTCTATCCCATTCTGTCCTCTCCATTTCCTCCAGATCCTTCTGTCTCCCCTTTCCCTTTTCTCACTCCCGACTCACAGCCCTTTATACCACCTACTCCTTTGCCCCTCCCCTTTTCCCCTGCTTTTATCCCTCCCCTCCTTCCAATCCTATCAGACTCCACCCTCCGTCCCAGAATCTCAGTGAGCAACTCTTCGTAATGAGAAAGGACTCCCTTGCGAGACTTGCCACCTGATCTTTATACAAATCTCACCCACATCTGCTCCAGCGTCGCAAACTCATATCGTTCAGCCTCCAAGATCTCAAGACAGTGCCTAAAGACACCCTCATGCCTCTGATTATTGTATTGTTTCCCTTTTTCAGCATGCTGTCTCTTGTGCATTTTATTAGTGATGCTGAGGGTGGGGCGTCGTACAAGGAGACGCTGTGAGCCTGAAATTTGGGGCGTTGCTGGAGAGGGTTGCAGAAAGCTTCCTCTTGGCAGCTCCATTGAGAGGCCTCATAGTATCTCCCTGATTGTGCAGGGTCTTTTATGCTCTTTTTCATTGAGGCTAGCGCATCCGCCTTCGTATTGCCTTCTGTGCTCGTCCGCCCTAGGCCTCTACTTTTATCGCAGGCTCGACGGAGGGGCCACCTCCTGGCATCTGCAGTCCGCCAGCGAATGAATCTCCCTTGGCCTTTGCGCAGCCTTCTTGCCATTGAGGGGATATGCTGTTGCCGTTCTTCGCTGGAGCTGGCATAATGGCGAGGGGTTCGAGGCCAGGCGGCTAAGGGACTGTACTCTCCCAGAGAGCTCTTTGAGGTCTTCGAGGAGGAGGAGGAGCGAGGACTAGGCTCATTGCTATAGCGCGATTGCCGTCTCGATACGACAATGCCTAGAGCGCACGAGTGTGAGAAGCAGAGGAACCGTCCCCTTCAACTGTTCGCGATCTTTCACGCTGGGCGTTTTGCCAAGATTTCCAGCCTTTGAGCCTTTGAGCCTTAGGTAAGCATGACATCATCCGCTGGGCGCTGAGCCATCTTTCGGACAGGACCCTGGTGCGAGCCGGTCCGTGAGAAGGGCGACGTCTATGAGCCTGAGGTGGACGAGCTGGTGTCGATTGAAGCCACAAGTTTAAACAATCAGAGATCGTTGTCACGTCAAGCTTTAATTGACTGCCAATAGCTTCTGCGCTTATGGACAATGAAGGACACTAGTCTGCTGTGCCTAATCAATCACAAGCGAAAGAAGGCACAGCACTGGAATTCAGGGCTAGAATGAGTGTCTATGCCTCACAGGATACAAAATTGTAGTTGAATGGACGGCAGTGATCCAACAGACCCGATCGCCCACAGAACGGCAAAGCAATCTGCATCAACTACAAGGGGCGCTTGTTCCTAAATAGGTTATACTAGGACATGAATGTAGGTCTTATAACTTCGCGACCCTGAATTTACGGATGCTTTCCAAAAGCTTATATGAGCATCTCGATGTAATTAATGTCTTTGAAAACCAAGCTGTTACGGAAAGGGCGCCACAAGGGGAAGATAGCTGAGCATCATGTTGTATCATATTGAGAATGATGGCTGGAACGATTTGAGCTAGACGCACTAAAAATATGACAATCAGACACACTATGGTAAGGAGAAAGAGCAATGTCAACGCTGGACAAAGGAAATCATCTCCTTCTTCCCCCAATTCTGCTCAGTCTTGAAGCTCGACCCGTTCACTACTGAGAGCCCAGATTGACGCCATTATGAATGCACCTAGCACCGACATTAGATGGGCTTGAATCGCCCTGGCAGTAGCCTTTTGCCCCATAAGCAATGGTGACAAGCGCCTGGTAGTCTTTCGGTCCTCTCTTCTCCTTCTTCGCATTCGCAGGCGCATCCCCAAGAATCGTCAACTGGTCACTGCCTCTATGCCCATTACAATCATTCCAGATCTCCTGGAAGATGTCCTTGCAGTACGTGCCGTACTCGGTGTAAAGGAAGCCGCCACCGACGCCAAAGGCGACTTTCATCGTCAACTCACACGCCGAGTTGCCCTCGCACACGGCTTCCGAGATCCACTCGAGGAAATAGAGGGTCGTCCCGCCGTATGCGGAGAGTAGGATGTTGCAGAATTGCTGCTGGCCTTCCGTGAAGGAGGTTCGGTCCGCGCCGGTGAAGCTGCAGACGACGTTCTGGAGAGACCAATTCATCCTGCCTGCTCTGTCGACGAGGTCGGCTCTTGCGATTAAGTCTCCGGTTGCATTCCCGTTGATTGTTGGACTGCACCATGCGAGCGCCTATATTCATTCACAATCGTTTAACATTATCTTTGCCGTTGTGGGTTTGGGAACGTGAGAGAGTGGGTCGAATGCAGACTTACAGTGAAACCGATCACGGTACACATTGCGCGGCTAAGGCTTTGTACTGACAGCTTCATGTCGACGATATTGGTCAAAGATAATCTGAAGCAGGAGTAGAAAGGTTGTGGACGGCTTTGTTACGTCCTCTAAGGAGATGGAGTTTTGTAGTAACCTGCAAGGACTTGCACGCAAGGAAACAGCGTATTCTTATAATGATAATTCGATAGCCTATAATAGTCTTGATTGCAATGACCGATGCGATCATAAGGCTAAGCTCCGACTTAGTAAGATGAGAGCATAATGAGACATCACTCAGACAGCCAAATCCAAGCCTAGTAATACTGACGATCGTCTAGAGCTATGCTATGATTTAGTATCCCTAGATGCGATTGGTGAGCTATACTGTGGCTGTATTTTCCTAGATGCGATTGTTGAGCTATACTGTGGCTGTATTTTCCTAGATGCGATTGTTGAGCTATACTGTGGCTGTATCTTCCTAGATGCGATTGGCGGTGGGCATCGTCTTTGCGACATATAAGACGCGATAGTCTGACCATTTAATCTACGGTCGGCCTGAAGTGTTATGATTAGGTAGACTCAACAGTAGGGGGGGCAAAGCGGCAAGAATGCGTTGCTCATCATTTTATAATTCATCAAAATGCGTTAAGTCATTGTGAAAGTACCACGTATGCGAATGCAAGATCGTTACATCACTGATGAATGAAAAATTAGATGAGAAAGGTCACTCTATAAGGCAGGTTGCACAGTGGGACTCTGTCCTCGCATGCTGACAAAAGCTTTCCATCGACAGGATGGCATTTGCACTCTCTCGCAATTGCTCGTTGGCGATGAGGTTTAAAGGTGTAACATCCTGTGAATTGACAGCGTAAATATTTATACCTTTTTGTACTCTCTGAATGATTGTGGTTTGTGTCTCCCTCCAGCAGGCAAAATATAAGGGTTTTGTTCCGGCGTTATTATGACAATTGAGCCCAGACTTTTCTTCAGTGAGAATCCGGCTGACATTCTCGCTGCAGCGATCGGAAGAGAATTCATCAAAATCATCGCCCCGCATGAAGTCCCAGCAAAGATCTCTTGCTGCTTGTTGAGGCTTATTTGTAAAGAGGTAGATATAAGGTAGTCCGCTGTCCAAAGTCTTTGTCCGTCATTGAAAGCCTTTTTTCCCCTAGTGGGTCTATAATCTCAACTACGTCGCCGGTGAAGTTTTGACACGCAGCCAGTAGTGGATGCCGACCTTCATCGTCGACTTTGTTGATGTCTGCTCCATTCTCAAGCATCACATCTCAACGGCATTAATGTCATCCTTAGTCAGGTCGTCAAGCTCTAAAATGTTCAAGTGACCGTCACTGTTTAGCATGGCGAATTACCGTATAGTCATCTAATCGGCGCCAATTGCTCTAGTGTCGGCTTTTCTTTCCTTCAGTAGATTTATATATTTCTGTGAGCTTAAAGCAAAGGCGATTATGGAGGAGTCACACCTCGTATGACAGTATATTTCATTTCTATCGATCTAGTTGCCTTATTAAGATAGCATTCAAAGACCTCGTGGGACGGATTCACTGTCACGTAATGCAAGGGCGTACACTTAAATGTATTAGTCTCATTTAACGCAGCTTGAGTCTCCTAAAGCTTGTTAATCAAAAGTCTCACCAGTTCATCAGACCCATTCGGGCATATAGTGCGGAATAACGTGAGTCTCATAGAGCCGGACGCGTCAATATACTGAGTATTGCGGATAAGCATCTCAATCACGACAGTGGAGCCAACACTAAGATATCATAGTGCAATAGGGATGTTAACGTTCGAGAACAGCTTATATTGAAAGTTGTGACCGGCAAGTAATTTGACCACCCTAGATGGATCCTAAGAACTGTTAGATTTATCCCAACTAGTACGTAAGGCTTCACTAGCTCGAGAGCTTCTATGTTGTACACTGATTCTGAAGTACCGTTGAATTGTAATTTGGATGTATGATTAGCAGTTCAACTATCTTAGATTTCAATAAGAAAACGCCAGCACAAAGTGGACTTATGCACTTGCCCCCAGTTATACAAAGATCTGCGTCGCGTTCTAATAGAAGCTGCACGATGTCTAGGTTTCTTTGAAATCCAGCAGCTTAATAGGCAATACAGAATATAATGCCTTTGCTGTCAACATTGATAAAGGGGTCCTTGAAGTTGAGCAACATTTTCACAGAAGTGATTTCGTTTGAAAAGGCAGCAAAAGTCAAATAAAGTCCGAAGTTGGGTAGACTGTTGTTAATATTCACTTTGCTACTCTCGATTTGTTGCTTTACAAAGACATCCGCGCCATCAAGAATGCCGAGAGCTATAATTCTAGTATCATCGCCAATTGGAAGACTGAGGTCAAATAGTATCTTCTGCAAAGTCAGCCAACTATATCGAAGGGGAAGTTGGTCTAAAAGGCCTCGATACAGAAGTAAGAATCCTATGTCGTTTAGTAAAGTCATTCTGAATGATTTCTCTCGAGGTAGCTCAAGGGCCAACGCTTTGCTGAAGGATCTCAACGTCCCGAGTTAGTGTACCTTGTCAGCTAGCACCATAGATAGGGGCAACTGCGGAGTCAACATACAGTGTGGCGAGATAGATAAACTGAGGCTATTAGCGGGTCTATGGCAAGTGTGTTATAAGGGCGGTACATAAGACTCTCCTACTGTCTAGCGTTTCCCCCTCATTGACACTTTTTGCTTCTAGGCTGACAATCTTTTAGCCATCCTAAGATCGGCGACTATAGTATAACACTCAACAAAATTGGTGGGATCGATAGCGACACTACCGATGGCTATATGGCCTCCATTCCCCTGTCATCTAGCTACCTAAGCTAAACAATTACAAAAGAATCGAAGTAGATAACCTAACCAAGCACAACGGTTCCGCGACCATAGGCAGACTATGTGCAACGACTGGTGGAAACTCTGCTATCAAAGAGAAGATATGGCAGTGTGGCATTCCTAAGATCAACGGCGCCCCCTTCGGCATCTTCAACAACGTGCCTCCTGTGGACGGTGAGCCAGTACCTGACAACTTCGCTAAGGGCTGGTATACGCTCTATGTCGTCCAGTATCAAAGAAATGAGCTCAGGAATCACGATCAGTACGCTTTTGACGTGGTACTACACGATGCCGCGAAAAAGACATTGGTGACGTAGCAGAAAGTCGCAGTCAATCCTTCGACCAAGACATTGTAGATCACTGGCGAGTTGCCGTATAAGATCATTACCACGGCTGGGGATAGTGGCGCGGATGATGTGAACGCGGGGGCATAGTAGGTCTGTGGGAATAGACTTCAAGGTAATACATATTAGGGCACTTTGGGGAATCCTCTAGAAGGATGGGCAGAGGTTGATACCTATGGGTGTGATAGTGGAAATCGGAAAATTGAGGTGGGACTCGAGTGCTAGAAACGTTGTTTATCGGCTGACAATTGGATCCTAGCGTCTAGGGATGGTTGTTGGACAGGATTCATTGGAGAGAGAATACATTAACGCATGAAACGATTGCTAGGTGAACACAAGGACCCACATTTATATGAATATGTCACCATTGAGATCTCTAGATGCGTGATTCGCAAGAACTTTGATGGCAGCAATAAAGCGCTCTTGGTGGGCTTTGCTTCGCCGCACCGTTCCTATCGATCATCAACTATCCCAATGCACGCTCTCACGGTATTACAGATATCAAAGTGCCAAGAATACTAAAGTCAGCTCTATTATTAGTACCGTCGGCTACGTGCATAAATTTAACCCATGCCATGGCATCCCTAATTTAAAAAGAACACCGTATCGGTATATTTGTAATTTGGGACTCCGACTTCGCCTAGTTGGGGACAATGCAGCAATGCAAATGCTGTTGTCTAAAGATTATAGGAAAACACCTCGATCCTTCTGGAGAGTCCGCGTAGAGCATTGCTAGCCACCGCTTACATTCTTTGCTAGATCCGCTAATTAGTTGTCAATCAATAGGATGAACATACATGAGTGTCTAGACTTGAATGTGCGAACAAATACCATTGGCTGCTCGGCTTTTCACGGCGTCTTATTGCAAATGAAACGACCGTGACCATGGCGCAATGACTAGAATTGAGCTCTCGAAAATCATAGCAAAGGGATCCTCTGACTATGGGTGCAGGATTACAAAAGCTAGCTTTCTCGAAGAAAACGTCATTTTCGCGGTGGCGGTATTAATAGAAGCCAGGATCAGAGCTTGAGAAAGACATGAGGTATTACATTGCTTTAACGTCGCACAAAACATCTGCGGGGCACTTGTTTGGTAAGCTCTGGACGGTGCGCTTTCATCATGCGATGGTAGCATCCAAGCCAAGATGTTCCCACCTCTCATTCTAATTGGCTTCCACCTGTTAGTGGGGTTGTAATATGAGTTGATTACGATTTGTCCTAGACAGCTTGTATCCCTATGTACTTGTTGCTGAACAATGGCTCGCTCCACCTAACACGTAAGCAGTTGCTCACGTGCTACGGTATGTCCATAATAGTCACCTCCACAAGGGATATACTTATGCCTCAATCCTAAAAAGCGCCATTTGTGAAGGTATGGTGAAGCAAGCAGAGGACAAAGCTATGTTTCATGTTGGAATAGCCTTCATGAGCATTCCCAGAATTACGAGGTCTTGTCTGGCGTCTGTTGGAGTGGTCTTTAGAGTCTTTCCAGTAACGACCCAGTCATACACCGCCTTTAGCTCGAGTGCAAAAGGATCTTCATACGTCCGTCGAGTCGTGGACTCTCTATACGATCCGTCTGGCAAAGATTCCTTGATCATCATCGTCGTTGGCAAACTTTTGATGAAGGGGGAATCGAAGCACACTTTGACGGTCTTTGTATCACCGAAAATCTCGATCGAGGCGTCAAATCTTGCAACTTGATCGACACCTGATTCGTATGCGACCGCGAAGCCAGGGTATTGGAAGATTGCACTGTCAAAGTTAATATGTCTTGAAGCGTGTTTACACCGTCTTGAGAATTACTCCAGAACGGTGCGCCGGTAATGGAACAAGGTGAGAATCCTACGACGCCTTTCGGCATACCAATAATCTCTCGCATGGCGCTTAAATCGTGCGAGCCGAGGATGGAGAGCATCTGCCACATCATATCCGTCTCTTTTGTCACCGGGATTCCAAGCTCGGCTTGAAGAGCTTGCTTAATGTCATTGAGTGTCTTTATGCGTAGTGCCTCAGAATCCTCCTCATGATAATCGCTGAATGTTCTGGCATGTGTACCGGATTGTGCCACGAAGACCGAGTTCGGTCCAATGATATCCCGGACGCGAGCATAGCGTATCTGTCCAATACTTCCAACCTCTTTCACAGCGTCAACAAAAGCCGCAGCGTATCTTCTCATGTAGCCAACAAAGACTCTCGAACCGCCTGCAGCCTTATCGGCAGCGATGATACAGTCAGTATCTTGCAAAGTCAGGGCGATTGACTTCTCGATGAAGACGAACTTGTTGGCCTGTAGTGCAAGCACTGCGACGGATGCGTGGAAAGCATGGTTATTTGCGATCAGTACTAGGTCCACTTCCGGCGCATTGCAAACTTCTTCAATGCTTCGGGTCGTCTTGGGTCTTGAGATACCTGCAACCTTAAGCTGGCTGTGTTTCATAGCATCTTCAGAAACATCGTAGAGATATGTGACCTGAAAAAGGTGGGATAAAGAGTTCAACAAGGGCACGTGAATGACTTGAGTTACCATGCCACATCTATGGATAATTAATATTCGTTCCAGTTCCAAAACTCTCTAACTGACCCTATAATGCCCACTCTAATAACGTCGCTACTTGGCGTAGCTTCAGTAGGTGTTATGCTAAACATTTCCATTGTCGAGGACTATTCTAGGGAGAGCCTCGAAGGAGGTTTTAGCTGATAGATTACGTCATATACCAAGCTTTTAGCTGCTGCTCAGGCCGTCGGCTAGGCTAGAATTGGCTAGAACTAGACCCTTGGCCGCGATATGGATGTTCCGATAAGCCAAGACTCGCTTTACATGGCGATGAGATGTGCGACGGAGAAAGGTTGAGTGCGGTCGCAGAAGGTGGCCCGGGATTATAAAGAGGTGAAAAGAGCGCGATGAAAACCTGTGAGAGTACACTGTGATGCGGAGTGGAACGGAGTTAGGGTTGTCAAGGGCAGGGGAAACGGCCAAGCTGGCCACGAGGGCTGAAAAGCAGGGACAAATCACTGAGGCTGGGACTAGAAGTAGGAGCCTACGAGTGACACTGTCAAGCTGTTGAAGTTTGGGGGGAGGTAAAGCAGACAAGCAGGCTGTCTTCATGTAGAGCGAGCAGCTGGTCAAGGGTGCAGGGCTCGATACGTTCTAGCGGAGGAGAGGAGAGATTAACATACATGCGGAGCAGTGAAGTGAAGGTAGGGTTGATATTATACAACGTTCATTTATTCACCATCGTTTTGCCAAGTCCCTTTGCGGAGCTTAGAGGTCCGCTCCGCCCCTCCCCTCAGCCTCAGCTGATTTTAACGACAAGATCCTTCCAAAGCGCAAGTGATGCGCTTCATAGCATCGATGTCATATCGACACTTCATGCTGTTTGCTGCTCAATACCGCCATCAATTTGCTTTGGGACTGCCTAACCTCTCCTCCCACGACCAACAACAGCTTGAGGTCTGATGCCGTTTGCTTGTAGAATGGCCGCCAACCCTATTTGCATCAAGTACGTGAGAATCCGCACCCTATCCGAGCTTTCTATGTTCCCCTCCCTCAGCGCTTGAAAGGCGGGAAAGCCGGCTTCGGCGTGCACAATTCTCTCCATTGGCGCAATCGCTCCGTAGAAGATGATCGTCCTCAACGTCTGGGCGATGCATCACGATGAAAACACATAGAAGGATCCAGAGCATTTCATACCCGAACGCTTCGAGCCTTACCCTGAACTAGCCTCCTCGTATCCTGCATCTAGGAAGTGGGACAAGCGTGACCACTACGGATACGGTGCTGCAAGGGGGATATGTCCCGGTAAGAGGGTCGTGAAAAGGTTGATTCTTACGTGACGCTGATAGTCTGCACTAACTAGGTATTCATCCGGCGGAGCGCAATCTCTTCATTGGTGTTGCGAAGCTTCTCTGGGCTTTCAAGTTCGAAGTCAAACGGGGCGAGAGCATCAACACGTTAGCCGGTCTCCGTCAAGGCTTCCTGCATAGCGTGAAGGAGTATGGCAGTTCGATCACCTGGATATCGGAAGAAAGAAGCAAACGATCCTCAATAAACAAGACAAGCGTAGAGAGATCCTAGCAAAATACGAGTAGAAGAAGGGATTCCCACGCTAAAGCTAGGCATGTCAAGCTAATTATATCTTGTTCTTTAGTACAGGATTCACATTATCCTCCCTTGTGAGTTCACGAATAAGGAACGTTTATCGCGTAGGACTGAAGTTATGCGGTGATTAGATACTGTATAGGCGAGTCTTGTCTGCAAGTGCTAGCTAAGCTTGATTCTGGCTCAATAAAGTCGTCTCGCGTGTGCTTTAATCGACGCGTCAACACCGTCTAGTGAGCATAGTTGTCGAGGCACATAACCGTGGTGGAAAGAATAGTCCGTAGCCCTTGGTGTCGCTAAGAAGAGCTGCAAACAGATTGTGAGTGCGGCTTAAATATATGCTAATGGGGCAGCGGCTAGGTGTGTACGAGTATGTCTTTAGTCCCAAATGGCAGTACTTTTTCATTATAGCGGTTAGAATAACATGTCCGGCAGCGGAGATGGGTCGTTCTTGGTGTCTGCGTGTGTCGGAGAGAGATCCGTCACACGGGAGGAGACAAAGCCTGTGTTGGCGAGTAAACCATCGACATCTACTTGATTCGTAAAGCCGTGTCACTTGAGAGTGCGTGCGACAGTGTATAGAGCAGGTGTTGAGTTAACAATAGTGCCAAATTCGTAGCAAAATGACATGTTTAATATAAGTCATTCGATCTCCAAAGCTGACCTATTGCTTGCGTATTTGCAAACAAGGCATAGGCTGGTCTGTGTGGTCTGTGTTTGCTGTATGCACAAGATTTGCTGAGCCACAGGTACGAAAATACTTCGCCGTGTGCACGATAATGCCATGTGCAAAGTAACGTCATATGCACGGAAATGTATGCAAGAGGTGCATCCATTTTTTTGATGAGACCCTGATCACCATACGATGGTCTCACCACTTCGCATCGCATGTCCACTGACATATGCCTCAGCTTTCCGGCTATCAAGATTTGGACTTACTAGTCCAAACCAAGTGTTTGTGGCCGTGGTGGGACACCGTCTGCTTCTCTGCGAGGAAAGAGACAAATTGGATGAGACTTACAAATCGGTGGTCAGCTAGTCGTAGTAAGGTTGAATGCTTCTAGGGAAGGTGTAATAATAGAGGTCGTTGAATGCGTGCATCAATCAAGTTCGTACCTTAGGTTTTTAAAAGGCGAACGGCATCTCTGCGTCAACGAAGCGTGTGGATATATCCTTGCAAGAATGTCCAGGTTGTTATTGTGAGTAGTCCCTTTCAAGACTACGGCACGATCCCCTTATCGCATGTATGATACGAACTCCGCCTCATCGTACTTGCCGAGCAGATGGTCTGCAGTTATTCTCGTACAAGCAGGCTACCAGCTGCCGGGTGGAATTACTCCCAAGATGCATTATCGTATGTCCACTTGAACCTGTTTTCGAGTCATCTTGGTGCAGATCTGCTATCATCCTGCAAGGCATATGCATTATGGCGCCTGCGCTGTACGGACTTAGACTGTCAACGCTACGGTGGGATCATACGATAACAGAGTGCATAGCCGGTGGGATGCCAAGATGAAAGAAATATCGCATCTTGTATTACCCGCTTCCAACTGTTCTTGTCGCCCAGCTAGAAAGCCGGAGTCATTCCTGTCTTTACAGAAATACAAAACGTGTCTTGCTTTGAGCGATCAGTCGACAGCCATATGTTAGTCAAAGAATCACTGGCGCAGCAGCGCATTTGGCTGCACAATCAGCTCAATGGCGCCATTGCGTTCGCGGCCCTCACTACTGTGCTTGTCTTCCTAAGATGCGTCGTGTTGAGACTTATGAGCTGGAGAAAGAAAGTCGTCGTTAGATGCTCAATCTGGGAAGACGTCTTAACAGTAGCGTCTCTCATAGCATTCCTGCCATTGTGCGGCTGCGCTATATGTGATTAATTTCACTCCACAGCTTACTTAGGGAGCATAGACTAATCAGTGACAGGGCAAGCCCGAGCTCATCTTCACCTAATAAGCCCTGCTGGAGTCCGGAGGGACAAACTTACTAATTGGAACGCCAACTACGGCCTTAGTGTTATTTACCCAATTGCATGTGCACTGCCTAAAATCTCAATATGTTGCCTGTACCTTTCCTTGTTTCGGGTCAACAAGTATCTTCGACGAACCACATACTCAACGATCAACTTTCTAGTCGCAAATGCGATTGCGTGGTTGATACCGACGGCGTTCGTATGCCAGCCTATCACAGGCTTCTTTTCTCAAGATCCAGGGGCAGAATGTGTCGACTGCCAAGTCTTCGGCGTCTGGATCAGCCTGCCTAACATTGTCACTGACCTTCTGATGTTGATCATCCCCTTTCCCGTCCTGTGGAAAACGAATATGAAACGCACGAAAAAACTAGGCTTAGCTATTGTTTTTCTATCGGGGTCACTGTGAGTGCAACCATTGCAGTGACCACTATTAGGATATTGACACATTTCAACAGGGGTATCGTGAGTGCGTGCACACGTTTCGCGCTTTACGTCCATCGTGAGTATGTACAAGACCCGAACACGAGCCAAACAATTAGTAAGCGGTCCACCCGCATTGGCTTGAAGAATAGTAGCTGATTGTGACGCCTAGAAGTAAGGGCTGGTAACGTCATTATCTCTTACGTCGAACCTGGCATGTATCTTATCGCCGCCTGCCTACCCCGTCTTCGACCGCTGCTTGTAAAGCTGCATAACCTACTCGGCCAATTTCTTACGTCCCTCATAGGATGGTATTGCGGATCACAGACATCTTAAAGTCGTGAGCACCTTGGCCCCAGCTCGGAGAATCGGCGCTAGACACCACGTCTTGATATGAAACTCACCGGGCAGGGAAATCTTGACTCTCTTAGTTCGGAATTGGAGAGCGTCTAACTGGCGGAGGACTTATAGCGCTAGAGGGCAAGGAGGAAGCAAAAGGTCTAGGACAGTGGCCTGTTGCGGACGCACTGCTTATGTGATTACTGCGCAAGCATCGCATACGTCCTAGGCACGGTGATACAGTGAAGAGCTATAGCTCGCGCAGCATGCGGTCGTGAACTTTGCCAATATCGTTAATCCTCACATAAGCAAGAGCTACCGGAGCCCCAATCTCTTACCATCTAGCATCGACTGCAAATTCTTGCACATTGCGAATCTAGACCCTTCATATTCCCTCCATTAACACCGCCTCACTTACTAGGCGTGCCCAGAAACCTCAACTCATCAATCTCCCCCGCTTTATCAACATCCTCTTCACCCTCCCTCTCCGCACCCTCCAAACCCCCCTTTCCTTTCGCTGACCCCTTTCCCCTGTTCCCCTCGCCCCCCTCGAGTCCATCATTATTAAGCGACCCTTTCTTCCCAGCTTTCCTCATCACTCCCTCCATCTCCCCAATCACCTCCTTATAGACAACCGATTTCCGTTTTAACGACTCCTTCTTCGCCAGGATGTCGCATAACTTCTCCTGCGCGCGATCCTAACGGTGATACTTCTCGCGCTCAGTCTTTCGGCGTTGTTGCAGGGCTGCGATCCTCAGATCTGCTACGTCTTTTTGATCGGCTTGAGGAGGTGTGGTGGTGAGCGATGACAAGGGTTTGATTATGTCGGAGTTTGCTTGTCCGGCCACCACCTTAGCCGCGGTGACGTGCTCATGAATTGGAACGAGTTCTTTCGAGGCAGCGCGTTGATTCTGCCGCCATGGCTGGATGATGGCGTCGCCATGGAAGGTTACGCTCTAGTTTGATTGTGGATGCGAAGGCTGCTCTGTTTGCGATGCGATGCCGCGATCTCCAATTGACGTTGCTCTTCTAGGAGTCGAGAATAATTAGGAAGATCTGTGAGATGTTTGGTATGTTTTTGGCAGATTGCTTCCTGAAGTAGACGAAGCCATACCAGAGCGTAAGCTGCCTCGGATGCAATCGTTCAATGTGGTGACTTGAATCCCGCGGCGTGCAGCAGAGAGTAGTATGGAACGAATCTAACGTTCACGTTGATATATGTACAAGCTACGTGTGCTTAATTTGAAGAGGTTTTTGGCGTAAATTGGCGTAAGAAGGTAGCTCTGCCTGAAGAGACTAATGGTTGCAGCTCGGGGGGGGTGAAGGTTGATGGAGCCTTTGGATAGTATTTCAGAGCGGGATCATACCACTCAAGATTTTGAGCTTTTCGGTCGCAAATACTTAGCAATGGTTCTTCGGGTAGTGAGCCTCGGAAATATGATGTAGCGAAATCACAAGCAGGGAGTTCTTCAAGAGGTCGCTGATGTGCCGAATGTCACTTAGCACGGTGATGATATCACTGAGAGGATAGGGCCACAGAATTCAAAGCGACACATTATATTTGTACCTAAGTCTTTTCAAAGAAACAGACGCTGCTAATGAAGAACAGGCCAGCAGTAGATAGAGGATGCAAGAAGAACTTATACTCAATTTGTTCTTCCTAAGCTAAAGTGAATGATTAGCGGCTTGATCAAAGCCACAACATCGCTCTTGCAATGCCTGCAAAGGATATCATTTCTCCCTCATCTGTTCACTACAGCTTTTAATAGGACACCACGCTCCGCGACTTCGCACGTGGAGTAAGAGCCAAGTATTGCGACTATCCTTGCAACTCCATTCTGTCCAAATCATTAACACCCTCTTTCGACGAGGTATTCTCGTTCACGAGAGCTGTCCCTGTTAATCTCTCTGCTTTTTCTTTCAAGGCATCACTTTGGAATTCAAGCTGACAATTCTCGCTTACGGCTGCCATGACCGCTGCGTCTGTTGATCTTCCTATCTCCCTGTCATTAAGCAAATCGAATCGTGGCTTTTTCTACCTACCTTATGAATCCAGCGCTATGCATTTGCGCGGCTGATGCAGTGTAAGCAGGTAGGCGTGCGGTTCATTCCGTTCACCAAGTGTCAACACCTGAAGTGGCTAGCGCCTTTCATTTCTAATGACACTTCACTTTGTTCCCCTCCTCTCTCACTTTCATTATGAAGCTTCTTCAATCAACAGCCTTTCAACACCTTTCAAAGGAGCAAAATGGACGCCATGGTTTGCAAGGACGCAGCTGAGGCGTCAACAAGGACGATGTCTGCTGGCTTCATACTACGCAGCTTTCCACAAGAGCTTGTAGATAAAGTGATGAATCACCTAACTCCAAACGACTTCGCCACTATCGCGAGACTGAGTCGTAACAATCGGGACGATATCGAGCCACATCTGTACAAAGTTTTCTTCACCAAGACTTGGCATCCACACGACACAATGGGTCTAGTGAAACTGCTGACCAGGAGACCTGAAATTATTCCCATGTTACGGCACCTTGTATTCGATGAGTTTCATCCTCAAGGTCTTCGACTGCTCTTTTCGATTTTGATGCCGAATTTGCAGAGCGTACATATTGCTTTCAGAGAATTCATTCATTGTTCGCTAGAAGAGGACGAGATCAAGTCCCTAAACGAGATGATAAAGCCTCAAACTACACTTCGCAAAGGTTCGTCGCAACCATATGATTTTCATGACCATGTCATTAATGAGCGAACAGTTACGATCTTTTGTACACGTTCTGCATGTGGTTGGTCGGACCACCTTCCACAATGGGACTCTTCACTTTTGGAGTTGAAAGAGCAAGATTTGCCTCTAATCTGTCATCCAAACATTGAGAATCTTCATCTATTCAATATAGATGTCGAAGCATTCACCAAGGCAGCGACTAAACAACCTAGGTACGAACGTTTGACAACGCTATCACTCGAGATAGTGAAATTTCCATCGAAACTGCTCGACACATGGATTCAACCTTCTAAGCTATTGAGAAATGTTACGATTACGCACATAGACTGCACAACTTGGCCGCCAGAAAACTATTTTTCAGGGCTAGCGGAAAAAGCTGATATGGTGGAAATGTTGACACTAAGTTGGAGCCAACGCTGTGCGACCAAATTTAGCACGTCAATCGACCTCAAAACGTTCAAAGCACTTAAATTACTGGTCATCTACCCATTGATCCCTGGATCACATTCCGGGTCACAAAACAACAACAACCTGAGCTTGGATATTGGTGACCTTATCACTCACCAGCTTCCACCTCATCTAGAGAAGTTAGGTTTCGGACTACCTCGACATCGTGGCGAAGTCATGGGCATTGATGGACTAAGGAGATTATTGAAAGAAATACTCGATCATAAGACCACTGTCGCGCCCCGTCTCAAAGAATTGCATGTCGAAGAATTGGAGCATATGTTGAAATACATGCTGAAATGGGGTGAGAACCTGACCGATATTGCGAAACTCCGTGGTGTGGAACTTGTCAGTCTTGATACCTCAACGGAGCAGATTGGGAAGAATGTGAAAAAATGGTTTGCTATAAGCGACGGGATTTCAGGGGGGCCGTCATATCGTCGGCTTTTCAGGCGCCTCGAGTGGCCATCGCGTCGCGCACAAGACAAATGCGAGGATGACGCTAGATACTACGAAGATTACCCCAGTGACTCGTCATCTGACTGGTCATGATCTGATTTTTAGGTTTAATTTATCAACTTTGACACAGACAACGGATCGAGTAGCATCTAGAGTGCACGTCTCAAATGATTAATTTCAACAACAATAACAAAAATTACATAATCTTGCAACTTACAAACATATAGACTAACTTCTTAGGCATAATCTTTAAATCCTTTAATCCTCTCTAGAGGAGAGAAGGTTTATTTTAATATACTACAATATTTTTTTTATCTCTAATAGATTAAATACCTATATCTTCTTAAATATTAGCTTTATATCTAAGCTTACTATAATAACTATTTAATACCTAGAAATATAAGAGTAAAGGGCTTAATAAAGTCTTAATCTAAGTATTCTATATATATACTATATTATAATAATAAACTTTCTTAAATTTCTACTTATTTAAATTATAAAATTTTATATACTATAAATATATTTACTTTATATAAATAATTATTATTATTATTATAGTAATTATAATATTACTATTAATTAAAGTAGCTTCTTTTCTATTTACTTACTATTATTTCCTTATAATTAATAGTTATAATTAATAGCTACTTTCTAACCTTATATATCTCCTACTCTATATTATCTATAGCCTTAATTTTCTCTCTTTCCCTCCTACTTCTATTATTAAGTTACTTATATTAAGAAGGTAAAATATATTTCTATTAACCCTAAGTTAGCTTCTAGATACTAGAGACTATATACTAATATTAAAACTTATAATATTTTTTAATTATATACTATAGATTATCCTATAGAGAACTATAAGTTAAATAACTTTTATAAATAAGTATCTATACTCTAATTAGCTAAAACTATAATAGAGCCTATAAGATCCTATATTCTAATACTAATATACTAGTATGTTTAAGTAATACTAACTAATTCTTATTATAGTCTAGTATTATATTTCCCTCCTTATTAATATCTTTAGTTTCCTTTATCTTTGCCCCTAATATACTTATATTCCTAGAGATCTTCTAAGACCTATAGCCTTTCTCTACTAAATAATCTCTATACTCTTATTCCTACTAATATTACTTTACTTTCTACTTTCCAACTCTCTTTCTTAAAAATAGTCTCTTAATATAAATTCCTAAGAGCTCGAATAAGAAGACAGTACAAGCGATGGAAACAACTATAGCGGAATAAGAAGATATACCCAAGTATCTGCAGCGGTTAATGTGTAGACTATATACCTCCTAATCCCTAAGGAAGTCTTCAATTATAACACCTATTTGCTACTCTTAAAAATTATATTTATATCGGATTAGTTGTTATCGCCCGCTAGGGGCTACATGACTTCACTTGAAAGATATATATAGTGTTTAGGAAGTAGTCTTCTTCTATATGTACTAAGCCTATGTCCTTGCCCTTAGCACTCTATTTAACGTTCTATAGTATCTCTAATTCTCCTAAGATATATTACTAGGTCTCCTAATAAGAAAGGAGCAAGTAGTATGTTTCGCTACTAATATGGCTACAATTAGCTACAAACAAAATATAAGAGTAGGCCTCTGTAGCAAAACATAGAATAAGAGCTAAGGACGAATTGGCAATACTATATAAACAATAAACGCAGATTTCCTAGTCAGTATAATGGGCCTAGCGCAAATGGGGGCTAGTGTGAAATCCAACAAAGTATTGCTACCTTTACTCCCTTTTTCAAGTCTAAAGTTATTACTACTATTATTAATTACAATATAGATGCCTACTTACCCCTAGAAGTCCCTTAATAGTATCTAAGACTGTGCTCGACAGATCCTCTAATAATATAGATCCTAATACTAGCGTCTAATAATTAAGTAGTAAGATATTAGGTGTTACGTAAGTTATATAAGTTACGTAAATAAGTAATACCTTGTAAATATAATATTTACTCCTTTAAGCGTATAAGAAATTATAGATTATATAATAATTGTCCTCCTATATATAGAATAATTTCTTAACTTAATAATAATAAGAATATAATTATTAAATTATCTTAAATTTATTAAGTTATAAGGCTTAGTTAGTATTAATATATAAGCTAATATTATACTTATTACTATTATAATTAATAATAATTATATTATTATTTCGACTTTATTATCACTTAATCTATATTAGTTATAAAAAATACTTTATTTAATAAGTTTAAAAATCTTAGAATAGGAAACTATAATATATAGTTTATTAATATAAAAGCTTTATTAATTAAGGAAAAAGTATAAAGTATTGCCTATAGTAGGTATTAAAATAAGAAATATAAACTTTTATTATTATAAGATAGTTTATTATTACTAGTTAAAGCTTTTAATAGTTTAATAAATATTAAATAAATTAATAATATTAAGTAAAAAAATATAAATAATCTAGCTTAAACTTTACTTATATAGAAGATCTATAATACTATTTGCTACTTCTTTAATTATAAAATTAGCTTTTTAATAATATAATAAAAAGCTTATAAGAAATATAATACTAAGAATAAGGTTATATTAATTAATAATAAGCTTATCGCTATATAAATTATTAATATTTTTAAATATAAAAATATCTAAGAATATTAATTAGAAATTAAAAAGTATATTTCTAAACTATATAATTTAAGAGAAATAATATTAGAAACTTAAATATTTATAGCCTTTTAAAAAGGATTAATAGTAACTTAATATCCTTATTTATTTAATATAATCGAAAAAGCTAAATTAAATAAACGTATTCTTACTATAGATAAAATAATAAATGCTTTTATAGATTAAAAATATTATAATAAAGGAGGTATTTTTTATATAAAAGTTCTTTTAATAAAGGTTAGAAGATATAGCAAATAGAATAAGCTATTAAATAATTAATATAATTAAAAAGATTAGAAGAAATACTATAGCTATAATCTTTTAGGTTATTTTGCAAAAAATTATTTCTACTTATATAAAGAACTTTGTTTAGCTAGATAAAAGCTTTATAAAGATATTTTAAAACAAATATAAAGAAATAAAAAGTTATTAAAAAAGGCAAATAAAAAAATAAATAATAAGAAGAAGGATAAAGATAATAATAATTATCTTTAATATATTACCTCCTTTATATATTATTAGTTAATTAATAATTTCTAGCCTATAAAGGTTTTAAAAGCTAGAAGCTAAATACTATATAGGGAATAAAACAATTTATTATATATAGATAGTAGATTAAATACTTATTTATTCTAGAAGAAAAAGTATTTTAAGATATATAAGAAAGTTGTTAATTATATTTTTAAAAGAGTAAATAATATCTAGCTTTATATTTATAGAATTAGAAGTTTTACGTTCCTTTATAAAATTAATAATTATATTAAGCTTATTTAGCTTAACAACATTTATTATATACTAGATTTAGTCTATAATCTATTATCTATTAATGCTTTTAAATTAAAAAAAGTTTTTATTACCTTTAAAAATAAGAAATATATTATTATAAAAAAAGGGAAAAAGCTTATATAAAGAGACTATAAAGGTTATACTTATATTATTAATCTAGATTACTGTAAAAAGCTTAAAACTTTAAGGTTATTAATATAAAAAATTATTAAATATGCTTTTTAATTACTTTAATACTGATATTTAAATTATATTAATAAATAAATAGTTAAAAAGACAGTAAAATCAATATTAAGAATTATAAAAAAAAAGTTTAATAAATTATAGATATATAAAATAGCTAGTTAATTATATAAGTCTTATATTATTAATAAGATATAATAAGAATACTCTTATATAGAATATTATTAATAATATATTAAAGATAGAGTCTAAAAAAACAACGCTTTTATATTAATATTAATAAGGGAGGAAATATTATTCTAACTCTTAGAAAGTATTAATATCTATATGTCTTTATCTATAATACTATTAATAAAAAATTTAAATATTTTTTAAAAACTTATAATAGTTTACCTTAGATTTTAAAAACCTTTTTTAATATAATAAAAACTTAGAGTATTATTATTTAATTCCTAAGGAGTAATAATAAGTTCTAGAGCGATATAATTAATAAGATAATAGATTATAGAACTGTTTATAAGACTATAGCTTTTTATACTTTTTATTAAAATAGAATAGCTAAATATAGCTTTAATATATTATTTAAAAGAATTTAAGTAATATTATATAATACTAGTATATATTAATACTTTTAGGGGGAAGCAGCGGTTTATATAATCTATATTAAAAACTATACCGCTATTAAAGTAATAAAAAAGACTTTAATTAAAGCCTAAACTAATTAATATTTAGATATATTATATATAAGGATTTTTAGCTGCTATAGTTAGTATTATAATCTAAAATATAAAGCTAAATTAGACAATAAAGGGATTAAATATCGACTTCTTAGTTATAATACTAAAAACTAATATTATATATAAAATTTAATAAAAAAAAAACTATTATTATTACATATATTAAATAGGACAAATTATAGACTTATAAAACTAAAGGAGATATAAATAAATACTTAGATAATAATTAGGATTTTGTATCTATAAACAATAAAGAGGATAACTCTTTAAATAACTTAAATAATAGCTTCTTTATTTCCTTTACAAATAAAGGAATTAGATATTATTAAGAATACTATTAGGATCTTATTAGAGATACTAAATACAAATTTAAAAAAATATTAGCAATTATTATAAAGATCCTAAAAAACTTAAAAAATTAGAAAAAGAAACTAATATACTAAGATAATTATTATAATTCTAAGCTAAAAATCCTATTAATTATAAAAATCTATATTTTAGTAAAAAAGTTTATTATCTTAAAGTATTTACTATTAAAACAATAAAGCTATAATTACTTAAGTAAGATAATATTCCCTAAATAATTAAAGACGCTCTAAACAAGCTAAATAAAGAAAAATAAATTATTATATATTATAATTAAATTAAAAAGTTAGAAAAAAAAAGAATTTAAATATTAAGAACTCCTTTTAAAAGTATAAAAGTACTTTAAGGACGCTAAGTTTTTATAAATAAATTTAATAACCATAGCAATATTGTTGATTTTAAAGGGAAATAAGTAGCAAAAAGCTTTAAAATAAAAGCTAATATTAACTATAATAAAATCTACTTTTCTATAGTTAAAAATAAAGTTTAGCAAATTATATTAGCTATTATAGTTTATAATAATAAAATCCTAAAATATTTAGATATTATTATAGCTTTTTTAAAATTATTTTTAAAAAAACAATATATATAAATAAAGCAACTATATATATTCTAAAAGGGAGGAAATAATATTACTTATAAATTAAATATAGCCCTATATAAATTAAAATAAGCTTTAAAGGAGTAGTATAATATATTAAAGAAATTCCTTATTAATATAAAATATTATTTTATTAAGAATAATAACTATTTATTCTAAAACTCTAAGAAAAATATTGTTATCGTTGTCTATATTAATAATTTTCTAATCTATTATAAATAATAATAGGAAATTTATATGTTTAAAGACTAATTAAATAAATAGTTTATAATAAAGTACTTAGAACTAGTTAAAATATATTTTAGAATAAATATTATTTATAATTAAAATTAATTTATTATCTATACTAATTAATCTAGCTATATTTAATAAGTTCTAGAATAGCTAAATATAATAAATTATAAATTAATTATAACCCCTATAGAAAAAAGAATTATATTTTATAAAGTAGATAATAATTATAAATTATTAAAAGAATTAAAAAATTTTTACTTTATATTAATAAAAGTATTATCTTAGCTTATAATTAAAATTTATCTAAATATCTCCTTTATAGTTAATATATTTATATAATTTATAAGTAACTTTATATAGTATTATATAGTAGCTATATAATATATTATATAATATCTTATAAGAATAATTAACTTAAATAAGCGATTTAATCTAATTAATAATAATAATAAATTATTTATAGCGTATTATAATGCCTCCTTTATAAACAATTATAATATAAGCTAATCTATTAATATATATATCTTTTTTTTATAAAGCTTACTAATTAGCTAGCAAAGTAAATAATAATTATTTATAATTTATTTATTAATAGAAGTTAAGTATATAGCTATTAATAAGGCAGTAAAAAAAAGTATTTATCTTGTAGATATTTTAATATTATTAAAAAGTAATAAAAAAGAAATTTAACTAATTAATTTATATATATATAATTAGTTAGCAATACTATTTATAAAAAATAAAACTAACTATTTTAAAATAAAGTATATCTATCTATAATATTATTATATTTAAAAGTAAATTAAGAAAAAAGACTTAAAAATTATTTAAATTCTATTAAAATAATAAGTTACTAATATTTTAATAAAACTATTGAGAAAAAAGGAATTTAAAGATAGCTAAGATAAGCTAAGCTTAGTTTTTATAACTTATAATATTATAAGCGATAGATAGAATCAAGTTTAAAAGGGAGTATTAAGTATTATATAAGTTACGTAAATTATATAGATAAATAACACCTTATAAACATGATACTTGCTCCTTTAAGTATATAAGAAATCGTGGACTATATAATAATCGTCCTCCTATATATAGAATGATTCCTTAACCTAACAACAATAAGAATATGATTATTAAATCATCTTAAATCTATTACAAGATCGCCTATCCTTTGTCCCCGAAAAGAGCCTAAGCCTAGGAGACTTAAGGAAAGAGAATGCTACCAATTGTGGAGCACACGCTGCTCTCAGATTGCTTCGCAGGACATGCAACCCTTCGTCTTCCTGCCCATCCTTCTAACAACATAGTCGGTGTCATGTGAGTTGCAGCAAAAACGTGATACAGCAGCGAGTCTCATTAGGTTAAGGGGCATTGATAGATGCAAAGCCTATTCACCTACTACCTTGAGCCCCAACGAGGCTCCACTAAAGATTTTCAACGGCTTAGCGGGGATTGCGCCTTCCAGCTGCTATCCGTTATCACAGCTCATACTCGTCTGTCCACTTCCATGTACGCGTTGCAACCCCTCGCTATCTTGCTTCTGCAAGCATGCATTTCAAAAGCGTAAACCCGGCCTTAATAATACTCTCTTTAGAACTTATTATAAGAGCAGAAAAGACGTCGCCTTGTTGAAGCGCTGTGCCTCTGCCCTGACGACCAATAGCCCTACATAACGCATTGCCGGGTCGACGTAGTATTGTTACACCTCGACCATCCGAAGTCTATCGCCTCTGTTCCCACTATTCACCTTGATGTCCATTTGATTTGCTAGGTCCGCACCAATTCCGTTATCTCGATGACTGGTCCCTGACCAGCTGTTCGTACGTTCAAGGTTTGCTGGTACTGCCCAAGCCATCTTGTCAGACTCCGAACCCTGATCGATAAATAAAGCTCTAGTCTTGTACCTTTAACCATCGCTCTCTTGTCCTCAGCACTTTTTCTGAACGTCAATTCCTAGTCCGCGAACACTGCAGCACATGTACAGTTCTTGGAGGAATGACGAGGGAACGACGAGAAAGGGTGAAGGCCCGAGAGCTGATTAACAGAGCTGATTTTGTAACTAGAGGCAATGAACACCAAAAAAAGGAAAAGTCAGGAGTACATTAACGTATGAGAAACAGGATTAACATGGACGAGAATATATGCAGCATTCGAACATGGAGTATGCTAGGGCCAAGTCTCCTTGTGCTGCACGTTCATCGTGTTATGATATGGGGCTCCTTAAAGCATGACGAGCGCCTACTGAAAATCGGGAAAGTTAAAAGGGAGAAGAATATAAGACGAAGTAATCTCTACGTATTGGCGATGCATAGGGGATGCACAAAAGACCTTTACAATGGACCTCGACAAAGAAAATGAACTGCTGGACTACGTAAGACGGGTTTATCCATAGAACATAGCGAGTCTTCACGAGTCCCGAACCGCCAATTTCTAGTGAAGACCCGATATGGATAGTATTTAGTTAGGTATGCCCCCCCTCTCTATTTTCTGTTGGGATTTAAATTAAAGATACGCTTTTAGCAAGCTATGCCTCTAGGCTTATAATATATTAGTATTACTACTAGGCTAAAAGATTTAAATAATTTAGAAACTTATAATATTAATATATATTTAATAACTATTTAGGTTTTTTAAATTAGGAATAAAAGATATAATAAATTATATTATTTATTAAATTAATAGTCTTTTAAACCTAAGTATAATATTATAAAAAGTTATAAATCTAATAATAGCTATATAAGCCTAGAGTATAAGAATTTAGAAAACTTATTATCTTAAGTATTTATATAAATTAAAATATAATTCTTTTCTTAATAATATTATATAATAACTTTTAAGTTAACTATATCCTTTTATTAGTATAGTTCTAAAGTATATATATATATATATAGAAATAAGAAATAAAATTATATATTAAATTACTTAAATATAAAAGTTTATTTAAATTAAATAAAATATATATATAATAAAATATTATTAAAATTAAATATATTTATAATTTAAATAAATTTTATTATTATATTTTTAATAATAACTTAATCTTCTTTAGTTTTATATTTATTATATATATTAGCTAAGAAACTTTTATTATAAAGAATTATTATTAACTTTATATTTAATATACTTAAATCTCTTTTCTATAAACTAAACTCTTATAAATTCTTATTATATTCTTATATAAAAATAATTAATAAGTTATTTATATAAATACTTTATTATTATTAAAATTTTAAATTTTAAATTCTCTATTATATTGAATTTAAAATAAAAAATATAAATAAGTTTACTAAGTTATATTTAAAAATTTAAGTTACAATTATTAATAAAGTTATAGTTTTATAAAACTTTTTAATTAAAAATAAATATTAATTAAAAACTTAATTTTTTTACTAGTTAATAAAGTTTTATATTAATAGCTAAGTTAAAGTCTATATAAATAATATTAAAATTATATTTATATAAGTTTTTATTAATATTATTTAATAAGACTATAAAAATATTAGAAAATAAAATAATATAATATAATATTAATTTAATATATATATTTTTTCTTAGAAGTTAAAAAGTATTTATTTATCTATTATAAATAAAGAAAATCTTAAAACTTAACTTAAATATTATATTAATAATAGTATTAAATTTATTTTAATAAATTTATTTATAAATATATATTTTAAATAAATTAAATTAATAATATTATAATAATATTCCTAAAGTTTTTCTTAAATAATATAAAATATTATTAAATAAATAGTAATATATATATATTATTAAAAAGAAATAAAAAGAGTAAATAATATAAAATACCTTAATATAATATATTTAAATATTAAAATTATATTCTTATAATTAGGTTTTACTAGGCAAACTAATTATTATTATTACTCTAAAGATAGCAAATAGCCAAATATCCATATGGCCTACGCTAGTTAGGGGGCGGCTTGGCATTTAGATATGCTAATAAAAGCGGCATGCTTCGGGCGGATTATTGGCCCGCGGCCATCATCAACCTTACATTCTTCACCCTGTCTGCCCAAGAAATCGGAATACAATCATGCCTAGATCATTGCTGCAGAGTGGGAGCGCATTCGCTCTTACCAACGACAGCGGCGTTGCGTGAAGAAAGCGTCGAGTCTGTTGCTGTCTAAACGAACTCAAAAGATTGGCGAAAGTGCAATCCAGAAAACAATTATGGTGCGCTTGAGTTTGATGGAACGACTCAATACATACTGCGTATTACCAAGGTTACCCTGTGACCTCAATCTACAATGACTTGGTAGACGAGAGGCATAGCTGAAAAGCCGAACTTGTTTTGTCACTACGAAGATGACTTTAATGAAGAGAATCCGTCTAGTTGAAATCAAAAGTCACCCGCTGAATACATGAGCAAACCGCTGACCCGCCGTAGTGGGCTTCAGCACTAATTTGTCTGGCTTGTCACGGTGTTTGAATGGAAGCACAGTTCTTGGAGGTCACGTACCAAGGCTGGTCAACTGCTTAAGAGTCGGACAATGTAGAAAAGGGACGCGGCCATACAGAGCAGTGCGGTTCCTTGCTCGCTATGGTTGTACTCGAACACCCTGTTGATCCATCATTCATCCTGACCACGCAGTCACTCATAGAAGACCTAGGTCACTCACGAATAGAGCTTACTAGGGCGAGATGACGTCACTGAGGAACTGTCTAACCGCATTTGAAAATATGGCTTCTTCCATCGAGATGTTGATTCTACTCTCAAGGGGTGAACGCCGCTCTTAAGGATTAACGGGGTTCTAGGCCTATACCATCGCTCTTACTGTATTGCTAGCGTCCCGCACGAGTGACAAAATGCGAAGGTCACTTCGGAAGTTTTACCCTTATCGTGGCTAGAAGCTTAGAGCTAGCAGGGTGCCAGTCTAGACTGAACACTAGTCGAACTGTTCGTCCTGTTGTGGCCAGCCGCGGGATCTCAGTTCTCTTCATCAATTGGGCGGATCCTGGTGGGACTAATGCGGGGATGGCAGCGGGGGCCAAACGGTACGTTGATCATCTCCTGATGATCTCCCTTCAGATAAGACTGCTACCCAATTGTGATAGACCTAAGCCCGCTTTCTCGTCACACTCAGCACGCCACAAGAACGCCACATTTCCTAAATGGAACAACAGCGGGATAGATCATCCTTACAGCCTTCTACCCCGCTCCTGGAAAGGGAACAGTGGCCAAAAAGATGCCCATGGCAGTGGTGATCTCCACACAGAAGACGCTTTGATCCCTTCTTAAGTCCAATTTGGGTTTGGAGGGCAGCCTTGCAACCCAGTGAGCTTCAATGAGCTACATTTCCGCCAATTCCAGCTCCGTGACTGGGATTGATCGTCACTCAAGGACATGGCACATTACGCCTTCAGCTACCTCTAAGCCAGAACAAGAAAGCCACGGGTACTGTGGGTAATACGGAGTGGAAATGGTGGCTTGACCTGTCTCAGCTGAATGGTCTGGCACAAGGCTTGCCAGAGATTCCTTGGAGCTCGACAACGCCTGTGGTCGACTGTATATAGATACCTACCCACTTGTTAGACTCTATGCCTTGTTCTTTGGACCGACCAAACTGTCATTCTTCAAGACCCTGATAAAATATATCATCGAATTAAGCATTGCTGTAATTGCCTCAAATGTCCTACTATCTTCCACCCATATCTGAGATCCCGGAGTCTCGCCATGCAGCCGTAGGTGCATGGTTCCTGGGTCCAAGAGCCGAGAACTTCTCGTATCTTGAAAATGTCTTCAAGTATATCCTCGAGCAGCAAAGGGATACCCGAGAGAATCTGTTCCCGAAGGATCAGGCCTTCATTACCGCTGAAATGAAGGAAAGCCCCTTGTACAAGGCTCAGATCGATCAATTGCAGGTCAATCTATTTGCTATCACCAAGGAGCTCAACCGTCATGCTGTACCTTTCTGGTCCGCGCGATACAACGCTCACATGTCTATGGAGAATTCTATGCCTGCCGTCATTGGGTATCTTACTGGCCTCCTCCACAATCAGAATAATGTCGCGACTGAAGCAAGTCCTTTCACGACTCTTCTTGAGAACGAGGTTGGGATAGACTTATGTAATATGCTGGGTTACGACACGAATAAGGATAACGTTGCGCGTGCTTGGGGTCATATCACATCCGTAAGTATTCCTTACTTGAGCATTCATCACTCAACGAGCACCAGCTTACGGATAAGTAGGGAGGCTCTGTTGCCAACTTGGAATCCATTTGGGCGGGTAAATAGCTTGAGAGCGTCTCCATCTCCCAAGGGTCACTGACTTTATGTAGCGCGCAATCTGAAATTCTATCCGCTTTCACTGTTTCTTACAATCGAGGACAAGAAGAGTACCTTGCACTTCTTGGACAATCCTTTCGGAGCGACCCAGCCTTTTGAGATCGACCTAAGCTCTGGCAAGAAAAAGCTCTTCATGCATTGCACAACTTGGGAGCTTCTCAATCTCAAACCCTCTACGGTTCTGGGTATCCCGCAACAGCTCTCTGATCAATATGGCGTTTCTCAAACAGCATTGGCTGCGGCCATGAAACCTTACTCGATCCAGACTGTGGGGAAAGACTTTCTGGAGAAGAAATTCCACGTCAACAATCCTGCCCAATTCTTTGTGGGAACGACGAAGCACTATTCGTGGCCGAAGGGAGCGGGTAAGGAAAGCTGCTGGCATGAAATTGACCCACGACTGACTTCACAACAGCTATTGCTGGCATCGGCTCTGGACAGATTGTCGATGTTCCCGTGGACTTACGAGCTCGTATGGATCCAGAAAAACTTCGAGAGATGCTGGAGAAAGCCATCGCTAATGAGCAGCCAATCTATGCTGTCATTGCCATCATCGGATCAACTGAACAAGGAGCAGTTGATCCGCTGGCAAAGATCTTATCCCTCCGCACGGATTTTGAAAAGCGAGGCCTATCCTTCGTGGTTCACTGCGACGGTGCCTGGGGGGTTACTTTGCCTCTATGCTCAGGGAACAAAGCCCGGTAGGCGTACCCAAAGGCCAATCGAGCTATGTCCCGACCCTTGCGCTTTCGCCATACACTGAGGAGCAACTTCGAGCATATAAAGACGCTGATAGTATCACCATTGACCCTCACAAGTATGGAAGCAGATATCTAGATGCCTCTTCGCTGACGAAATTAGGTCCGGTTATTGCCCTTATCCTGCCGGCGGACTTTGCTACCGTGACGGTAGAATGCGATATCTTGTCACATGGACTAGTCCCGTGGTTTTCCATCAAGGGGACGAAGTTGAGAGCATTGGCGTTTATGGTGTCGAAGGTAGCAAGCCGGGCGCTGCTGCAGGTACGGGATCCTCACTTCTACTGCCTCTCGCCGGCTAATCAAGGGCAGTTGGCGCCTATCTTAGCCACCGTGTCTTAGGTCTTCACAAAAACGGATATGGTACATTACTAGGGGAGGCTGTTTTTTCGTGTGCAAGGGTAAGTCCGATCAATATCTGCAATGATGTACTGATGTTCGCAGCTTTATTGCCATTGGGCCGCAATGCAGACTGAACCGATACCGTCTTCCCACGGCACCAAGGCCAAACTCATCGTCAGGCCATTGAATATGCTGCCAACAGAGGAGCAGAATGACCCTCCTTATGTTGTCGAGAATCAGAGACAATTCATCAGAGATCACATCTTATACAGAGACAATGCTGCCTTGGAAGCGGACAAGGAGGCAGTAAGACTCCTCAAGCGGCTGGGTGGTGACCTGATGATCAACGCATTTGCTTGTAATTTCGAGATAGATGGAAAGATTAACACGGATGTCGTAAGTTACGAGACCGCTGGGAAATGTTTTATCTGCTGATTTCTAAAGACGGAAGCCAATTATCTGAATACACAGATATTTCAACAGTTATCTGTCTCAGATATAAGGAAAGACATCTCAAATGTTCCGTTGCTGCTGACATCGACCAGTCTCGCCCAGTCACAGTACAAGGACTGCCTTACGCACTTCAAGAATCGGCTCGGGCTTGAAGGTGAACAGGATCTTTACATACTGATCAATGTGACAATGAGCCCATGGCCGACTACCGGAGACTTTCTTGGAGAGCTCGCAGACAAGTTCAAGGACGTTGCCCAACAGCAAATGCTAGCTACCGTCGAGCGAGACGTTCAATATCCGGACCATCATGGCTTCGTCATACAAGGTCTGGACCACATCTGCGGCGTGCATCTCCCCATGTTCAATATGGAGAATCATCGGCACCAACTCATCATCTCGTGCGACTTTCCTAAAGATATAATGGATGAATATCGACGTCGCAAAACCGCGAATCCATCGCAGTTCTTCACATTTGGGAACAAGAATCCAGCAGAGCTGCTAAAATTCATTAAGGACGGTGCTTCATTCGAAGCCACAATACAAGAAGGATTACCATCCGACAACAAGCCGATCTCCGAAAGCTTCACGGTCAGCAACGTCAAGATCCTGCTACAGCGATCTATGCACTCCAAGGATCTTGACACGCTTTATCCCGACAATATGATCTTCTACGCCTATGGTCGTGGGTCGGAGCTGCACATAGACCACCTACTGAACGTATCACCCAACATCCAACTCAACAGTGAGCGGATCAAAGTTCTCGAATCATCAGCCTTCTCGCCTCCCCTAAAAGACGTAATCAACGAACAAGGAGTCTGGCTTCGACTCACCTCAGTACACGAAAGCGCAGTGCAACCCCTGATCATGAAGCCCACAGACCCCCATACATCCTTCGCTCACCCCGGCCTCGACTTCAAACCCGGTGCCAAATTCGCCTTCGAAGCCTTCGACCCAGCCACCGCACTCCTAAACAATAACAGCCCTTCCAACCCCACCATCCGCGGCGTCCTCGAACTCGGCCCCTCCGTCTTCGCCGACACCGTTATGCTGAACGCTGACGGTGGCGGAGCCGACCACGACCACGCTTCAGCTGCAACCGTCATGGACGCGCCAGCGAATAGTTGGGCGCTCGCGGCTGAGTATCCCAACGCGGCTGCGAGCGAGGAGTTGAGGAATCAGTATCAGAGTACGGTTTTGAGAGGCTTTAGGGACAGTTGGGCTATGGCGAAAAGGGAGGAGGCCGAGAAGGTGTTGGAGAGGTATGAAGGGAAGAAGGGGGAGGAGAGCGAGGGGAAGGGGGAGGGAGAGGCACCCGATTGGTTGAAGAGATGTGTGCGGGATGGGGAGAGGGCTGAGGAGAGGAAGGGCCCGGAGTTGGTGCAGTTGTATCATACTGGGTTGCGTTGATCGGCTTGGATGGAAGGCTGAGAATGGGTTCATCGACGATTAACATATGTCAATTTACCGTATGGGCGAGGAAAGTCGAAGAGATAGGGCCTGGCAATTCTAGAAGGCAGAGAAGCCGCACTCAGTGTGTTAGGTCCTCAACGTCAAGTCTTTCAGTAACCTCAATATGTGGAGGGAATATTCGTGTGGTCAGTTTCAATTATGTATCGTTCCGACCCTCTTTCACTGTCCTTCCAAGGCTTAGAAGCAATGTTCATAACCAACTACCGTCGCGCTTGCTTTATCTGCGTCCCTTAGCCTTGTTGAGCTAAAGACTAGAGACGCCAATATAGTTCATGCCCTTTCGAGGACATGTTGGGCATTCGCTATTTATTTGCAGAAAGCTTTACAGAAGTATATAGGCGATTGCTGGACAACATTGTTGGTCTCTTTCGCATCTTAGGCTCTAAGATCTTCAATTCTTTTCCATATAGTAGTAAATCGTGCGATCGTCCGGCAATCGTTTAACAATAGCTGAGGTGATCAATGGATGTGGGAGAAAGTAAGTAAGAATGAAAGAAAAAGAGGCTTTAGCTGTCAACAAAGGGAGAGTAATGAATATCGTGTACCGAGAGCGGAAATGACATTTGGGAGGCTGAGTTCTGGATTGGACGCTGCGGAGGTGTCAGAGCCGATATCGAAGTCGATGACTTGAGTAAGAAGATTGTAGCTGGTGAGAAAGTGGTGGTGATATGGTCAGCGCGATAATAGCCTATGTGAGGAGTCAGCAGATTCAACGTTCAATTGCTGCAACAGATTACTGCTTGAAATCTCTTAGGGGGTTCTAGTTTTGCCTCCGAGGATTGGGTGACCTTCATGTCATGAGCTTCAGTCACTGACTTGAGTATATCTATAGCAAGTGCTTGGAAAGCGTTGGCCTTGTGGTCGCGACGACTTTACTATGAGTGTTCGCTCTTCTGCCGCGCCGAAAGAATCAAATCATTCGGCACTTGGTGTACTCTCGTGGGGGGTTGTTCGATCTTAGTGGCTGCGACCCGTGCAAGCGATGCAATACTTGATTCAGGACGTGCACCTAATTTCGATATCTGTTGCCTTTCCACGAGTTGTATCTACTGTGGGTGAAAGGGAAGCATTTTTTTCCTTTGATGTCGTAATCCGTGAAACTTTTGCGTTAGGATGCTTCTTTCTTTACGATATGACTAGTATACTGAATCACGCAACTGATGGCTGCAAACCCTCGAAAAGCGAATAGGGGCTGACATGTGAAGAATTCTGTCTCGTCGTATTTATAAGAATCTTTCGTGTTCGAAAACATAGCTCAAGGGCTCCAATATTCTCTAGCCTTTGCAGCCTCAGCTGACATCAATACCCCTTACCCGTCTGATCAGAAATCTAGACATTTCTTTTCGACCAACCCTAACCTACACCGACCATTTCATGCCTTGTTATGCCGTGTACTTGACGTTCAGTAGCTATTGTAATCCCCTTGTGGATGGCAGTGCAGATCGACCGCTTTGATACAGAGCAGCCATCCAACGGATCATTTTGCCTTTTACGTCGAATTATCCCCACATTTATCGCTGCACGAAAAGTTGACACGGGAGACTAATCATCTTATTGAGAGTCCAGAGGATTAACACGAACCTTATGCTATGATTTTGCGACGCAAGCAAAGATTGTGCGTCGTATGATAGTAAAGGCGCCAAGCGAAATCACAATCAAACATTTATGATTTGATAAAGATATCAGACGATATTTTCAGCTGTATCACTTTGGTTTATGTCGTGATTCCATATGGGTACCACTAGGTGTCTTAAGTTGTATTATCTCAGCGATTCTTATGCCTCAGAGCCTGTAGTTGCATCATGCGTAGCAAAGTACGCTGCTTCATTTCGTCCATCTCATATAAGTACTTCTGTATAGCTCTCTTTCTCTTTCTTTCTTTCCTCTTATTAGAGACTCCCAGAGAATATTCGACCTTTAAGATGGATTAAGACCATCTCCGAGTTCAGCTTGAACGTGACCGAATCGTAGATAAGCGTGAACGAGACCGATTCACAAATCAGCGTGCGATTCCTCCTGCTGGACCTCATCAAGATGTAAGTTGTACCGTCTTTAAGACTTCTTCGAATGCTTCTCAGCACACGTAGCCTCAGTCCGACACACTAACAGCCTAAAGCGCTAACCAGTCCAACGCCTACGCTCGCCCACACCTCCAGGACATCCGTTTGGATCATCCAACGGTCTGCATTTTCGCGTTCCTGTACAAACACAGAATCTCTCCTTTAGTTCACCTACAAGCCAACGAGTTGTGGACACATTTATTCCGCCTGGGCAATCCAACACTCTGGATATCGGGATCTCTACTGTTTCCTATCGGCTCCCGATCCTACAACATCGGCCAGCATCAAGGCCAGCGCATCGTCCACCCTCTCCTCCTCCTCCTCCTCCTCCTCCTCCACGTCGTAGGAGTAGGGGTTATAGTAGAGGCAGACGCCATCGTGAAAGGGAAACCCTTCCTGGTCCTAGACCTGAAAGCCTGGTTTCTCGAGGAAGGGATCCCGACCCTAATAATGAACGACGTAGGAGGACTCATACTTGGTATCATGGTGGGCCTATAGTGTGGTACGAAAACGCGGAACGCCATCGCCAACAACGTCGAGAACGCGAAGACCGTGAGCAAGGGCATCGCCGCCGCCGACGCATAAAAGCTGTCCTCCCCTCGAATGCGAAGAAGCAGCGCAGGATTATCAATTAATTGATATGAAGGACTTGGGAATCATTGGTAATTGAAGAAAGAGAGTTTGTGTGGCCATGTTGGGCGAGCGGCACACATGGTTGTACAATAATTCATTCTCACGGATCACGAAGGGAAATCATCATTTGAATGAAGGACAATGGATTCTACTTACCAGATGGAAAAATATGGGAATAATACTCACAACCCCAAGCACAAGTTCCTACCACCTCATACGTCTGTCTACGACTTCTGTGTAGCCCTGAAAGTTTCAATTCAGTGAAAGCCTCTTGTTCCCCGTAGACTTGATTTTCCGACTCCCTTCGCGTGTGGGAATTTTGTCGTGAAAATTGTATCAAGTGCAGGTTCATGAACGTGAAGTGGGACTGTAGAGTACCTCTTGTTGTTTCGGCGACCATGTTGAGAAGCGTGAGTCATGATCTCTCCCACGTTCAAAGGCTGTCCTCCAAACACCAAGGATAGACGTTTTGGTAAAGGGAAGGTCTGGTCCTCATGAACGACTTTGTTATTCCATCGACTTTTCCTCTTCCTCCCACATTGCGATCCACTTGGGAACACGATCATCGTAGTACTGCCAATAATCAGGCTTATAAAATGGCTCGTGCCACCACTCCTCCGGTTTCGCGAGCCTTTGTTCATAATGCTCCGGTCGATGGTCAGGACTCAATTTGAGCATTTCGGTATGCGTGAGCACTCTACCTCTTGTGAAAATATATTGAAACAAGCTGTCGGTCCCAATTACAAGAGGATGTCGTAGTATAGGAGGCTGGATTGTTACGGCTTCAATCGAGTACCAGAAATTCTGCTCATCTCTTTTGAACTCGCCGTCGTAGGGCTGGTGTATGTGTGTGTGCTTGATTTGGAAAAAGCCATGGTCAATATGATAATCCGGCGTTGACGAGAGCTTTACGTTAAAGGCGTTGAATGGGATGATCCATGATTGTTGATCACCAGTCCTCCGCTGGGGACGAAGAGGATGGTTTTTGCAGTGGTCTTCAGGCCACATCATCTCCTCTATCGTCCAGCCTCGTCGAGAGTATTCTTGTACCAACGGCCTCTCCCAGTCGTCCAACTGCTGGAGCAAGTAGCCCCTATGTTGGCAAAAGGTAGGCAAGGGGAAGATGGCGTATGCTTTGTTCCATGTGATGAAGTTGACTACGACTGTGGAATGGGAAAGATCCAAGATGGTACGCAAAGGGTGATCTGGAGTCCCAACTACTCTGATCTCGCTCTCGGTTCTAGGCGTAGTAAAATGTCGAACCTGTACTTTGTTTAGTCAACGCAAAGGACTCTAGATGTCAAGGGTGTATACTTCGAACAAATCCTCATCAAGAAGAAAAGGTTCGCATTGCTCGGACTCGCGCGGGGCCCGGTCGGTACAGGATTCAGTGCTACCTAAGTACTCGCAAAATGAATCCATTTTATGACCCCGCTCAATGTAGATATCCAAAGCTGCCTTGGGCCACGTGACTCGTTCGAAGAATTGCACTGCGAATGAGCCGGTGATAAGAGCGTCGTAGAGACCCATCTGAGAGCGAAAGATTTCAGGTTGCTGTGCAAATCGCTCCAGCCTTTTGTCGACGTTCCATAGAATAGGTAGCAAGTAAGAGTAAAGTCCAGAGAACTTCTTGCACGTCCGCGTCAGATGAATAATATCTTGAATATCGAGGAAGTCGCATAATCTGCGAAAGACTGGGTACGGGTGTCGAGAGTCAAGGAGGTTGGTGATCATCTCCGAGAATGCCGGTCGCGTCATGTCGTACATCGGACCGTTCGTTTGATATTACTCGAGAGGGTGTCTTTGAATCAAGCAAGAAGCCATTCATCAATGTGGGAAGTCTCATTAACCTTATCATTGCGACTACAAGTGGGCTGAGTCGGTATGATCAGTTCAAGAAAGTGAAGCGGTCGATGAGCCCGTTCGCCTTGCTTACGTGATCGAGGCTGTGTTCCCGCTAGGCTCTTCGGGGCGTTAGTGTCTTCATTACTAAGAACAATCTAGCCCTAAGTCTTGACCTTTCGTGCAACTACCTCACCCCCCTCACCGCATCGTCCCCATTCAAACGCGACCACAAGAAATACTGCAGGTTGAACCTCAGCGCTTTCAACATCGAACGCAGAAGGATGAACGCCTTGAAAAGAGTCATGAGAGAGCATAGACCCGCAAACAACGTGGATACAAGAGAGAAAGCAGTGGGGCGAACACACGACTCAACGGTACAGTTTGGAGAACTCGGTCGAAGTTGGCTCCACCAGTGAACGATCTCAGGCATGACTCTACGATGAGCTCCTGGCGTGCCAGACGATATGAAGAAGCGGGATACTTATGAACATCGTTATCGAAATTCGCAGAGTGAGGACGCTCATCGGCATTCACGCAATGGTGGTTCGATGGCCCTCGGTGACCTTTGCCTAGCTTGGTGCACACATGGAAGGACACTGGAGCACAAGTTTACAATTCCCTCTCCTCGAGCTGAATCTGGGACACTAAAAGATCCACGCCATTGCGACGTATCCCGAAGTCATGGACCCGTGCTCACTGCCCCGCCCTCCTCTTCGATCCTCCCAAACGAAGGCACCAAGAGCAAGATATTCAGAGCAACCCATGACGTACAACGGCCAAACCATACGTGGTCAGGCAAGAAGTGCGTACGACAAGCCAAGCTCATACTCACGAACAAACGCACTCAACACACGTTCCGAATCATGGAGCGCCTCACTGACTGCGCCGAGCGTTGCTTTAGGTGAAACAGAGCAAGCTACCGACTTTGAAGAAGGAGAGCAGAGAGTAGTGGTGAATACCGATGAGGGATGAAGACAACAAGCTGTCAATGAATACTACAGAGAGTGCTACAAGACCACAGGGTGGGGCTGCAGTGGCAGTCAGCGTGCACTTGGTAATCTTTGAACTTTGAAGAAGGACAGCAGCGTTAGGTCCTCAATGTGTGTGCGAAAGTCTCCAACGAACCCTGCAGACTCGGTCGAACAATGAAATGCGGGCAATGGCAGGAAAATAGGCTGTCAATGAATGCAACAGAAAAATAGTGACTGCCTACTCAAATCCGAAGCTCAGCTCTCCAATTCTCGTCAAGATGACAACTATGCGTGACATAGCTCCTTGATCCTACGGCACGAATGTCTCCTCCGAGGCGCATTGACCACCAATCGTTCCTCCTCTACGCACATGGCGCGCGCGCTCACCTGCCTCCTCCCTCACGTCTCTCAATAAAAATCAAGTTAAGAGAAGGATCAATCATCGGGGTACACACTACAGTTGGAGGTTAGCTGGCATGACGCACGACCATGTTCAGAAGCCTAGAATGCTGTGATGACGGGCCTGAGCGGTTGCCAGCAACAAAAGAGAAGGTCACAGGTTTTAGAGACTTCAAAAGGAGAGAGATCGTGGGACCTGACAGGTCACAACGATATAGGTGCTCGAGGTTAACGGGAGCACGATAACGTCTCGCGATCTGGCAGCCATTGTGCTGCCTATCGAAAGTCTCAGCAGTGTTCGAATCTGGATGGACTCTTTTGGCTTATGTGGAAAAAGACATGGAAAGAGAACAAAACATCCTTCACATCAAGCACACGTTCGACAAATGATGGACAGATAGTACAAAAAGTCGGTGTCCAAGCAAAATGAGCCTCAAATCGTTAGACATGCGCAACAACGCGCTGTGAACAAAATCAATTACAGGCTCACGAAGGCGGCGACGGAGATATTGCTGGTTGCCAAATTGGCCCCAATTTCGGGGTGGCGAACATGGACTTAAATTTTTGCCTCAGCCCAGGTTCAAGCGGCGCCGACGCAGCTGTCAAGGATGTGGGGGCTCATGGACTCGATGAGCGGCCATGGGCTTTATCTGGACGAAGGTTTCAGCTTGGTCAAGCCCACGCCTCTCCTCCCACTTCGCGAGTCTAGACATCGAGGAGTCCACTTGCAAAAGGGACCACCTCTCGCCGCTCTCCTCCGACGGAAGACTCAAGGGACTTAGATTTTTATACAAAGTGCTCCCAATAATTGCTTCTGCATATGCGTCAGTAGCAACCGCTAAGACCTCAGAGTTGCTGATGGAGGAGAATCTACATTACAACGGTGCAGACGTCCACGTTGGTGATCTTCATAGCGTACGCAACTGTCAACAACCACCTCAGCTCCGCAATCATTTACAACGGCTTTAACTTCGACCTGTCAAAGGTCGATCTATCGATTCCTTATTTCCTTGGGGCGCAGCAGGTCCCTTGGCAACTCCGGCAGCGTCTTGTTTGGAGGCCAACAATCAGGACCGGATACGGCGATACGCTGTACCACGCTGAGGAATGGTCAAGGTCTAATCAATCTGCACTGCCCCTTCCGAAGATCAATACAGAGCGCGACCTCCCGTCGAAGCTGGAAACGGACATGCTGATGTACGAGGAGCCCGATTACAGCAATATGATCGACATGATGATTTGGAATTGTAGACACACGGACCTGAGTCCTGCACGTCTAGATAGCTGATGAGGTCAACTTTTGCACTGAGACGTCTTCAGCATGCCAAAGAAGGAATGGCTTTATCACAGAGCCGGCAACGGCGCTAGAGCCACCTTCGATGAATTATCGAGATCAAGATGTGGCTATAGACGACCAAGAATTGCCACTGCGTGACCCTCTTCATGCCCCAACATTCACCTCAATACATCTGCATCAGCAGACATGGAATAGACGGCAAGTAGAGATGCTGGTCCCAAGCCTCCTAGTAGCGGAGGAGGTGATTACATATCAAAGCCCTGCAGTAGGAGAATACTCGAGCATATCAAAAGACGAAAACCGGCATAAAGGCCTTCAATGCCGGCCTAGCTCTCAACTACCCTTCCTAAACAAAAAGAGTACCGGTAAACTCAGATTCGGCAATTGAGGTGCCAAATGCCTTGGTACAAGGTGCTCTGACGTGCATGAAGGAACGGCTCTAGCTCCAAATTCTTACCTGGTACAAGACAAGGATATCCTTCACTTTTTGCATCAAAGCTACTTGGGCTGGGTATTCCGTGCGCTACAATGGTATTCCGTGTCCGTGACTTAGTCAAGTGTTCCCAAAGCAGTAAACGCCGTCATTGAGGCTGGGACCGCTGGAGGCAAGTTGTGACGAAGAATCGGTGAGGACTGTGGTCTATTGCGGTCTCGAATCCAGCTACTCTGGGCCATCAATACGGATCGCTACAATGAGAGCTGATGTCGTTGCATGCCGAACCTTTGATTTTATGACCCATGTCACATCCCGAAAGCTGCACCTCGTCATATAGACCATAAAGTGGCAATCTTGCAATCCTTCACAACAACTTTCGGTTACCATGAAGGCGAAAGTGCCGACAGCTCGCCTCTCTTTATCTCCTCGGTCATTGTCAACAAGTTCTCTAGGGCGTGCTTATGTTCCTCCATCACACTCGGCGTCTTAGTAGAGTCCGATCATGACTTATTCTTGATAATCATTGCGAACATTGCCGACCTGTCGTTGAAATCTCTGGTCAAGATAACTCCGAGGCAGTAGCAACGTATATATGATTACTGAACCCGAGGCATTCCTAGATACTTAGCAGCGCGAAGGAAGAATCCCGAGGCATTCCTAGAAACTTGGCAGCGCGAAGGAAGAATCACGAGACTTTCCTTTACGGCATCCTTCACGGCATCCTTTAAGTCATCCTTTGGACTGGATAAGCTAACCTATCAAGGAAGGCTAACAGAATGTCTTCAGGTTGAATTTAGATCTCGATCAGCCTTGATGAACATCTATGAGTCACAATCAATGGGTCTGCTTTGGCTGAGGGAGTTGGCAGCCATCGAGCAGAACATAAATGAAGGTCTCCCCTCGAATTTGACAACCAGCAACGTATTTACTCAAGCTACTCTTGACAATCAATCAATACTCGCACACCACCATGTACTTCTCCCGATCTGCCCTTGTGGGCATTATGAGTCTGCTGTCATACGGGCTCACCGCCCCAACTGAAAGTCTCCTTCAACGTGATGCAACACACAACGGTCGAGCTACTACTTACAGCCTTAATGGTTATGGATATTGTGGACGTGTGTACGACCCCAGTACGTCTTCTCCAGCTCATCCCCGTTGGCATACATTCCATCATCAACCAGCAACAAACTCTCCCCTCACCCTGACTCCCAATCTTCCCCTACCCCCGACAGACAACGGCTCATTCACTTCTATCAGGCAAATCCTACGTCGCGGTCTCCCCTCCTACCTCGGTAGCGGCTCGAGCAGCGTGCGATGCACGCAGAAACTCTTCATTAAAAATCCTGCCACAGGAAACACCATCCAAGTTCCTGTGGCCGATAAATGCAACAGTTGCGTGACCAATGATATCGCTGTCAGCCCAAGCGTCTATAGTGCCTTGACTAACGGGGCTGCTCCGGGCAGGATCTCTGTGCAATGGTATGTTTGGAAGCCCGAGTCCGCGTTAGAGATCTCGGCTGATGTGGAATACGTGTTTAGGCATTTCTGCGATGGAGCTGGTGGCGCGTGCTGAAGTGGTTCGTGGAGAGGATAGAGGGCAAAGGAACCGCAGCAGTATTCATGGCTAGATTGGATAGTAAGATTGAGCGAGGCATCGAAGATACGCTTTAAGGTGACTTTAAGTGTTGGAGAAGGCAATCTTGATGTGTCGCGTGGAGCCATTTTTTCGTAGTTGGCTCGCTTTCTAGAGTTTATGATATCGTGATTGCGTGAGATAACCCGCTTTGATGCCCCACTGGAGATGTTGGCAATGAATTCGCTAGTTTTGCTGTCACCAAAGTTAACTTTAGTACATTCAACTACTTCTACTAGGGAGTCTGCATCATCTATCGTATCATCGGACCAACTTTTGGCTGCATGTCCGCTGGCGGCTACTTAGACTTGAGGCAGGATTTGCAGTTGGACGAGAAAGGGTATGAAGGCTAGTATATGACCAAAAGCTAGGTCGGCGTGCTACCAAAAGTTTGTGGATTCTTTTGCAGCATGCCGTCTTCCACGATATAGAAGAAGACACAATTAGCAACACACATCGAGCCAGCTTCCAAAATTTCTTGGATGCTATGTACTTTCAAGAGCTGGATGTAGACGATGTCATAGGTGCAATGTCATAGGTGCAAACCATCTTGTTCCCCAAAAAGTCATAACGCCTAACAAGACTACCGTCTAGAATGGGTAAGTCCTACGCTCCTTCCATAATAGTAGCACTGCCGGAAAAGACCTTGACTATTTTTCCTTCGCCTTCAAGTAAATCCTAATGAGCTCAAACCCACGTAGAAGAGATATTGTCTACGAAGACCCTTAATATCGTTTAGAACCTAGTATTTATAACTAAGATCTAGTTATGTATCTATTCCAAGTACTAGACTAATAGTTCCTAAATTAGTCTATTAAAAGTGTCTTAGTAAATTGGAAGAGATGCTACTACTATATTATAAGGCAACTCGAGAATATAGTGATAGTCGCGCGTAGAGACGGGGTTGAAAGGGCTTTAAGAATTATATAAATACTAATTCTAATATATCTATGTTGTACAAGCCTAGATCCATCTTGATCGATCAAACATAACACTTGAATGGCCTCAGCTTTGGTGACATGCCTGGGTGGTTCATTTTATTGAGTCGCCTCTCGGGTGGTGATCAAACGTTGCGCGTTGTCCACCATCTCTATATATTTGTTGACCAATAGGGATGCTCACCCCGCAACATGCTAACTTAGAATGCTCGAGACCTCAAAGGCGGATGGTTGACGCTAATGAGATCGATTTGCAATCTCAGAGCTATACAATGTTATAGACTGTTGGATACTAATTGACTGGTGGACTATACAGAATCCGCGCTTATCCATTCAAGGTCTGCATATGTTGGAGATCCGTAATGACCTTGCCAGATTGCTTGGTCTAAATGAAGCGAACTCCGCGGGTCAAATGCCGTCCTTGGATGAGCCATTTCTTAGAGTGAACCTTGCATAGAATGTCCTCCCCTTGCAGCAGGGTGTCTCTCTAAGGTGCATGAGTACTGCTGTTGCCGAAGGTCCCAGAATGAGGGAACACTTACGTACATGGAACACTCACGTATATAGCGAAGCAACGAAGGCAAAGACCAAAATGGCATCATCTGGACCGTCGCTAATCACTGAATGATCGCTTACTCTGTCGTGAAGCTGCGTCCCTCAATTGGAGCCGAATGGGGACATTTCAGTCTCGAAAGTGCAGATCGCACGTCAAGTCATCGGAGCTACTCCCAGTTGAACCCTGGCGTTGCATTTTGGCTACTACACCTCCACACCTCCTATAGAAAGATTGGAGGTCGAGATCTCACGGGACCTAGCTGTTCAGCCTCATCCTTTGCCTGTGATGAGCTGTGTCTTCTCATGACAAGGTTCGCATAGTCTTAAGAACTACTTGTAACGTTCGCAACGCGTTCAAGAAACCATGTTATTGAAGCTATTAAGTCTCCTGTTACCCCTCATCATCGCCAATTATCTGTCGACGATGGCAACTAGGATGAAATTCCTTTTCTTACCTAGTATGCCTCATGGAGGCTACTTCTTCGACTCGGGTAAACAAGCTCACTGGTCCGCTTTGAACCTTTCATGCTCTTCATTAGCCTCTTCTTGCTGCTCCTGGCCCCAACTCGCTCCTTGTTTTCCTATAGTCTTCTGCTTAATTCCATGCTGACGTAAGATGCTCTGTAGCACGACCTACCTTGAGTCTTCTGTCGCAGATGTTCTCATCCAAACAGATCCGTCCGTCAAGTAGCTACTTGACGTCGCCATCGCGCCTGGCGCCGCCTTCGTAGCGTCCAAATATAGCGACGAATAAACTTAGAGTTCGTAAGACGTTCTCCTCATTCTCTTCCCGATGCCGTTGTTCTCTTTTCTCTCTTCGAGCTCTCTTTATACCTTGCCCGCCTATCTTCCAAATGTTCCTCTTTTTCTTGAATGTCACTCTTTCACATTCTATCTTCATTCTTTCTTACTCCTGGCGATCACGTCCCATGCCGATAGTGTGAATACAGGTCATAATCTTGCCCCCACCTATGCGCATTTAAAACTACGGCTCGATGGTCACTCCCACTCAGGCGACCAATTTCATATATGCCTTAGTCCAACTCTCTTCATCGCATATTTCGCTGTTCTAGATTAGGGTTCTCTCTGCTGGGGTGGAGGAGCCGATAAAGGATTTCAAAGCCTCGTGCAAACCATGCTTGCGAATAGTGAGATTGAGAAGAGTAATAGTTGCTGAAGGGATGGCTGGGAAACCTCCGCAGCGCTTTTCGGCGTAAATAACGGCCATCTCATAATATGTAAAGAGGGAGAGCATGTCGCTTGGAATAAGGCAATGGCGGAGACTGGCGGATACCTGGGGCTGACGGACAAGCTGAGGCAACAACTCGATGAAATGGAGCAAGGGGCAAAGATAGTAAGTACAGCTTTCTGTGTCTCTGACGTTGCATTATACATGGCATTATATGCCTTTGTACATGGACTATGAATACAAGTGAGGGCCGCTATAGTAATGAGAACTTATTACCCAATACAATTACATCTCCCTGAACCCTTACGTTCCCAACGAATGGGTCGTTATTCTGGGCGGACGGATCTATCTCGCACAATCTCTCACCTTCGTTTGTATGTCTTATCGAGCCCGCGATGGAGTACCTAAGCAACCGCCCTGGATTGAGGCCCGCAACCCAACTCCTCAACATCCCCATCTAGAGACCCTTCTTCTCCCTTAACGCCAACAACCACAGCACCAACCGCCAAGCTCTCACCCGTGTATTAGCGAATGCAACAGTCAATTCCGCCGTTTTCTTCCACACCTTCTCTATTACTATGACCTCCCGCACAACTTTTATCAGCTTACGAACAAATGCAAGCATTGTTATTAGGGCAATTATATAGCATCTCTCCTTCTTGTCCACCTCTAGTCACTACGCAGAGCGCGCCAACCCCCTCCTCTCCGAAGAGCTCTCGTACACCAGGATTCCGGAATCCAACCTTTTGGCAGCAATGGTCAGCAAGGTCTTCGGGCCAGCAACAGCCGCAGCAGCATTCAGCATCACCCCTAGCGTTGACCCAAGAAACACCACCGCAGCAGTAGGCACCGTCACCGCCCTTGGCCCAGCAAAAATCTTTAACTCAACAATGGACACCACTGCTGTCAACCTTTCCACAACAGCAAACCTTCCTACTACCGCAATAACAACCTTACGACGCCTCGAACGCTCAGATGCTGCAATGGCTCAAGGTATACTAAGAAAGTATGGATCGAGCCACTCAAGCCAATTTCCAGGCCATGCAAAGCGCTTACAGTGGTGGTACAGTGGACCCCACTGGGATGAAGAGTGGCGGGGGTGGAGGCGATCCATTCGGTATGATTACAGGAATGGGGATGTCGGGGGCCGCGATAATGGGAGGAGCGGGATATGTGGATCCTACTGGAGCGAGCTACGGGTGTTCGGTTATATAAGCAGGATTATTGGATTTGTAGAGGGAGGTGGTCAAGAACAAGAGTTGACCTTTGGGAGACGGAGGGGAGAGGGTGCTAAGATGGTTTTAGACAGGGAAAAGGCGAAGGAAGATATTGATAATTATAACGAGTGTTAGATCTGATGCAATATTAAAGGTGCTTGTAATCGTATAATGAAGTGAAGATATTGTAACAATCCAAGGCGCTAGTATTGTCAATTTCGCCTTCATCGATAAGTGCGTGCTAATTGTACATCAAGACGGTGGCTTCAAGTGGCATCCTCATCCATACCCCTATGGGCTCACTGCTCAATGTTATTAGCGAATCCAGGCCTCTGTGAAACTTAGTCGAGCGAAAGAGGTGCTAAAACGTAATAAGATTTACTCCAACTCATCGTTATCACATATGCACGCTCTGCGGCCTTGCTTGGAGTTAATGCATAGTAAGTGCCTCGTTGTGTCTACTAAAGAAAAATTAAATCACTGAGGATTCATTATGCAGCCTGCTGTTAGCGCCAACAAAGCGTATTTCTTTTTCAAATATCCCCTAAAAGAGCAATTATTCTACTGATAAGGCTGTAAGCAATAGCGCTAGTGAATACAGAGTATAGCTTCTCAGAGGCAAAACAGCTTTCAGGACGAGACGAGTGCTTGCAGAGATAATAATAATGTTTAAGAGAAAACAATGTGTTCTTAGATCAATAAACTGCATTTGAATGCCCTCTTTGCTGTCGTTCCCACCAACAAGAGCTCTCCTCGCCGTCGTCTACGCATTCTAAGTACTGACTTGCTCTTTACGACCCAGTGTAGCTGCGGACGGCGTCCAAGTAATCCTAGCATTGACTTCATCGGAGCTAGAGCAAAGTGTCATAGGCTCAGCCACAAAGGGAAACGATATAAGTGACTCTCGGCTCTGACTAATTCCTGCTCACGCTCTCATCATGCCCATTTCGGCTCCTCCTACTTTGCCAGTGCCATTGAGGTTGCTCTCTGCCTGTAGCTTCACCGTCAGACATTTTCGCAGCTGGCGCAGCATGAGCAGGTAGGTCTACGAAACAAGCTTCCTTCTTCGACCAGCCGCCGACTGTCTCTTCGAGCTGGGTCTTCTTGCTCAGGGCTGTTGAACGTTTCTTTTCAATAGAATTGTTCTCTGCCTTGTAGCTCCATCCTTATCCTTAAACACTTGCACAGGGTGTATAGTGATGCTGAATCGGATGCTCTATCTCTCTTGCGTCATGGTATTGTGTCAAAATGGCTCCAAGGAAATGAAGAGTGTCAATCCCATCATGACCAACAGCAGACTTCGAAATTGGCTTGCTTTTGCATTGTGAAAGGGAGCCAGTCGACACTTGCCCCGTCAATAGGACCTTGTTCGTTGACTAAAGCTTTATACACGTTAGCAACCCTGGAAAAGCTCTAACATTGAAGACCCTACCGGCATCGCCAGCGACATGCTTTTACGGTCGTGGGAGACTTCTCACGCTCGCCTTGTTCTTTATCTAAAGGCGTGCTTCTTCTGTCACTGAGATCGTGGCAGCAATGCCAGTAAAGAGACGCATAAGAAAAGCGTACGCCGGCCGGAAGTAGGATGGACAACAGTGCTATCATGAAAGGGAGTATCTAGGAGAAGTTAATTTACATAGACCGAAGGATTAGGGTTAGGATAGTTAAGAGACGCATGGATAAGAAGGCGAGAGGCCAGAGGCCATAAGCAATGAGCCATAGGTTAATGAAGGTCCATGTAGAGGAGGGAGAAGAAAACAATCGCTCGTGGTCCCACGCGCCAGATGATGATGTAGAATTCTAGGATTACGATGATGGCAGCATCTGTAGGAGGTACCAAAGGGCTACCGAAAATTCCAAAACAGAAAAAATCCTCAACAAATAAAAGCAGGTGTCGTGCGTCTATCCCCACAATCGACGCATCCTTTACCAAATTATTAACATCTCTTATCTGTTTTCTAGCTGCCCTTCCTCTCTACTCTCTGGCTTGTACGTCAAATTACATGCTGCCCGGAGACCTTAAAAGGTTGAGGATTCCTTCCAATGATCTTACAAAAGCAACGAGCCGGAACGTGGAGAGCTTAAAGATCCAGGTTGATGATTTTGTCATATATTATATTGATTCTATGTCACCAGTGCTATTTATGCACGTAATGCAAATGGGGGTATCTTATGCTATTTCATGTCCCCTGAACGCCTCGCTTCATTTATCCATCGTTCAATCAAGCAAGTATTCCACTGGCAGGTTTTATGCAGACAGACACCTCGCTTGCATGCACATTAAGAATAGTTGGAAAGTAAAATACCTCATCGTGTATGCCATCAAGCTCTCCTCGGCTGCACTCCGGTCAAGCCGCAATCTTATGCTTCCTCCCAATCGCCTAAATTCCTGCCGCTTCCACCCATCGCGCGAGCTCATTTTTCAAGCACGTGTCCTCATCCTTGAAATGTGCGATGGCGTCGGTATATTTGATCGTGTCGAAGTAGTTTTGCAGGACAACTTCGACATGGGCGAGACCTGTGTAAGGATCTTCTGGGATTGCAATTATGTCAGCGCTAGGAGATTGTATTGCTTTGATCGGCTTCGACAACTGGTCTTGCTTTGAAGGCGCAAGGCTCTTGGTTGGTCGCCGCTTGATGTTGGGGGATACCGGTTGAAGGGGAGAGCGTTTGGAGGCCAGCTTGGCGTTTATCTTGGTGGGCGAAGTGGGCTGAACATTCACGCCGACGTTAGAGGTAAGAGTGCGGGTGCTATCGCAAGCTTCTTTGTGGGTCGCGGTGGGTGAAGACTTAGTGACACTCTCGTCGTGGCGGTCAACTTCATCAATCCAGATATTCGCATGAGTCCCTTGCGTGATTGGCTTTCCAAATTCGCAGCCATGGTTCTCTTCGTCCTCGTCCTCCACGGGGTTAACACTAACTGTTGCAGCTTCGACTTCTAGCTTTGTCACGCGTAGATTCTGTATCTGAGGCTGGGGTCTGCTGGGCCCGAAGCACACAGACCTCTCAAAGTCAATAAAGAAGATCGACTTGCTCTGCTTATCCCACAACAAATTGCGCATTGCCACATCGCGTTGGACAACTCCACCACGATGTAGCCCCTTGAAGGCTTCTTTCGCCTGCTCTGCAATCTTGATCCTGCTGTCGGTGGGCAGATCGATGTCTGGCGGGAGGCGGTGGAGCGGCTCTCCAGCATAAGACATGAACATCATATGCGTTAAACGGGAGCGCGCTGAATACGGATATGCCCATTCAAGGTGGATATTTCCAAGACAAACCGGGATGCTGGTGCCTTGAAAGGACGCAAGATGATCGTAAACGTTCCACTCGTGAATCAAGTCAGACACCCACACTTCTCTAGTCCCTTTGGCGGACACGGTGTAGCCGTGGGAGCTGAGAGTTACTTTGAACATGGCGCTGCGAGAACCACTGATTAGTCGGTCCTCCACGTCGGTGTCAAGATCCACGGCAAGCTGCGATTGTATCCTCTCCAGGAACGAGGATTGCGTAATGGTATGGCGACGAACACCGGAGTTTGCAGCGAGATGTTTATCGAAATTGGGGCACGTATCGTCGAGTCGAGTGCCGCGTAGCAACCCGAGCAAGCAAAGTTGACTGCAGTAGGAGCGGTATTGACGATTGTGCCTATTTGTGCCGGATGGTTTGCTGACTTGTCCTTTCTTCGCTTGCGGAGGGGGACAGGGAGAATCTAGTAAGCTTTGGTCATACTTGTCCTTGAATGAGTCCTTGTACTTGTGATAGGGGTCATCATCTTCATCATCATCATCACCCTTTTGGCACTTTGACTCTGGTGCGCATGAGGTCGATGAAGATTTCAGTAAGCCTCTAGAGCGGAGACAATACGGCGACCTGTCGTCGCGACCAATGAGCTTTCTGCGTGCCTTGTAGGCCGAGGGTCTTCCCTCTTCTCGAACAGTCTCCGGAATTTTGGCAAGCATTTCTCCGTAATCTTCTTCCCAGCGTTTCAGTAAGCTTTCTGCAAATCCTGTCCAGCCTGCGGGAAGCCTCGGAGATCGAATAGCTTGGAGGAAAAACATCAGCACGCGCCCAACAGCTGTCATGTGAAGAGAATTCGAATTCTTCTTCCCGTCATCGGGCTTCCAAGCGGTGCCAGCCTGTAAGTCATCCACGGGAATGCACGGATAGTAATACAAAGTGGTCGGATCATTTCCCGCAATATAGAGAAATACGAAAGTTTGCCCAGTACAAATGTATCCATGCTGCAAGCGACTGTTCACCATGTAATCGAAGGTCTGGGTCATCACAGCCGCGACGAGAAGCTCAGCGTGATCGACCACAGACTCGCGTTTTTCGACACGATTCACTACCTCCGCGAGAGGATCCATGTCCCGCAAGCCGTCATGAAGGGTGGGGATGGTCAGCTTGTGCGGAGCCTTATACTCGATGATGAAAGCCGGCGTGTTCCCGACAATGCAAATCTGATCAGCATAAGTATAGCCCTGCTTCTGGTTCTCCTGATTTGGTTCAGAACGTATGAAGCTTTTTGGTGTACGGGGCGGATTGGTGTTAGGCTCAATGGCAAGATGTTCGAGACGGGGGATAACTTCGTCCTCGTTGTCAATACTATTCCCGTGATTCTCGAAGTAGACTCTACCACCCAAATTGAAGGTGTCGGAGATTCCCTGCTGATCGCTCATTTTCTCTAAGATCTCGGTTACAGGGTCTTCTATTGTTTGCCTGGTAATTGATGCAAGGTCTGCCTCTGAAGAGATGATTCTACGCGCCACCTTGGTGCCTGTGTTCTCGATGAAAGATAGAGAATCGAAATGATTGGTCTCAAAGAAGGTGGGAGTGATCTGGGCCAGCTCGTCCCAAAGCTTTTGTTGAATATCCGGGAAGCTGTCCCATTTGCAGAATCTTTTGGGTATCAACTTGCCATTGGGACTGGTCATACGACCTCCTGTAGTTTCAGTGCCGGGGGGTTGGGATTGACGGTGATCCTGCATTGATAATTGTTGTGGACAGCATCAAGAAACGCAGGGACGGAGGTAGGCTCACGCTCCTTCTTGTATTGTGCGTTATCTGTGGTGAGCTGCGTATTGTTGGTCGTGAGCTGCGTATTGTCTGTCGTGAGCTGTGTGATCCTTGCTTCCTGTTGTTCAGACAACTTCTTGTACCATTCCAGGGTGCCTTCTTTTGGTTCTGGCTCCATCTCTTTCGGTCGACTCTCGAACTCTTGTATCACGTGGCAGTCTTCGTGTCAGTCTCACGAGCGCTGAGTGGCAGCGCTTTGATAAGCCAACAGACTGATTGAGGGGATCTGGGAGTGTCTTTGCGATTGAAGAGCGAAGGATGAGGGTGAGAACGAGCGGTCAGCTTCGAGGTAGGGTTACGTCAGAGATGAGAGGCGTAAGGTGGTACAAGGTGGAGCCAGACGTGGCTGCAAGCCTGATTGAGGCTATGTGAAGAGTGATGAGGAATGAAGGACACGAGTGAATATGAGATTATTCACGCTACCCCTCCGACATCGCTGTTGGGATCAGAGGGGTGTGTCATTGGGTTGGGTGTCGGTGAAAATTACCTGTCGCTTGCTTGTTTACGTTGGGGGTTTGTTTTGATCGGACGGAAATATTCCGTCAAACCGCGGATTCAATGACGCAATGCTGACTCAGCTACAAGTTCAAACTCAATTGAACTCTCCCTCTAAAATTCTAAAATTTCACCTCTCATGATTGACTATTTGCTGCCTTCAGAATGCGCACGACAATGGTAGAAATGCATCAAGCATTGCACACATGCGCGCATGGTTCTTTGCAGCTGAGGAATGGTCGCCTACTACGTTTTTATAATCACTCCGGCCTCGACTACCATACAGGCTGTGGCCCGGATTGAGAAGGCAGACTATGCTTACGTGTAATCACAATGAGGGTTGGTAGTGTGAGATCGAGCCATCGAAGCTTCTTCAAGCGCAAAGCAGCCCGACAGCACTCTGTGCGAGCCAAGCTGTCAACCTGCATGCTCGGGACATTCCCCACAGCGTCTCCGCTGTTACGAATTTGACGCTAGGTCGTGCCCTCCTGCCAGAAGCTGGCAGGTCTTACAAGTTTGGAAAGAAAGAAAGAACACAAAGTCTAGAAACCGAAGGTGGTCAAAGTCAGAGATACAGCCCTTCTGGTGACTTTGTTCGACGCATCTTCCCTTCAAGTCGTGGACGAGGTATTGTAACGCTAACAGTGTTGTCTCAATCCCATCAATCACAAGGTCGGTCAATTCACTCATCTTACATCTTCAGAAATCCTGTTCCTTGATTCGGAAAGTCGTTATGTAAGCAAGGCACCCTTGGATTCGATAGAAGGGACGCCTCTAGGTCACCACTGACTACTACAGTCTACGTTGTTTCTCGAAATCAAGGCACTAACCAGGGATGCACGGAAGGATTTCGAACTTCAGGAGCAGTCAATCCAACTTGGCCTGGGCCTTGTCAGTCTCAGTCATCATCTAAGTATTGAATATCACGTCAGGGCGCTGGCGTTCTCTGCATATACAGAATGAGTGATTCATACAGTGGGTCTCCTGCGGCAAGATCAAAAGTATGTTTGTTGACAGCCATCGGTAACCCTGAGATGGGGTGCCGGATTGCCCTTACCTTTGTTGTAGGTCTACTGTGCCCCTATTCTTTGCTCGTTTTGGGACACCCTCACACCTCGCATTCTCCCTTTCCAGATACTTGGAAACCGGAACAGGTCAAGCACATCAGACACTTGGCAGCCAACTTTGTATAATGACAAGCAAATGTCACATTCTGTCAAGCTAAGGCATTCCCCGTGCTGGTTGCGTGTGAGTGGAGCAGTGGATGGGAAAGCCCATCTAGACCCCATGATGCTGTAATGGTTGACATACCCTGACCCCTGCAACGGGAGACGACAGCTTCGCTAGCCAAAAACGGTAATGAAATCTGGGCTCTTACCCCTGACTCAGCGGGGGTATCGGATAAGCCGCAGAAATGGTGGCAGCCTCGTCCAAATTCCTTGGGGTCATCTCCGACCGTATCCCTTTTAAGGTCGTTGCGAGGTAGAAATGACGATATCACACTTTGAGGATTCGCTGGTCAGCCAATGCGGAGTTGGTCGACCCGGTTTCTAAGATAGCAAATCTCCGTTCTGGAAAGGGGGCTCTCAAGGCAGAGGTCTATAAGACTGGCGATCTTCCACTCTTGCATCTTTCAATCTTTCAATGTTCTAACTCTTGCACCTTCTCCCTCTGGCATCTTCTCACTCTTGCATCTTCTTACTCCTACGTCTAGCTACTCGTCGCACATTCTAATTGTTGATTCATCCACCATCTGTCGACCTGATCACTCTTGCCATCCGCGGTGATCTTTACCTGCAACAAGGACTATATCATGCCTTCGACGTACACTAAAATTCCGAGGGGTGGACAAGATAAGACAGATGCACTCATACAAACATCCAGCGTAGAGGCCGCTATTGAAAGGTAATCCTGCTTCCTCCTCTGTATTACCTCCTGGTTGGGACTGCGGACATCGTGCAAGCCTATCGAGCGGCCCGACAGTTTCCGTACTCGTCGGGCCCCAAAAGGTTGATATGTCTATGTATAAGCGGCTCCTCGAATTTTATGCTCCCACAGCGCCCATCAAGCTTGGGTGGCTGCGCTCGTGGTTTCTGGTCACCCCAAATCACGAACCCGACGTATGGCGGGCATTTCAGCGGTGGGCTACCACTACGTCTCTTGAGGTTGCTAAATGGACAAACAAGACTTCAAAGAAAGGAGAAGACATGTGGCAGAAGTCGGTTGACCTACTCTGCCGTCTGGAAGTCTTTCGAAATGACCTCGGTATACAAGCCAACTTCGAGCAGCTGATCACCAAGGAATTGGTCGATATCTTTCAAACGTCGCGACACTTCGGATGGCCAACGAAAGCGACTCAGAACACTGTACAGATTGTCATCAATGGCCTCAAGGACTACGAGCAGACGGCCATCTGGACGATCCTAATGCAAGAAATCATTCAGGCGCTAACGGCTAAAGACAGGTCTCAGAGGGCCAGCTACGATCAATTCGCTGAGCTGTTTGGCATTAATAAAGCCTTCACCGCCCACGTCGTTCCGGGGTTGTTGGAAGAGATTTGGGATACCATGGACGCCGAAACATGGCACGCTGCTCAGGAACAACCTGACATGGATGAAATCGACCCTAACAACCGTTTCACAGAGATTGTTGAAGACAGTGTCTCTTCTGGCTGTGTCGAGTCCAAGGCCAATAGAGGCAAAAGCAAAGGCAAGATGGCTATAGGTTCGGACGAACGAGAACGCAAGTCCAAAGCGAAAGGCAAGTTCAAAGAAATCGAGTCTGCCGATGAAGAATGACTAGATTGACGAGACTGCGCTTGCAGAAGGACCATCATCCATGCCAGTTATTGGGCACAAACGCAAACCAAAGACAGAGTGAGACTGAATGTACTGGCACTTGGTTATATGTATGGCTCACGTTGAGGTACAGGGGCTGGCAGACATTGAGAGAGGGATCCATCATGGACATAGTGAGGGAGGCTGGGTATATTATTGGGGATGATGACACTCCTTTCCCCTTAATTGATCGCTTCCAATTCATTCCCTCTGATAGTGTACCCGACCTGCAATCAAATTGCGTTTACATACACGGCTTCTATTCCCTCGTTTCCTGCCCTAAGCAAGTCTGACATTCATGGATATGATGCTCGTGCGCATCTTCTCTGGTGCAGAAGATTATATTCTCTTAACCCCTCGTCTCGTGAAGTCCAGCAAAGCGCATGCTGCTAAATCTCCGAGTATTAGCAGCGATAATAAACGTGTGGGCTGGTAGACCTATCATCGTGTAAGGGAGACGTTGGGATAGTAGGAGTGCGTGTTGAATGCTACAAATCGTTAAGAATTGAAGTGATTGAGGTGATTTCAATTCTCTCAATTGTCAGAAATTGTGCTATCGACTGCTGAGTATAATATATCAATTACTACGCACGTCTACTACGCTCGGAGGTCTTTACTCTTCGATGCATTGTGACACTATTAAGATGAGTCAATGCCCTTGAGAACCTCACTGTCGGTAGGGGAACGTTCAGTCTGTGACTCAAACAAGCTTATCGGCCAGATTTAAAATTTTGAATTGCTTGGACACCAAGACGAGGGGATGAGAGAAGAACAGGGAAAGATGAGAACATATCTCAATATCGCTGACTAAATAAGAACAGACTTTGCTACGTGTCTGGACGTACAGGAGGATACAGGGGTGTTAAGACTCTTAGTAAGTGGATGAAAGCATGCACAGAGTCTCAGAGACTGAACGAAGACTGCTCCGCAGACCTCCAGAGACTTGTGCAGTCGTGTTTGAGGACGGATTTTCATGTTGAGAGGATGAGAAACTAGGGGAAGGTATGGTCCATCGAGTGGGCTTTTAGGAGGCCGACTGAAACGACGCGGGGGTCAAGAGAAGAGAAGATCTAGTGGTACGCGAGGAGCTCTCATGTAGTAATAATGTCAATCGTTAGAGATGCTCCTGCAGGGAGCATTCCTTTGTAAATTAGCATGAATTTCGATCGACTATGATTTGTACTTGCAAGCGTCCACTTACTCTTGCTCCCATCGGTCGTGATGCATCCACATGAAACGCCTAGCAAGCGTCAAGAAAACAGTCCTTTTGTATAAGTTGATCCAGGTGCACGACGTCCTGTGTTCGAGCATGAGAACAACGCATCGAGAAATTAGGTGAAATCGAACGATATGTAGCAAGATAAGCACGAAATTTAGCAAAAAAAATATTAACAGACCAGGTGACCAAGAAAATAACATAGATTCTCTACGTTTGGCATCTCTTCACAAGCGTGCAAATGTCTCACATCTCATCAAATTTCGGGCTAGATAACGAAAGTGATTGGACAGTACTATGAAGACAAGCTGGTGGCGACATAATGACTGCGTGTTATGCTCGATGTGGAGTGTGCATATCTGCATAGCTGCTACAAAGCATAGTCGTTTTTAAGCTAATAAAACTGTAAGAATGACTTAGTTGCATTGAGCGAGACAAAACAGCTATGCTAAAGTATCTAGGACCGTCTATGAGGTAGCCGAAGCTACCTAATAGTGGCGATTCGTACGCACGAGCTTGTTCAACTGAAGGCTGCTCGATTCCCGCAGCGAGTGAAAGCTTTATGGCGAATGTCAAAAGTCTAGCTATGCGAGTGAGGAATTTGACGATGACTTAAATCGTATGATTACTATGCATTTGGCTTTTTGCTTAGGAATTCGACCACTTCCGTGGTCAAAGCTTAGGCTTTGGCCCATTTCCCTCAACAAATGTGCGTATAGATAAACCGTATTTTCATTAAAATAGTCTAACCCCTGAGAAAGGACCTCTCTTATATCAAGTCCGAGCGTGAACCGACTCTATGTTTGAAATTGCTAGCTCTCTAGAGCCTAGCTCCCAAAACTTGTTAGCAATAAGGAATAGCTATAACGAGAGCCATTTAACATGGCCAATATTACAGTTACATTGGTGATTATCTTCCTCCTGCCTTTTAATGCACAGTTCGAAGCCTTAAATCGTCTACATCTGCAAGCCCATCTTCCGTAGCTGGTGTTTATAATCTGACCTTCAATGATAGTAGACAGCGTCAATCTAGCCACGGCGTAGATGAGATCACATACAAACTCGGGGAATATCCTGTCCTTGAGGGGCGCAGGAGAGTTTTAGCAGCCTTGCTAGAATCCGTATTGTGTAATCTGAAATTCTCTGTAAACATATCCGCTTCGAATGCTGCAATAAACGGCGATGAGGCAGCGATTCCAGTAGTGCCTCTTACAAGTGAATGTATTGATGGCTGGCATGATCCAACAAATGCATATGGGTAGGCCGAGCCGTGATGCCAAAGATGAAGAATTTCATGTTCTAACGAGGTCTCAGATGGTCCGCGTTCTTGAGTCGGCAGGTGAAGACATGCTGATGATGATGATGATGATGATGATGATGATGACGAGGATCGGAGCAGTTTGTTTGCAAAAAATTTCAGAAAACCCCCAAGCATTGGCAGCTTGAGTGTCAACGCCTTTTTGGTTGATTCATCACTGCCTACCAAAAGTGCGGGCTTCCAACAACGCTCTCGTGGATTTGGGAATTTGTAACATTCCGAAAGATATGCAAGTCCACGATTGTAACATTGTGATTGCTGCCTAACCTCTCTCCAGCCTCGGGTGAAAAGCGCACAAGTAGGGCCAGGCAACCCGTATTTCATGAGAAGTATGAGTGTAGGATTGATGGACTTGCGCTTAGGGAAGGAAAAACGCCAGAGTAGGGTTCTAAAGTTTAGTTCTGGACGGTCCATACCTGGCGCTGCGATTAGCTAACATCTACAGCGACCGCCCAGATTAGTCTAGAGCATACAGTGTTGCCAAAGCATATCTCCTTGTGCTTTTGCGGTAAGGTGTCCGAGAGACACATGACATGTTGCACTTATCTGCGAAGAAAGCCGCATTTCAAAGGTAGGGCGATGGCTGAAGTCCAACCGTTAGCGGTCTTGGACTGATGAGCTTTCATAGAGAACCTCGACTTACAGGCAGTAGACCCTTCTGTCATCACTAATAGGTCAAAACTAGGGGAGTGCGAGTTTTGCGGAAGTTAGCTCGCAAAAGATCATCTACCATCCATACCGCTTGCGTACGTAGTAGGGTCGGAGCTCGTGACGGTGAAGTCTTTGACTAATCTGCACTAGCGAAGCTGGCCTGCGTACAGGCCTTGAAATGGTCAGATAAGGTCCTAGGATATTAAAAGGTCGCAGGATGGGTATCAGGAAAAGCGATTAGACGACTAACCTGCACGATATTAGCATATTATTATTCACAAGGCATGCGACGATGAAAACACTATGAATAGTGGCGATAGGATGAATACAGTAGAGTTAACAATGCAGTGAGAGTCCATGGACATGGAAATGTGTCTATAGACACTGCGTGACTACTAAAACGCTGCAATCCAGTGGCTGAATACACGTTAGTCCTTTCTAGATGCTTGTAGGTAAGGGTGGGAAATTGATGACTTGTTGAGACATGTAGCTGCACCACGGCCACTCTAGAGATCTCGAATGCAGAGACGGATTGTCCAATCGATTCGTCGTCGACGGTTTCGCAGACAATAGACTTCATAGTTTTATCAGCGCTTTGAATTACGGTATAAAGCACACAGTTCTCATCAAGATTGCCCATGGTCTTGACTAGCGTGTTAGCATTAAACGCTTTTCCTTGTGGATAGCGAGAGTGTCTGTGCTGTTCATTGCGCAAGGCGTCATTGCAGCAAGACTGCTGCTAATGTTTGATCGCGCATTCGACGTAACCATCGAGGTGAGGGTCTAGATTGAGATGTGGCTCAGAAGCGGAAAGCCTGGTGGACGGCTCACGAGACAGCCCCAGAGCTGTCAGATCTGATGGTAGTATGCTTAGCTTGAGATATATTGGGAAACTCTCGCACGCAACAGTGAGTTAGTGCCACATCGTGAAATTTGCCGCATTGGAGAATGAGATTTCGAAGCGAGGTTCAAAGCACGAGCTGTAAAGAATGCGCGATGGTAAGGTAAGGCTTAGAGGATTGAGGCGCCAACGTGAACCAACATAGAGCGGACATCTAGGTCTTTAGGATTTCTAGGTAAATGGATGGCAAAGCCTTTGTGAATTTGAACGCTCAAGATACCTTCCTTCTTCAACAGATGGACGTCGCGAAGGATTGGGCTCTTTACTGCTTAAGTTGGGGTGAGATTCATACCTCCCGTGATACTGTGAGTTATCTAGAGCAGAAAGCTACGAGGACTACTACCTATTATGCTTCGTAAACGCGATAATGGCTAAGTATAAATGAACTAGTCATCACATAGCAATAGTCGTGCTCGTAATTAAGTCTCGCTGTGAATAGCGTTCACAATGTCATTCTAAGAGCTGGCTTGGTCTTTTGTTTACCACGGCGTAGGCGCGTTTTAATCCTGCAGCCCGGAAAATACAATCCAGCGGCAACTCTTGATAGAAATGGATTCTCAGCTCGCCACTCCCTCGATCCATATGTGAATCACATGAAGAGTGGCTGTGGACGCATTGTGTGTTGTGCATGCTGGCAGGGGCTTTTGAAAAAGAATTGCAGAGAGAATTGGTAGAGCGTGTGGTTGAAGAAGTCACCACAGCACGAGTTAGCCCGGTAGATCGACAAATTACAGCAACAATGATCTTGCAGGTATGATATGTGTTGTAGATGCAAATTTTAGGGTCTATTGAAGTCCTTAGACCCGAGTCCAAAATTAAACCCCCGAGGATTTAATCCTGTGTCCTTAAATTGTACTTACGTTGTAAGAGACCCATTAGCTAGATTGTATAATTTCTGCTCTAGCACTAGCACGGGTCGCGATGAGATTGTCGCATGGTCTGCTAGCAGTGGCAGTATGCCTACCCACTAATCCGGAGCTCGACAGCTGTGAATACCAAGCGAAATCCTGCCGGAGTGGTCGAATTTCAAACCCTGGTTTTTCATGCCTACCACCCGGTCCGTGATTGAACTCTATTGCTTAATACTCAGCAAGGATATGTACGCCAATGATGATAGTGAAGTATTCCAAGGATTTCCGATTGTAGCCAAGCCGTCGCACAACGTGTCTTGACAGGATTGACATCTCTCCGGCACTCGTAGAAAATCTTTTGCTTCTTGTAGCACCTCTCGCATTTGTCTTTCAAGTCCTTCGTATCTGGTACAGAGCGAACAGAACGCCACGACCGTCAAGAATGCGGACGGGTGTCCAATTCTGTATCCCATACTGCTAGGCATAGTTTTGGAGGTCGAGACAGAACGGAAGCTGAAATTTGAGTCACAGCTTGCCCACAAACGGTGCTGTAGTCTTATCATTACTCGGCAAGGTGAATGAGTACTTACTACACGCCTTACATGAGTGCGTTAGGGGGTGGTTTTGCATGTACCACGACATGAAACTCACACAGAAGCGTGGGCGGTAGTATATCAGAGGCATCCGGGCCTATCAATTGATACTCTTCTGTCGCAATCATTATTACAATCAATCGATCCGCAGTGCTTGCGGCCTGCATTTGAGCGGCACAAGTTGAGGCGGAAGGCTAGGCCATGCGGAGAGAAAGGCGGACCAACTGACGACCGAACCTTGCTCAACCTTCTTACGCTTCGTCATGGTTTGCTGCATCGCTCCTTTTAAGCGACTGCCGAACCAATGTGGAATAACTGGCCGTTGTCATACCTACGTGTTGCGCCGGACGCTCAAAAAGATAGCTTTCGACCACCGTTCACCTGTACGATGCATGAACATGTGCTGAGCCACTGTGCTGCGTGCGAGAAGGGGCATGATGGGAAAATCAAGCTTCCTCGCACCAGATTTCGTATGCAGGACGCAAATAAGACTGCAATCGTCCTTTGCACGCTTTCATTGTGTTTATGTGCCGGTGATTCGCTGAATGAATTTCCCCTACATGATGGTGTTCCAAAGTCTCTGCGAACGACCTATATTTTGTGAGCCATCCATGCCATAAGCTAAGCAGATCGTTGTTGCTGTGCATGTAGCCGGAGAAAGCGTACATCTGAACAGTACCTTGCTAAGTCTTTGCAGTCGGGCCAGAGCTCGCATTATATCGAAGGACCTGGCATGAAACCTGCATTGTGGCAATCCAATAAGTACCTTGTGTCGCCAGGACGAGGGCTGGTGCCTTGCGACTTGGCATCCGGCGTTCTGTCATCCTTAAGACATTCCTGTTTGCTTCGTACGGATTCTGAACGATGATAGACTTGTAGGGCATATGCTGCGTCTTCTTAACGTAGGTCTCTTATTCGGGCTTAGCGTATAGCAGGGACATTTTTGCGAGATCAAGTCTCCTCGTCGTAGTCTTCCTAAGGATAACTATCCATAGCTATTTTCAGCTTTCACTTGCTTCGTGCTTGGTTTCCGGAGAGTTCTGCAAGAAGACAACCCCGAGCTGAACGTCGAAGCTGCACAGCGTGGCTATAGCTGGAGACAGTAGGCTTCGTGAAGCGTTTGCAGCTTTGGTCGTAAATTTTCACCTCTTATTTCTATTGGGAAAATCAATTAAGAAGCGCCGGGTCTTCGACATTTTCTCTCAACAGCATAAGAGCTTTATATTTGGTCTGCTGCCTCGCGTGTTTGAATTTTGGTAATGTATTTGAATAAAAAGCGTAGTACTCAATCGTTTAGATCAAATTTTGTTCTGGGATGATATAAACCTGCCATCATAGATGCCAAGGCAATAGCATCTGGATAAGACCCCTGAATTTCCTTACGTTCGCGATATATACAATCGCAAATGATGCACTCCACTTGCCATCGTCATCCCAACTTGCCTTCAATAACGCATTTTGATTAGCATATCTTTATGTCTGTTGGTCTTCGCACCTCATATACAGCTGCATCCCTCCATCGCGATCCCTCAAAGGCAAAAGAACGAAATCTGGACCATTGACTTCTTCAGGGGGTTTACTGCGTGTCACTTGACCTGCCTGGGAAATGATAAGCAAAGCGATTGGAAGCTGATATCGCTATAGATCAGCGGCTCCCCTCCTCTCCTCCCTCACCAGATCTCACAACAATCTACTTCCCCGCAGCATCAACATCCGGCTTCCCAAACCCCGTCCTCATCTGCAAAAACCCCTCCACAACCGTAGCAGGCGCAGCATCCCACATCGGCCCCGCCGGCGGATTCTCCACCCCCAAAACATTATACCTCGTCTGCCCCTCCAACGCACCATTCGCTGTCGCACCTGCAGCTTCCGTCACTACCCCTTTACTATCTCTCGCCGTCCAATACGGCTGCAACCAATTCCAGTCCGCGAGCGCTACATTCGGGATTTCGAGTATGCCTGTGGATTTCTGCGCCGTGGCAGGGTCGTTGAGGTTGTAGTCGGCGGTGATTTCGTCGGTGGGAGAGAAGGGGGGGACGTCTTCCCGCAGCAATAGGGGCCCGATCTTGAAGAATGACGAGATGCTGTTGAGTTGGCTGTCGAGCACCCACGTCGGCAGGCGCAGTTGCGCTATGGGCAGGAGGGCCGTGTAGGCGTGCACGGCTGTGAAGGGGTCGATTATCGCGGGGTAGACTTGCAGGTTCGCGTTGCGGATGCGTTGCACGCTCGATGGGCCGTCATAGGGGGAGGCGTAAAAGGGCCGGAGGGCTAGTGTTGATGGGATCGGTTTTGAGGGGTCGGAGGTATTGGGGGTGGAGGTGGTTGGGGGGAGATAGGTGTAGAAGGAACTGTAGTCAACGGAGGTGCCGTAAGCGCCGAAGAAGCCGTATAGGCCGTCGAATATGTTGTCCGTGTCCCCGAGCTTGAAGGGGAAGGCGTAGCTCATGATGTCGTCGGACGGGGCGGTTATGCCGGTTGCACAGTTTGTAAGGGGTGGATCTGCGAGCTCGAGAGAGAGGCCGAAGGTTGTTAGGGCGAGGGGGCGGCCGATGATGCTGAGCATGGATTGCGAGTAGGATGATGGCGTTGCTTGGATTGTTGATACGGTTTGAGAGATCGTGCGGAATAGCCCGGATATGTATTTGCCGTCGCTGAAAGCGTCCAGGAGGCCGGAGAGGATCGGGTCAATACCTGTTACGGTGCCGCTGAAGGGTCGCACTGATACGGTGCCTGTGATTACACTGTATTCTTTCACGAAACGTCCGTCCGGCGTGAAGATCTGGAAGCTCTCGTTGGCATAGTTTATGATCAGCCACCCTCGAACTGGGTTTTCCCATTCCGAGACCGGGCGCCAAGCTTGATTACCATCGTCCAGTGTGTCTAGGGTGACAAAGTCGAAGTTAACACGCGCCTCCTGATTGATGCTTGGAGGTAGTTGAACGAAAGGGCACAGGCCGTCTGTCGAATTGATTCGGGGCAACACAATCTTCGGTGAGCCATCAGCGTTCGCTTGGACGGTGTACGAGTCTCCAAGACAGGGGAGGAGGGGAGCAGGGATGGGATGGATGCTGGCTGCTGAATCGATATATGAACCCACGCCACGAACGACTTGCCCGAATTTGTCGACAATGTTGAATTTCGTGAAGCGAAACTGGCCATGCGTGGCGGGCTTGAATGGATTGTACGTCGTGTGGTCTGCTGGAATACCGACGAGGTTTGCAAACGGTGTCGTCTTCATCACGTCCTTCATCCATGCGAATTGATAGTCATCTAGGCCGATCTCGGCACCGATGGCTCGAGCTTCCGGCGTGACTGTGGGATTCCCATTTTCATCAAAGACCAGTGGCGTGACATGTATCCCCTATGAGCAGTGATTAGCACCGAGGATTTTACCATTCCATTGCTCCGTTGCCGCTTACCTGCTTTCTTGTGATCAATTGGTCAGTCAATCCCTCCATTGGCGCACTCACAAAGTCCAAAGCACGAGCACTCTTGAGCAGTGCGGCTTGTTCTGTTGCAGTCAAAGACTGTTGATCTGGCCTGAGCTTCGCAAATACTTGCTTGAGACTCGCTTCTAGGGCATAGCTAGCTTGCGGCAATACTGGAATTCGTCCATGCAGTACCCGATAGTCACTCTGTACGCTTGTCGTAGCTATGTCTTCGTCATTGAGGAGATATCCATATCGCGCTTGCGGGCCCTGCGGTGCGAAGGTCCATTTGCTGAAGGGAATATGGTAGTACTCGGCCTCCCATTCGATGAAAAGGGGAAACCAGCCGTTGTCGCCGGTCCAACGGTCGTCTGTATCAAGATAAGGGGACGTTACGGGAGTAGTCCCCCCTCGAAATTCAGAACGGTCATTGTTGGCCGCTTTCATCAGATTCAGAACAGGGTCGACCAGCGAGGGGGGCAGGTGTTGGGAGAATGTCTTGCTCAGGTTGACGGGGAGATCAGCGAGAGCGACATTTGAGTTCGTAATTGTTCCAACCACCTTATTCTGAGAGTCCAGTCGCACGGCCGTCGTATCGTCTAATGCAATCTTGGGCCATCTGTTGGACAGACCTGCTACCAGTACAGTGGGATCTCTTTGTCTGTAAAATCTCGGCTCAATCCCTGCCTTGACCGATGCGTTGCCTGTCATGCCGTCTTTCGCCCAGCCAATCCTGTCAATGTAGTAAGCCATGTCACTGCCGGGTGAGCCATCACCATTGCTTTGGATTCGGTGATATAGCGCCATAACTCTACCCCGAATGTCATCTCCTGAGGGAAGGCTGCTGTCATTCTTCTCCCTCACACACATGTAGGTCCACCACAGGAAGAAAAGCTCTTGTTTCATGCGTGCTTGATCGCGAATCATTGCATTTAGGTTTACTTGCATCGCGTTGAGTTCCCTCAGAGCCGCAACCTGGTCTGTCGTTGGGAGCTTCTGCTTTTCATTATCCGTGTTGGTATCGGATTCTTCAAAATGCCACATTATGCCTTGATCGCTGGGAATAAAATTGTTGGTCGCCAGCAGATCGTCAGCTTGAAGCTGGGAGTCGATATCATCATTCATGTCCAGCACTAAGGTTTGGATCTTGTTCAAGTTCTTGCGTATATCGTCATTTGCAAATGCATCGGTCGATCTGGTAGAACGAAGCCAGCCAAAGAGGGCATCTATAGGATTGGTCCCGACCGCTACCGGATGTGAGGTCGCGAAGGACTTCTGAATCAAGTCTCCCGGATAGTTGGTGCCGGCCGGCATTGGTCTGTCTGTAGCATACTGGTTCCATTGTATTGAAAAGAATGTGCCAAATGACAAAGCTCGCATATTCTGTTGCGTGTTCGTGTTGAGCTTTGCATCTAGCCAAGTCGTATCATCACCAGTCAACGCTATGTTGCTCATCCCCAAGGTGCATGCATTCAACCGATCACTTGGAGCCTGTGGAGGCGATAATGTTGCGTCTAAATGTAAAGGATCTGATGCCACATCCTGATGAAAGCCCACGACATCGTAGTCGACCCTTGCCTCAGCAAACTTGCATACTTGGCCACTGACTGTCACGGTCAGATCATCGAAGAACGAGAACACGGATGCGTTTTGAGGTTGATAGTCGGCAAAGAAGGGGTTCGCTGCCCGCGAAACGGTGACGGTCGGAGGAGTTGTGGCAGCAGTCGTTTGCTTCCACGTGTTCCAGCTGGAGGTCTGGCCAAGGAAGACTTGTCCCTGCTGGTTCACGGGTGTATTGATGTCTATGAAAGGTGAACTGGTCACATTCGTGTCTTCGCTGGAAGGGACGTCTTTGATGTTTCGGATGCGATCCTACGGAGAGTGACAAGATCAGCATCTTTTCATGCACTGCAGGCTTCACCTCTCGGGTAAATCGACACGATCGACGTCCAGCCCAAATGCGGAGCATGATCATTGAGCTAAGTGACTTACACTTTCGACGACGAAAAGATCCCAGACTTCCGTCAGATTTGCGCCGAGAGCGGCAGCTGATCCATCTGGCTTCACGATGGCGACTACGCATGCTCGCTTTGCATTGTTGAAATCAGTCGTATGTGGACCATCCCTTAAGGCTTGCAATTGTGTATACTGAGTTGAAGACTCTTTACCTTGGGACTTGAGTATATTGAGTCTCAATTCATCTTCGGCTAATTGGGCGGCAGCACTATCAACTGGATCCATTTTGGACTTGCCAGGTCCTATCGTCCGTAAGATGAGCCACCGCGAAGGTATGGGGCGAAAGATGGCTGTGCCGGCTTCCACGTGTTTTGCTTGCGTGTCGCCGGAGGGATAGCCCGCTCTCTTAAGCTGATCTTGTAGCGCGTCGTGCGCACTACTGGACGCGACAAGGCCGCTCCTGTAGAGCTTCGGGATGCTCCAATGCAGATAAATGCCTTGGTTTGATGGTTGTGTCCGGTAACGATCAGCTCGAGCCATGAAAGGAGTATCTCGAAGCTGATCGAAGATATCATGCTGCACGAGATCGGCATCCATCTTGAGGGCATCATAGTTGGGAGTGGTGATAGGAGCGAGATAGGCACGTAGACGTGGGTCTTGGGCAACTGTCTGTCGCTGATCGTAGTTCAAGAAGGCATCCAGTTTCATTGGCACCAGTATTGATCGATCGAGAGTTCCATCCAACGTCTTCTGGGTTTCCTGGTCGACGGAGGTAATGGTCTGCCCATAAACAGGTGACAGTTGATAAGACATAATCGCACGGCCTGCAGAAAGTCTGCCGTCGAGTAGTATTGGAAGCGATGAGACTCAGTGCCAGTGTGCGAGCCGACAAGGATCAGGACTTGGGGCCCCTAGGATTGCTCTCGTTCGGCCAGGCTCGAGGGAACAAGGTTGCACTCAACATAGAGATGCTCAGGGCTCGACAAGCAATCTGTGTGAAGTGCACAAAGTGTCCATATGCATTGTGTACGAAGCTGTAAAGCGTGAGTGGAACGAGGACAGTAGTAGTCTATGCAACAAAGACCCACCGTAGGGATGCGAAAGCTTAGGCAGCACGCATGTCTCCTGCTCCTAGTATATGGATAGAAGCTACATCAAGACCTCCTCTCGGCTCAAATTACAGCATTCTCTATTCACTGCTCTCAGCTCCAATGATTGCCAAGCGTTGGGTCAGGAACGCTCTGCTGCTTAAGCCGAACGCTGAGGAGGTCGCCGCAGTAGCTTTGCCGTCTGAACGAGGCATCGAAGAAGCGAGCCTTGCTAGCTGCCACGGCTAAGCTCAAAATGGCATGAAAGAAGGCACCTAAACCTATGTGGCTGGAGGCGATGTCGAAGGATGAAGGATGAAGCGAATCTCAGAGGTGGGAAATGGGTCTGGAGCAGAATTACCGCCAAGGTATTTTATCGATGCGGCTAAGCTAGCGTAATACGGCGCCCGCTAATCGAATTTTCAAGAGCGAAACTTCTCCTCTTACCTTTTGAAGCTCATCAAGCTACCTGACCCTAGCCTAGCATGAGAGCCCACGATTGACTTTCTCGAGGGGCTCTCCATGGCTGCATTAGTGCCTCTATAGGCTGATTATTGTCTGGGGACTCATCTGGGAGACAGCATTGGCTTACGGGCCGATCATGCCATTCACGAGGCGTCTTTCCATCAAGGAGATGCATGTTGGAAGCGTTTCAAGCTCGGCCGGACTTTCCAATAGCGAGACCCGAGTAGTCAAGTCTGTACTGGTCGCTCCCATGATCAATGGCAAGGACAATGAGACTGACTGCTCTTGACCCTCGCGACGGATGAGCCCAAGTTGACGGGCACTCCCATATGGCTACACCAGCGCTGCAACCTGGCAATGTGCGCTTCCACTCATCATCAAAGCCAGGTTTATTGCAAGGGTCGACCTACAAAGCAACTTTCGTGCAGAACATAGGCACATCAAACAATGTCGCCAGCGATGCCCTAACCTCCACCAAAAGTTTTCATGTCAAGAGTACCCCGTATACCCTCGACAAGTCTGCCATCCACTCGGTATACCCGCCCTCAGGGCATGCAGATTATCTGAGTACGTGTAGCCGACTCCGCGGCATATGCTCATGATGTCGCCTTCTCAGAACAGGGGGCTGCACGAATGGCAATGAGTAATGCTTATCTGGAACAGATGTTCTCCCCCATGTCGTGTTCAATAACCCAGGCACACCGTTTCTGCATCCAACACCATCACCGTGGCTCGCGGTCTTGGTTTTCGTGGAGGAGGAGTTAACGCCTCCAGACGAAAGGCTCTTCACCATAAACGCAGTTTTGCCGACCGATGAAAATCTCCATCGTACCGCCACACTTGCGTATGAGGTGTCCATCAAGAACTTGATAACGAAGATCAATACGACAAACACAGTCCAGCATCCAATCCCCACCACAGATGCTACCTCAACCGATAAGACCGTGGTTCCATTGATCCTCCTTCCTCCGCAGCTCTTCTCGTCATTGTTTGGCACTTACAACACGAATGAGACGACCATCAATGTCGACGAGGAGAGTCCAAGTCTGGCTCGCTTTTCCCTTCTCAGTCATGTGAGGAACTTCAGTACTACGAACCAAGCCAACAGTGCCTCCGATGGGCCCGACCAGTGCGCTGTCACCACCTCGCCTCGGACTGGCGCCCCCTTTGATCTTCAAGCTCCAATCACTGTGTACGCGCATCTCGTGTCACTCTATGGCGTCCACGAACATATGTCAGTTCAGCCGATTGACAGTTCCAAATCGACTGCTCTGGTAAGTCTTTACAGCTGGAGCTATACCTGCCTGCCAAACGACAGACAATCTCTACGTGAGACTTTCGAGGCATTGGGTCAATCTCTGCAGCCGCTACGTCCCCTCGATGCCTCCATCAGCATCCCCAAAAGCCCCACCACGCCTGTGGATGATTGGGTGAGAAGCCGGTTATTGATGGGGTATAGCCTTGTTCGCCGTAGATTGGAGACAGGAGAAGTTGTCCCTGCCGTGCAACGTGGCTTCCTCACTGCCTCTAAAACAAGTCCTATTGACTTTCCTCCCTCCGACATCGGCTCCGACCTTGCCATCGTGGATGAGCATACGGGCATGCTCGACGTAACATTCCAATTAGCCTGGGAATTGGGAAGGACGGCAGCAACGTCTGATCGAGCAGTATCTGCAGCACTTATGAGACTGCGAGCCAGCGCTCACAGTCGGGCCTTGATACAAGCGAAGCAACAGCGCGATCCGGGCTTTCTCACAGCTACAGACACGGTCTCAAATCAATTGAGCGCTGTCAGTACATTGACCACCAAGGTTGCAGGCCTATCAACAGTGACTGAGTTCTTCCTAGATAGATGGCAGAAGACAGGGTTGCAAACGCCTCTCAAGACTCAGCTCTCCTTTCGTGACGTAGACACTCAGGCACAGTATATCAATTTGCTGCAGCCAGGGTTGTTAGATCTTGCGAATGCAGTCCCTCCCACGGTGGCAGCAAATACACACGATGTAAATCTTCGCGGCGTGAATGATGTCGTACCGTACAATGAGGAGAACTCACCGGTGTCATCGGACTACGCGATACTGCTGAGTTGGTGTAAGTAGCTCGCATCTGGCCGCTTGAATCTCCGATTGTTTTTATACCCTTCCCTCATCGGACTGCTTGAATATGTGTGACGACGTTGAACTAACGTGTGTTCTTCACAGGCAAGGAACGATGGTTTTTAAAGGGCATTCCAATCCTCAACATCATTCCCGATCCAAGCTTCATACCAAAGGAGAGCTTGCGAACGTTTTATACTGACCAAAGCTGGTTCAAGGCTTACATTGATGGTGCCATCTCGATTGCCGAGCATTATGATGAAGGAGACACACTGCGTGAGTCAATCAAGACTAGCATTGACACCTACTTGAAGACACCCCTACCGAGTGGTCAGCTACCTGCGATTCCTACTTGGGGCCTAATGATGCGATCACAAATTGTGGCCAAGTTCCCAGATCTACGGGTATCAGCGCCGTGGCCACCAATCAACGGTGTAGTGCCAAATAGACCAGAGATTCTTCGACTAGAGACATTGGACACGGATCTTCTCGTCATGCTGTTCGATCGGGAACCTGGTCATAATACTTTTCAGGGCGGCATATCCTTTCACCCGCCAGAGCACCAACTGACCTCAATGTTTGGAGAGCTTGACGGGGCACCGAACAACATCGTCACTTTGGCCTGGGCTACTATCTATCGAGACTTGCAAGCTGCAGAGAATGACGGACCAAGCGGCTATCAGCATCCTCCGGCAGACACCAAGATCGATCTTATGAGCACCGAGGGCAATCTGATTTTTGACAATCACATACGAAGCCTGATTACGGATAGATACGTCAATTTCGCGCAGCAACAGGTCTCCAAAGGAGTCGGAGACCCCAATAATGTATCTGCTGCCACCTCTGCGCTCGTCGCCTCACAGTTGTTGGCCCGTGTTCCCGAGCTATTGCTTCAAGAACCCTCACGTGCCAGGGGAATCCCTGTTCTACCCGGTCCAGGATCAATCATCTCCACTAAACCCCGCCCGTGGCAGCCGCCAGGCACACTCAGCCCCATTCAGATACCCATGAATCCAATTCCCAGCCATACTGATACCCCTCCCAATCCTCCGACCGCAAAAGCAGCCAGCCAATTCAACCCCATCATCGAAGCCATTGCCCGGACTGACTTGCAACGGGATAACGATGCTGTCATCAGAGCAGCGCTCTTCCCGCCCCAAGGCGTCAACGACATTCCTATTCAGTCTTTGCAGCCCAACGCTATACAATCCGGTGACTTTCCGGTCTCGCTCAATACTCAAATTTTCAACATTCGCTGCCCATACTTCAATACCAAGTCTAATGCTTGGCAATACAAGTATGCACTCGTCGACACAATCCCCAGCTCTCTAGGTCTTGTTACCGACCTCCACGTGCAAAATATCTCAGTCTCAACCAGCCAGTCCTATCTAGCGAAAGCAGAATTTCAATTTCCGATCGGCACGACTCAGCATGGCCTTGTCGAATCCTTTCCCACCATTTCTGCTACGAACCCGGTCTCCAAATCCGGCAGCGAGTACGACAAGCGTCTAAATTTCGCCGGTACTTCCCTGCCCAACGTACGTTATGTGGGCACAGGAAACAGGTGGCTTGTGCGCACTTCCTACACTGCCGAGACAGACTCCACCCCGGGCTCCTTCGGGGTCACGCTGATCGCCAATAACGGCAACCTCGATAATCCAGGCGCAGACGAAGGGTATTGGGACGTCAACGCGAGTGGGGGACGCCAGAAGATCTGAGCTTCGTGATTGCGGATGTGCGAATCAACTGGTGGGATCACACAGGCACGATCGATCAGGTTGTCAGCGTCAGGGAGACATACAAGGGTGCGGTGCATAACGAGCCGCATAATGTCGCGTCCGTCACCACAAGGGTGACCGCGATTGATGTCACATCCAAAGCTCTGACATTCTTGTCCTAAGGATGCTTCTGTAACCTTGCTGGGCACCAGGGGGCGATTAGCATTATTCCGCCGAAAAGAACATACGAGCAAAAGTATCACTATGCCTTTCTGCGACACCAACGACCACGCGGTACATTACCATACCATACTATACAGATGGCATTCACAACGGAGGCGCGTATCTTACGACCGCTTAGCAGGCTCAGACTAGTAAATCTTCTAACCTCAGCGCCACAAGACCATTGTGATTGAGTTTTCAAATGGGCCCAGACCATGGTTGCGACTATCGCATCGCGCTATCGCAGTAGTCTAGCCTCGATACGATGCATTAGTGAGTCTATTGACGCTAATGCGACATACGTGGCAAAAACCCCGAGATTTTTGCTGCAGCGCAACGGACCGGTGTGTCGTTAGCGGTAAGGTATTCCCTGGCTGGGGCATGTTGGCAGCTGAGACCTGAAGCTAGGGGAGTTAGGGGCCAACGGGTTGGTCTTAGCTTGCTGTCGACGGGCCATCAATGAGGGGACATGAAAAGCCTGTTGGTTGCACCACCCCACGTTCCATCCTGCAGCTAAAATTGGCGTGCACTTTCGGCTCCGAGATCTTTCTTCATCTCGGGACAGATCATTCAGATGCGACTTTGCTGTGCCCTTAGCGGTAGGTAACCCCTCATTGTGGCTCACAATTATGCACTGTTAAGCGAGAGGCTTCAGATCGTATCTTCCGACTTGGTCGCGTGGCAAGCGGGATACGAGGTCTAGACCTTCGCCAGAAAATGCCTATATGTGAATCACAACTTCTCATGCCATGTTGGGTCTAGAGCCTAAGCAGACGCACGGCTGGGGAAGCCGTAGCGAAAACCACTGTCATAAGATCTGTATCTTATGATCGATGGATCTAAATGGGGTCTCGATGATGGGCAGACATGGGTGCTCTTGGAATTTGACTCTAGTGGCGCTTTCACGAGCGAGAGCAGCAGAGACAGCCAGCTTCTTAGCGGTGGTATGGAAGATCATGGTCATATCTCGCTCACCAACATGACGTCCTATGCTAAATTGGGGTTGGGTTGAGGCTCTGCCAATACTTTCACCAAGGTAATCTCTAAGTGCGTACGGGCAGTGACAGACTGAGCATCAAACACCACCGCACGCTCAACACAAGACAGTTGATGAAGCTCACTGCCTTTGATGCAATATTCAGAAGGCCCACTGTGGCCATCGTAGCCATACGAATCTGCCCTCAATCGCTGTATCTGACAGTCTAGAAGACATAGGAAGACCTCATCGCTCACCTTTCGTATGCGCCTTGTTGAGCCATGGCTACTACGCAGCCATGGGTCGAGTATTACCAGATGAATGCAGGCTTGGACTTTTTTGGGGACTGTGCAATCGTCTTGCTTGTCAAAAAGAAAGGGACTTTGAATCAGCTACTATCAGCAGTCTTAGTGGATTGCGGAAGCAGTCAAAGAGTCATTGAGCCCATTACACGCCTCATCAAGCGGGTCCAATCGACCTACGTACTCAAGCCTGAAGATAAGAAACAGTTCAAGTTTGACGCTGTGGTGATTACGCACTGGGACAAAGTAAGCTCACCCGGATCGAAACTATGGGGGCTTTTGACTTACAAGCACTCCAACCCAGGATCATTTCGGGTAAGTTGAGTTGTCCACCGTTGCAAGTTGCGATCATGAATACATAGTTGAAGTGGGCTTGAGAAGTTGTTCGACGCATACCCATGGACAAACAACCAATTTCCCCTTTTCAGATACACTATTGTAACCTCGCCGGCAGTGCCAACGCCCTTAACGAAGCTCTTTTGCGGGGACGGTTTTCAGGCATCGGCGAACTCAAACCCTTTCGTGACGTCCATTCCCCCAACGACTGTGAGTAAGCCCATCGCTGCGTTTGATATGCAAGCAAAGAAGGACCCAACAATTCCGTGCTTGCGTGTCGTGCCAGATTTCGGGGATTTCCTAGGAGTCAATCTATTTAATGCGCAAATACCAGGACTAGCTACTGGAACGTGGACGTCAACGACTTCGCTGGAGGCTCTACTTGCTGCAAATAATCCTGGGACGACAGACGCTCCCAATGCGCCAGGCTTCTACATCGTCGCGGGCGAGCAACAAGTACTAGGCTCACCTTTGGCCAAAAGGCAAGGTCGAGTCATCAAGGACTCGGTGAAAGGCCGCAAAAACCAAGATTCCCTGGTCTCCCTCTTAATCTGGAAGGGCGTTGGGACAGGTCCGAACAAGGTCTCACTTTATACCGGTGGGGATGCCGAGTACATAATAGAAGACAGAGTCGCCACCTGGCTTCAAAACCCCAAACCTTACACGGTCAAAGCCGTGAAGGCAGGTCATCATGGTAGTGCGGCAGGCACGTCCATGGATTTTATCTCTCAACTTAAGCCCGACCTTTATCTTTTGTCCACGGGGACAGAGCATCAGCATCCCTGTGGGTCTATGTGCCTGCGCAGATTCTTGCAACGACTCTGACAATGATATAGCCCCGGAGGTTCTATTCTATCTCTACGAGTATGCACGAAGTAGAGGCACCGCAGTTATCAACAAGAACGACACTCAAAACTTTATTGGTAAGTTGAGTAATCGTGCTGTTCAATCGTCGCATGGTGTTCATTTGCACAGCGAATTCCTTAGCTACGCGAGCTCGTGAACATGATAGCTTACAGTTCCTCTTTTGCAGCTGCAACATGCTATCCATATCATATGGGCATAGTTGGTGATACAGCCGGCACAAGACGGTACTTTCACAGTCATGATGCTGATGTCGACAAAAAATACGGGACGAGTGCCAAGAAGCCTTATCAGGACTACTTGACAGCTTTACAAGCTCTGGCCCCTGCTTCGGAGAAGACGACAAAGGCGGACGTCGTCTCGAAAATCCGTGACGGTCTAGCTGCTGTCGATACCACCGCATTGGTCGCCTCCAAGACGGGAGCAAATTTTAAGAAAACCATCCTTTATAAGCAGGAGCAGAAGAAGTACAACGTAGCATCGAATCATGTGGTAGAAGAACTTGCGCGCCTACGTTTTGAACAGATGTGCACCATACCTTCTGATTATATTCCAGCGGGTTTGTTCAAGGACGAATATACAGGCATGGAGCCTGCCAATATCAAAGCCACAGATTATGTCAGGGTGATATTTACGTCCAAAGACGCCCTACCGCAAGAAGCGAGACCGCAGGTGGATGTTATGCCGCCAGTTGTGTTGGTGAAAGCCTCAAAGCCGAAGAAGAAACCGGCAACTAAGAAGAAAGGCAAAACGTCACAAGGCCTTTCCAAAAGGGGCCTCGACGATCCCCTAGATCCGCCTGATGACGACGACGAAGATGATGACGAGGGCACCGCGCAGACACGTCGGCGAAAGCGGGAAGCAAGCGGGCCGGCAACTGCTGCTCTTGATTATTCTCTAACGCTGGATATGGAAAAGAACATTAGGGCGCAAGAAATCCCGATCGACGATGATGAAGGCGATGCCGAAGAGATGGATACTGGGGACCCTGATATGTGGCTGTGGCAGGACATTGACTACTTTGACATTCCACCACCTTTGACCAACAACACACGCAATGTCAGTGGGGTCCAAGCATCTGCTGCCGTTGAAGGACTAGGTCAGTATGACCCCGTCCTTAAAGATGAGCGCTACTAATGCAGGTCAAAGTGTCAAGGGATCTGGCTGTAGCAACGACGACCTTCAATTACATACGTCCATACGATGGCCTGACCGGAGACAACGTCCTTTTCACGCAGTCTGGCTCTCGCGAAGATAGCTTTGTTTGTGCGCTGGCAGACACAGGCATTGCAACTACCTTGACTACAACGAGTAGCATCGACGGGGCATGGACATCGGCCGTCAGTTCAGTTTCCGCCTTCTACCTTTGGATACGCGATCTTCTCCCCGTTGAGATCGTGACATCACTCTCAATGTCCGCTAGTGGCAAATACACACCTTCTACTAACAATACTTCTATTTCAATTTTGTCTGTCATCGCAGAATTGCCCAAAGCTTCTGCAAGCGTTTCAATCACGTTGTCCTCCGCATACCGCCCAACATCCATTCCCTACGAGCCAAGTAATCCTGATACTTACGGTATCGTCAATGATCAAGGCTTCGTCGTTGACAGCCCTGGAGTCCTACTGGGTCTTGTACCAAGCGACAACAATGGCGAAGTAAGCATGACTTTGACACAGGTCTGTGATCTGGTAGGTTTTGACGTGCCCATCTTCCTGGACTCCTCTCAAATATGCACCCTCCATCGGAATGATCAACATACTTTGATCAATGGTCTTTGGTATTTTCCAATGGACAACAACAAAGCGGCCTTGCAACTCAATTTTCAGCTGCTGAAGGACTCAGCCTTGGCTATCACACCACCAGGCTGTATCTTCACGAACACCATATTGATCATCCAAAATGTCGCGACTTTGGAGTCTGATGTGAACGATGATGGCACAGTAACGGACAACATCGTAAACATACCGTCACTATGTCTTCGCACATCCATGAAATTTGAAGGCCAAAGTGAAGCCGATAGCTGGGATGCTGCAGTTGCTTTCAGCGATGACGGTAGTATCCATATCATCATTCTTGATCTACAATGGAATCATTCCACCTCCCCGCTGGGCTCCTTCTGGACATGGCTGACGGCTCAATTGAAGATCGATACAGAGGGCGCAAATCCCCAAGCTCAATTCCAGGCATTCAACGCGTCTCACAGCAGCATGACAAAGCCGGCAGACGGGGAGAGTGCGATGAAGTTTCGGGAGATCAAGGTCGTTCTCAATTACGATAGTGATGCCAAGAACTGGAGCCTTCTCGAGTTCGATATCAATTTCGAGTTGGACGTTGATTGGGGCATCAAGGCTACAACACCAGACGCAAGGGTCCCCCTTGAGCTTTCTTTCAAATACATGCCGCCTGTGAGGCTTGATGATACGCCAACGTATACAGCATGCTATGCGGAGCTCACCGGAGAACTCTGGCTCCCTTTGAGTGACCGAGCCAAGGCAATTGTACAATTCAACCCCCAAGGGGCACTTATCCCCGTTCTGCAGCCGACATACCAAACCCCACAGTACTATGTTTCTCTACCCGTCCTCCTGTCGGCAAACTCTGCACCTGACATCCCAAATTGGCTGCCTACGGCCATCACTCAATTCTCAGCGAAGTTGAGTACAACCGACATTGGATTCTCTGGAACGCTTGCGATAGACCCAACCATCGATCTCGCGTCCCAACCCACACACTGGTTGAAGTTACAGAGAATCCAACTTGCAGCGACGTATACCATCAGTCCGGCTGCCTTTTCCTTCGGTTTTGGGGCCACTTTGACCCTCAATGCGCCTGACCCAGCGAAATACATGGCTCTCATGGACGTGGAAATCGCGTACCAAAGTTCATCGTGGCATATCTCTGGCCAGGTGGGTGATCTCAACGGGGCTTGTCTCTATAGTCTCTTCAATGGAGACAGTGACGCTATCATGACAGTCTTGTCGGACCTCACTCTCGAAATCTTAAGAGTGACCTTTGATCATTCGAGCAGCTCGCAAACCTTCAGCGCGACCGGCAGGATCGATTTCGGTCCCCTCGAGCTCGACCTGGACTTCCAAAATCTTGGTTCAACGTGGTCTTTCAGTGCTAGCTTGAAGGATACGGTCCCGCCAGACACCACGATATCCTTGGCAGACATAGTTGCTGATATATCCTCGGGGTTCGCCGATAATCTCCCAGACTTTCTCACCACACTGATATTTGATCTCGATGACGAGGCCAGCATTACCCTCGACTGCGAAAAGATCGGGACTGGCAAAGACAAGGACAACAATGACAAATTTGCCATCATCTTTAGCGTTCGGGCCAACTTTCTTGGGGTGGAGCTGAGTTTCGTTCAGTTGAAACATCTCGAGGATCCCACTATCCCCGTCAAGCGTCTTTTCAAATTTACACTCGGGAAGCTACCGAGTGTCGACAAGATACCTATTCTTCCTCAACTGGAGCAACCTTTCGATCAACTAGACTTTCTCTGGGCCACTGAGGACTTCACGTCTTCTGAGGTTGACATCTTGAATACGAACGTGTATGAAGACAGCCATGATCGGCTAGTGGTAAAGCAACCGCACATGAAGAGTGGCAATGATGCTACTAACGTTGCGTTGGCCAAAGGCGTGCACTTCATGATCGTGGTAGAAGAGGATGGGCTGCCAGCAGCTATCCTAGACCACACCTTCGCTGCTGCAAAGGCGACCCCTCCATCCAGCACTGACGACTCCGTCACACGTGGAGTCGATGAAGGGCAACCTCTGCCAACAAAGACGCCAAACACTACAGCTCTCTGGTCAAAGACGATAGGACCGCTAACCATAAGCTCCATAGCTCTAAAATTTGAGGATAGAAGGTTGGTATTGACACTTGATGCTAAAGTCAAATTTGGGCCGGTTGAGGCCATCTTCAAAGGACTCGGTATCAGCTTTGAGCCCAACAACTTGACCTCGCTGTCAACTGCAAATTTCGACATCATGCTATCTGGCATCGGCATCGAGATGAATCGACCACCGGTTGTCATAGCGGGCGAATTCTTGAGACTCTCTTCGCACTCGTACGCGGGAGGTATCATTATCGAAGTTGAACCGTACGCCTTTGTCGCTGGTGGATTCTACGACAACGCGTTCCCCAACCCCAAGGCTCCCCCACCGACATTCAAATCCCTGTTCGTATTTGTTGCCATGGAAGGGCCGGTAGCCACCATTGAATTCGCTTCCCTTTCGGGCCTGACGGGTGGCTTTGGGTATAACTCGCAGATCACTCTGCCAGACGTCGATAATGTGACTTCCTTTCCATTCCTCAATGTCGACAGTATCTCATCTAGCGATCCACTGGCAATTCTGAATGGCTTCTTGAGCGCCAAACCGGTCCCTTGGTTTGCGCCCGCGGACGGTCCAATGTGGTTTGCGGCCGGACTGACGGTCCAATTGTTCCAAGTCCTGTGGATCAAGGCTGTGGTAGTCATTGATGTGGGCCCTGATGTCATCTTTGGCATCTTCGCTGAAGCAACGGCAAGTATTCCGGAAGATGTTACTGATCCCACTGAAGCATTTGCACTCATCGATATGGGTATCGTAGCGACGCTTGACTATTCAAAGGGTATTGGTTGCAAGCTCTGAGCAACTACAACCAGCGCTGACAACTCCACAGGGCTTTTCCGCTGCGAGGGTCAGCTTACACCTAGGAGTTTCATCCTCTCACAACAATGCAAATTGAGCGGGGGCTTCGCATTGTGCCACTGGTTTGAAGGCTCGGGGCACGAAGGTGACTGGGTCTTTACAGTTGGCGGCTATCATCCAGCATACGTAAGCAAACGACCTGTGACGCTTGGTCTTGTGCTGATCATGACCCAGAAACCGCCTGCGTGGTATCCGGTGCCAAAGAGGCTCGGTATGTATCTGGCTGGCAGCCCAAAAGTCCCTCTACTGACGTACTGCAGCCATCACATGGCAATATGATGACACTATCTCTATTCTTGGAGAGTCTTATTTCGCAATCACGCCGAAATGCTGCATGGGAGGTGGAGGGCTCCACCTGCGCTTCCACAAGGGCAATGCGGAAGCTTGGCTTGACGCAACCGCAGACTTCCTCATCAACTACCGACCCTTCGCATTCACGGTCGACATCAGCATCACGGTGGGGGCCAAGTACTCCATCAACATTGCTTTTGTCCACAGTAGCTTTGATGGTCACATTGGAGCGCAGCTGCACCTTCAGGGACCACCAGTGTCTGGTTACGTCCATATTGATCTGTCTATCTATGCTTTTGACATTGTGTTTGGCCAGTCAACCACAAGCAATGATCCTCTGGATTGGGCACATTTCTGCGCCCTTCTGAGACAAGAGAAGACTGTCAAAGACTACTCAACCGATAACGTTAGTGGAAAGAAAATGCACAACATTGAAGCAACGGATGGTATGACGAGCGACACAACCAGTACACAACAATTCAATGTCAAGCAGGTTGAGACTGACGTGTGGTCTGCTGATGGAGCCAGCTTCGCTTTCGCCTTCGCTTCCCTGTTTCCAATCACAAGCTACATTTATGACCCGACCGGCGAGATGGCAAATACCCAGTATCAGACGTACATGAAGCCTATGCACACCGAATCAAGTGTTACTACAACATCGAAGCTGACAATATACATCGACGAAAAAAGCCGGGACGATGGCAGCGAGGCCGGAGTCCATCCGATGTTTGGAATTGAGCCTGTCATCAAGCAAGTCCCCAGTGCCTTGTGGACGCCTTGTAAGTTCCCCTAACCTAGCATTTCATCGCTCCGTGTACTGATTATCTCCCACCACTAGACGACCAGGCTCAAGATCCCATGGCGATCCCAGCAATCTCCTTATTTCATCCGAAACCAGCACCCAAAAACCTCTCCTCTCTCCTCGACCCAAGCGATGGGACCGTCGCGCAAATCATGGGCTTCAAGTTCTCCACCCCACCGAAGGACGAATCAGACGACACCATCGAACTCAACATTTCCGCTGCTTCAATTGACATCGTTCCGGGCGGCCCACCTATCCCCGACGCCTCATCGATCCCCTCAACGCTGACCCTGTCATCATCCTCAGCTCAAGTCGCCATCATCACAGGAAAGTGGCCTCCCATCATTGCAAGCAGGAAGTACTCGGCCCGCAACATCGTGGGCCGCGTGGCTCGGCCCAAGTACGATCGCAGTGACGTCCTGAAATCTTGGGCCACGTTCTCTGGCGCTCTGAATATGGAGCAGTGGAACGATGCAACGGGCGATCCTGCGACGGATAAAGTCAGTCGGTATGGAAGCAGACTTAAGGGCTTGGGAGATCAGTGCTCGTATGTGCCGATGCAGTGGATGAGTGAGCAGATGGCTTTGGACGGGGAGGGAGAGGGGCAGGTTCTGCTGCCGGTGTTGAGTGCTGCGGCGACGCTGGATGGGTCGGTGGGAGATGGAGATTGGGCGAATGTGGGGTGGAGAGGTGAGCCGCCGGTGCTGAGTAGGGATTTTGGGAAGGGTTATGTGGATAGGACGTGACGTGGAGGAAATCATCCGGAGCGTTCAAGTGATGATGTGCTCCACCACAAGGAGGCTAGAGTTGAAGATGAGGTCTCGGTGCGACTATGAACTCTAGATTTCTCACGCACACTCGTGGCATTCACATGAAATAAGGTCATGCACCCTAATCCTGAGTATCAAAGAATGAAAAGAAGCTAGTATGTTATTACATTTAATACTTATTGCTTCAACGAGACGGGATCACGCTAACATAGCGGAGTCGAAGGAGCAAAGATTAGTACGGCTACACTTGCTGGCCCTGGCTCAAGCTAATGCAGCTAAACTCGAGGTATAGTAGCACCACTAGGCTTGCTAGTCCATAATCTTTCCCCGGGTATTATGACTCTTAATAACACGCCGTGGCGCCCCATTAGACTGGTCTCGCCATACACCACTGATGGTGGGGATTCATGGCAGCTACCACGAGCTTCCATGGCCGAGAGTCTCCGACCACCTAGCAACGAAGGTAGCCCCCTAGAGAGTTACCACCAACGCTGCTAAGGAATGCCAAAGCTCGAATGTGTTTACAGCTATCACGAACGCTAGTTTTCTTAACACGGCGTCTTCCAGCATGCATCGAGGAAGCCTGTGCGAGAACTCCGCTTTCATTTCATTTTGCCGTACATTAGGGTAATGTCTTTGTGTGCTACTGATGGTACCTTTTGCTGGGGGAGCTACAGCAGACCGTAGAGTGAGTCGAACCTTCAAGCTGGCGACGCAGGAGTTAGGGTTGTCTTTCCAAGCCGACCAGCTTTCGGTGGTCAGGTCTATCAATTCTAGCACATAGATCGTGACCGGATTCAAAGACCATGTCCTTTAATCAGCCCAATCTGGGCCAACTTCAAATCATCAGCGCCACATTCGGCGGCCAGGACATCACCACCGCCGCGCGCAACACTCTCCTCAAAGCATTGACCTTGAACCCGTCGCTGCAAATATGGTCTTTTCAACTCGCTGGCCGTTCGTTCGGGGAGGATCCAGATCCCAACGTCTTGAAGTGTCTGACCCTTGTCTATCGCAACAGCATTCCTGCTTCGACGGACTGGAGCGCACCGAAAAGTATCACCAAACAAGAAGGGGCATCGGTAAACATCCCCTTCGATGGGAAGAATGATGTTGCCTGGTCGCCGCCCTCCACCTTCGACCTGCCAGCGAACGGGCTGCTGATCATCGCTGCTTACTGGTGGACGGGCGACGTTACCGAGCTATTGAAAGCGAAGTTTGCTGCAATGCAAGCGACGGCCAATAAGCCGACGATCTTGCAGATTGGAACGGACCTCTTAGGCACTGCTCCCACCTTGCCAACAGACGTGAGAACAAAGAGAACATTTTCAGTGACCTATGGGCTAGCCACCAGTGTTGGGTTCAAGTTCGGCGTCGCGGTCGGCAATCCACCACAAGATGACACGCCTGATTGGCCTGTTCAGCTTCCGTTTGCTTTTCCGCCGGCACAGACACCGATGTATACTTACCAAGGCGTCTTTATAAACCTCAAAAACGCAAGTACTGACGACAAATACTTGTATCCCAAGGTCGTCGCTCTGGATGGTTCCCCCTATGGGATGGCCTTGATCACGGATATGAGATTGCACCAGGTCAGTTGAGCCCATGCTTAGATCTTTTTGTAGCTGGCTGCTGAAGTCGATCTAGGGCAAGATGTCGACTTAGCCTTGGTAGAGCGTGCAGGTTGCATTGAAGGGGATCGATACTACGTAGGCTTTACAGCCCGTACTGCAGCAGCCCCCAACGGAACGATCGCAGGGGATTCATGGCTCGTTGACACCAGGATCCAAGCGAGTACGGCAGCTACCAAGATGATTATAAGCGTGACTTGGTCAACAGATACCAACGGCGTACCCAGTGTCGAGTGGTCAGGCTTGACGCCACGTTCGATGAACTTCACCAACGCTGATCTCCGCCTCAACATCTACGCCTGCGTCTTCGGGGGTGTCGACTGCACCCAGTGGTTTCGCCAGCAATACGTAACCAGCGTGCTCCAAACCCCTCCCACCAACGCCATCAACCAATACGTCTTCACGCCCACGACCTCGTTCTTCGGGGGAGATCCCCAACCCAACATCCGCAAAGTCTGCATCATCATCTACCGACTCGCCTACGCCGTCAGCTCCACCAACGGCATTATAACCAACCCCTCCGACCCGCCCATCACCGACCCAAAATGGCAGGACGGCTCTTCGCTCCAACCGTTCCACACCGCCACCTACCCGATCCTCAAAAACATCTCCGACTTCCGCACCGCCGCGCAAACCGAAGACGTCCCTCTACCCATTGATCTGCTCAGCATCGACCAAACCCCCATCGTCTTCCCCATGAGCAACTACCCCTTCATCGCCGCCGCCCTCTGGCAAGACACCCCGATCACCGAGCGCGTAAAAGCCCTGATGGAACCCTACCCGCCCCTCCCCACAACCACGGACCTCACCTTCCTTGTCAGCGCCGCCTCCGAGGCTCTCCACATGGACGAACCCTGGCCCGATACGCCGAAACAGACAGTCGTGCTGTACGGCCTCAAGACCCCCGCCACTTCTCCCCCCGGCCTCTACACCTACGCCCTGAAAATCTCCTTCAACAACCCTAACGCGCCGTACACTTTCACAATGCCGATTACGCTGGATGCGCTGCCCCTGAATACTGCGTGGCCCGCCCCAACGATGGGGAGCTCTGCGCGGAGGGAGCCGACGTATCGATACGTCACCTTCTTTAATAACACGGATAATGTGATGGCAGGGGAGGCGGTGCAGGCCGTCGATCTGTGGCCGCAGGTCTGCAAGCAGGATAGTGCCACGTGGGATGCGTGGGAGAGGGGGAAGGGGAAGGGATGAGGGCCGCCTGGCGTATACCTCCTGGTACGTTAAATAGCTCCCCCAAACAAATTTCCTTCCTTTGTACTGTTTTTTCACGCCTTCCCTTATATATCGATCCCCTTATCCCCCTATTCCCCTTATCCCCCTATTCCCCTATATCCCCCATATCCCCTTCCTAAAACCCCCCCGCCGTCTTATCTTCTAACTCCCCCCCCTCCCCTCAGGCACATCCAAAACCCTCGACCTCATCCTCGACGCAACATGCACCCCTGGCGACGCCTACACTCTCGCCCTCCGCAACGCGACCGACACGCTGGCCGCCCCGAGGTCGAACTGGATCACGGTTGTGTATCAGAGCCCGAGTTTTGATGCCAGGCTTACGTGCGTGCCAAACCTTGTGGAGGGACGGGGACGGGTGGGGGCATTTGATTTAGTGGGCGAGGGGTTTGCGAGGCCGTTGTTAGCGTGAAGGGGAGGAAGGAAGAGGGGGGGGGGGTGGTGATAGTTAGGGATAGTTGTCGGGGGTGGGGTGGAGAAGGGGGAGGGAAATGGAGGGGGGGGGGATTCTTAGCTCTAGCATATCTGGAGATCGTGGTTCTTGCTGCCTCTTTTTCGTCCTTCTATCCTTTATAAGCGATCAATAAAGCCGCAACCTCTGAGTTTTGGACACCACCTTCATTACTTAGCCGATGGAATGGTGGAGGGACGATTTAGATGTAAATAATAGCTATAATTGAACAAAGACATCACCTAGCCTCAAACGCTACAAAGTGTTATCAGGTCGCAAATCGCTGTTGAATCATAGGGTACATGTCTTATACATAACTATTAGTAATGTTTTCTTAGAGTAAGACACTTTGGGACCTAAGAGAGCTCGAATCTTTAGCGCTTGTTTACAAGTGAATCTAGTATACGTTAGTTAGGGTTAAGCGGACCTAATGCTGTACCCTTAGGCTAACTTGTTAATAACACTTTGTGTAGTCGCTTTAGTTAATTACTTTACTTATTCCCTAGAGTTTCTTTTAAAGGTTATGTCTTAGATTCTTTAATAATTTTTAATATTAAGTAAATTAGTATTATTAATAGTTATATTTAAATAATATTATTAGTTTTTTTTTATATTTATTTTTAATAATAATTATAATTACAAATAATAATAATTAAAATAATTAAACTTAGGTATTAAATAATAATTTTTATATATAAGCTTTTTAGTAAAAAGAAAATATAATTAAAATGGTAAATTAAAAGCTATTAAATAAGTTATAATTAAATATAATAGCTAAATAATATTGAAGTTAACTCTTAAGAACTATTAAAAGCTATAGTATTTATAAAATATATATCTATAACCACAAAGAGTGTTAGCAGGGCTATATAGAGCTTATAAAACGAAAACACTATAATGATTAAGTGTACTCCCAATCTAAGGGCCCTAGCGGTTCATGGGATAAGTGAGATGCTTTGTCCCGATCGGTCACGGCAGCTTCCTTTACGATGGGTCATGCGATCCTCAGTGTGGTCATACGTAGGTGGAGTATCTGAAAGATAAATGAGCTCTCTTGCTCATTGCGACGCTGCCGTTTGCCCTTCGAACCTGTAAGCGCATCATATGTGAAGTGGCCATCGTAGGGATAGACTCGATATATGAGTGTCACCTTGGATTGAAACGAACGAACCTTGAAGGATTCCCTTGCCTAGAACACCATCTCGACTTCGATTACACAAGTATTGCCTTGACTAAAACCACAGATCGCGAATGCGGGCGACAGACGGGCAATCTCTTCAAGTATATATGCTGTAGACAGCCTCGTTTCGCAAAGCATGAGGGGTTTTTTGGTCGAAAAGTAATTCTGCGGGCTGTCAAGGTGGGCTTGTGTATCGCTCTTCGAGTACTTTTCGACTGACCAAAATGTGTTGATTTGAAATGGTTGTGGTAAAGGCCAAATACTGCTTTCAATGATATGCTGTCGTACAGGCACTCTTCTCTGCTCACATTCAAATCTGATCGCACTGCAGGGAATAAGAACTCTGATGTCAAGAAAGCCAAATGAGCGTTCCAGAGCCTAGGCTATGATCTCTGTTTTAGATCCCTTAAAGGTGTTCTGCCCAACAGCTAAGTACGTCAAGTGTGCAAACGTCGAAGACTTCGTGCCGCTTTGCTGCAGAGATCTTTCGGTATTGGTATACAAAGCTGCGTTGCCACCAAAAGACTTGCTTTTTGGAGCCTAAGAGGTCCTCGTGGAAGACTGATAAGCATAAGCAGAAGCATTCCGCAGAGCCTCACTGCCTCAACTGAGATTCTTCTTTGAACAGCAGTGTAGGGGAACAATAGTGAGACCATCAAGCCATACGTATGCACCATGATAACGACGAATTTGCCAGTGGAATGACATACGGCTTTAAGGGGTGCTGAACGATGATGAACTAGAGTCTCATTCGTTGATTCAGCAATACATATTTTTTATGTGGACTACCCTATTCCCATTGTTGGACCTGTAAAACAAGGATATTTGCTAGTGTCATAAATACTATGCCATTTATGTCACCACGGCTCCGCCTTTCAAAGGTTTTGGACTTGTTGTTTACGTCACCGATTATGGTCTTGCCTTTCACTTGCTTACATCTCCTCTCTTCGTAGGTGAGGCTTATGAATGCTGAGAAAGCGGCCATGGTGCAGAATTGGTCGGTGATAGATCAGGAACGAGTGATTGGGGTAGCTCTCAGGGCAGCTAGGTCTCGATTAATACTACGTCTACAAGGATTGTTCAATCTGCCTACTAAAACGTCCCACGGTCCCAGACAACAGTTGAGGGCGTGGCCGAGTTGATCGTAACGTGCACGAGTGATACGTACGTAGTCTTGCGCGCAGACGTTGGAAGATGGCAAATGAGTAGGTGTTCAAACATAAGGGGGTTGGCGCGGTGCCGATCGAATGGGGCAACCTTGTGAGGCCCCTAAGGACCGTGTTGATAGGTTCGTTGGCCGAAAGCCCGTACGTGGACATGGAGACGGGCTATTACTCGGACACGTTCGATCTCACGATGATATACTTACCCTGAAAACTTTTAGACTCTTGCAGCCCTCCCTAAAATTCCCGCCGCGTCAAGAACCGAATTCAGGCTTAAAATTCGGCGCCAAATGCTCATACAGTCCGTGATCACAACGTTGGTTCAGGAAGATGCGATGATGGCCTCAGTCAAGAAGTATGAAGAAACAAGGGCGCAGATGAATGCGTGGATGCTGGCGAGTTTTGTAGGTGGTTCGAAACTAGTATCTTGTTGTGGACGGCCATGTAGAAGTAAACAACGATATTGTCATCAAAGCAACAGCTCGGCGTGGACAGGACGATTCGGATGGAAATATTAACGCCCACATGGACGAGAAGACTTCACAGTCGATCACATGATGATAGTAGGTATCTTTCATTATAGAGCCGCGGGATTTGGGGTGCACATGGCAGAAAATCCAAACTAGGACCTGCCTGTAAACGAGGAACATCAAGAGGAGATCGTTAATACCAGAAAGTTCCTGGAGTTCAACCACGGCAGTACCTAATCTCCTTTGGTTTCGCAACCACGAGGTAGCTGAGAGCGTACGAATTGCACATATCCAAATGTCTGGTCGTTGGTGGTAAGACGTCTGCCGAGAACTTCAGCAACTTCTGCCTCGGCGATCTAAAAAGCAAGATGGGGAGACGAACGGCCAGTTCAAGTGCGATGAGACCTATCTGTGGGTCTGCTTCCATGCTGTTGGATCCAGATCCAAGAGGCGACGACGGCTGTCTGAATGGTTGGGGAAATAAGTGATGATGGAAATCCTCATGTAGCTGCGGGTATTTGGTCGTGGTGGCTATGGTGGTGGTGGTAATGTCTGGGACTTTAGCCTAGATGTCGTGCTATACGCGATTAGCAAGAATGGCGGTAGAAAAATTACTGTTGTATAAGCAAAAAGGGTAATACTAGAGAATAAGCGAGTCAGTAGAAAAGAATATGAGAAGGCTTTGTGAAGTCGCTCTCTATGCTACCTGCTTGTGTGCTTGGAAGTTGACTCCATGAATGCAGGGGTACCACCGCTAAAATCACAAGTGCTTCAATAGCCATTTCTAGCATCAAATTCTTCTACGCTATGCTCGTCCCTAATCTCAATCTTTTGAACCACCCACTAGCGGCATCTCAGCCCCAAATTCCCACCGTCCTTCGGGATCGTGCCTCCCTTAATCAACGCCGCCTTCGCATTTTTCCCCGGATGCAGCATATCTTTCCGGGACGATTAGCGGAAGTTAGTAGCCGTCCATTCAATGATTATTGCGAGGCGCGTTAGGATGATCCAAATGCTGGGAAGTGTGGCGTTTAGACCTGAGATATAGAGGCCCAGGAGGCCTGTGGAGCGTTCGTTCAATGAGATGAGGCAGAAGCAGTACAGTAGCGGAGAACACTTACCATACTTCCACCAACACGGAAGAAGATGCACCCTTCGTGAGTGGTGAAGCTGTACCATGCTAGTTCATGGCTGAGACGAACAGTACGAACGACGAATCAGTGTAGATCAATAATTTGGCTCTTTCGGCGACCTTCAAACATGTCGTGAGTGCTTTCATTCTCAAGCGCACAAGACTGAAAGTGGAGGAGTTGCGCAGATCGTCAACTTAGGCCGCCATTGACATATGAGACTCATATGAATATGATGCATATGCTTCACTCTCAGCTTCGTGGAACGCCATTCAGAGATCGCGAATGTGCCAGACTCTTCAACAAATTTGGAAATGACGCTTTGCTGGCGAGAGCTAGAGGAAAGATCTGACAGCAACGCAGTACAAAATGTCCTCCAAAGCCACTCCAAATCTGGCATAGCTTGAATCAGCAAGGCATTGTACGTCGAGAAGAATGCATAAGACTCCTCGGTGCTAGAGAGTCTGAAGTGAAGGGCTTCATATGGAAAATATGCGCCGCTCGATTCTACCAATCAGCGGAAATCTTGGCAGCGCTTACTCATCCTTGATGTTGCCGATGTTTATCCGGCTGCATCTCCTCTCATTTCTTAAGCACCGACGTCGAGATCCCGATAGATGTGCCTCGGCCTGTAAGAGCCTCACAGTACGTCCTCGATATCCACTTAGGATCGACTGGAGACGCGTAAAAGAGTCGGCAGAGATCACAGACCGTCGTTGAGGATGCATGGTAGGTCGACTTGCGATCTTTTTCGAAAGCTGCCCCAGCCATCACAGAATTCTCTCAAGCTGGTCCGTCTGCGTTTGGAACCTACGCTGACAATGACGGCTTGTGCGAGCGTAGGGCCCTCCTCATGCCCTCCACCAGGCCAGAAATGCTGAGAAGACGGCCACGGCGTTCGAAGAGGGGGAGATGCAGGTCTTGACAATATGTCCAAGACAGCAGAAATCATCATGGACTCTATACTTCACACTATATGTCGCATGTGCGGTACGCCTATTGAAGTAGACGAGCAATAGCTGTGAATTGTCCTACAGGGAGAGGATCCAGCACCGCGATCTGGAAAGCAAGAGAGGGCCAAGAAATGGATGTACAAGATGGAATAAAGCGCAGTCCCTTCAATCACGTATTCAAGAAGGGTGTCGACGCCTTGCGGTTTCGATAGACGGGACAGTGTTTATTTCTGTAGTGCAAGCCCGGATATAAGTTGTTACCTCCGAAGCTATCAATCTATAGTCTAGCAACCATCCCCTCTCAATGATCGCTCAAATTGCGTGTTTAAAGGGTATCTTTCCAATGTCTGAGAAATCTCCATTGTTGTCCATCTTAACCTCGCTCGCATTTTGTCCTATTATACGTAATCCATTGGACTTTCTTCTTGCAAAGGTACTGATGTGAGGAGAAACATAAAGAATAGCTCTCGTGTCTCAGCTAATTGGAAGCCAATCAATTTATGGTCGAAGAACGAGCTACAATCAACGTACAAACAGTGTCAGGGCAGGTCAAAGTCTCGGGAGATTGAAAGAACGCCACGAAAACGACCACTTCTGAACATGGAGGAGGCAGACACCTTCAGTAGACCACTCGAGAACCCTTCTAGAACCATTGAGCAACAGAGTCGTTTTATGACAATGGTCACAAGGGGAAAGGGGCTGGGAGCCCGAGCCCTGGAACATCGTGATCTAGGCCTCTGGAGCGACAAAAGCAAGCCTGAAGCCTACCCGAGACAGTGTCTAAAACTCGTCCTGGTCCTACTCCTCGGTGCAGCGACAATTCTCGTACAACGAACGCCGACAATGCTTTCGTATTAATGTTTCATCGACCACACCCTCGCTCCTTGTAGTCTTCACCTCACTTCACCTTTCCATCTTTCCCCCCCCCTCCGGCGCTCTTTACTCGTCGTTGGCCCCCCTATTTCCACCCCTCCAGCACCTTCACCGTTCCACCGCTCTCCAAAGTCCTCTTAACATCGTCCGCGGCTTTCAGCACCACCGTCTCCTCCGTCCCGAGCTCCCTCTCAAAAGCCGCCCGTGCCTTACGTTTGGTATCCATCCACGTCGCGCCATTGAAGCCGAGGTTCCCTTTGTCCCCCTGTCCCTGCGCATCAAGCAACATCGATGCAAAACGGCCGACACGGCAGCTCCACTCCTCAAGCCCGGATACAGCCACATGAGTATTGTTTTTGCCGTGCGATTGCCATGTGCAAGGCTTCTCTAGGAAACCCTGGCCGCCCTCGTCTGCTTCGCTCTGTTGGACGTGTGGGCGCGCGCTCCGAGTGGCGAAGGGGATGTGGAGAGCGGCCATGAGGTCCATGAACCTTTTCCCCCAGCTCTGATCAACGAGGTGGTGGAAGTCGTCGAGCTCTTGTTGGAGTCTCTCGATGTAGTCGGTCCATGCGGTCATGGTGTCGTCGAATCGGGTAAGGCGCATGTCAATCGTTGTGTAGGTCCGCTGAATGTATCTGATGTCTTCTATTCTGTCCGCCAAAGCCGGCGGCATCAGACCGGGGATGTATCTTTTATAGCCGACTTCTTTCCATATGAGGTCTTCTAAGCTGGCGATTGCGTTCTTTTTGGCGCTCGTGCCGATTGATGTTCCTTCAAGGATGGGAGATAGCGCACGTGCGAAGGCGGGGTACTCTTTCTTTGTGAATCTTTCAAGTTTTTTCAGGTCCTGGGATGCAGATCGGTAGAGCGGCTCAAAGTCGTGTAGGATTTGCGATTGGATGTGGTAAGCGTAAGGCGTGTAGTGCGGGAGAAGAGAAGAGTTGAGCTGAGAGTTCAACATGCGTAGTGTCTCAAAGGGTGCCAATAGGAAGAAGTTGACAAAGGTGATGTTGCGGTAAGGTTGCCCTCCTGCGTTTGCGTACTGTGTCATATAGGTAAGGAAGCGCTGGTAGTCCCAACTGATGCTGTCCATAGTCCAGCAGACATGATGGGAGAATTCTGCAAGCGGAGAAGACAGATTGGTACTCGCATCTATCAGAATTGCTACGGAAATCGGGTCAGTGTCGCCCAAAGTACTGTTCGTGTTGCTGGCTTACCCAACTCGCTCCGGACCTCTGGCACGCCGTCAAAGGGAGCATGCAACAATCTTCTTCTCTCATGCTTCAGATTGGTGGTAAGCTCTCGGAGCTTCTCGGGAGCGACTAACAGGTCGAAGATGAATTGGTCCACCTTGACGTCGGTGTTATTGTTGCGTGGTAGACTCTCCCAAGGCGAGACGGCAGGCAGTGGGGTGACATGGATGCCGGGAATAAAGCAAATACCAAGGCCTGTGAATAGATTGTGAAACCCTCCGCAGAAGAACCAAGTGCAGGTGCACGATTGGATCAGAAACCAATTCGCGAACAGGCTCAGCCAGCCGAGAACGAACCAAATCTTCAAGAGAAGAGCGAAGATGTACGTCGCTTCTTCTATCACCTGTGCTAACCAGCTGAGCTCGTCAAAGTTTCGGAGGGGACGCAGCAATTACTGGTCAAGCATGCGATTGAGCCAACGTGCGACTGCTCTCACAGGGTTGATAGGGTTGAATACCATGGCAACAGCTGCTCTCAATCGAGAAAAGGTCGGAAGTAATAAGGGGCGATGTGCAAGACGCTGGCATTAATCAGAAAAGAGAACAGACGTGCGGTGATGATAGTCGGGAATAGTAGGTAGTAAAGAGTGTGGAAGATGGTGTTGAAGAAGAAGCAGGAAGTCCGGAATTGATCCCAGACGGTGACAAGCACACAAGCAGCAAAAATAGCACATGTGCATAGTCCATGGCAATGGCAATCTCGACAAACGACAGAAGGTATTACGGGACAAAAACAGGTCGTCATCGTTCATCGTTATTGACATGGGGTTGGCTTGGATGGGTGTGCGCAGAAGTGGAAGTGACAATTACAGGGAAAAGAGAAAACGTCCGCAGGCATCAGGAAGGAGTAGGGGTGGAAATGCAGGCACCCCGCCCTAGACTCATAAGGCATAAGCCCCGGGGGCGGCCAGGATCACCCCCGGTGTTTAGGTCACCCAAGTGACCCAAGAATTTCTCCGGACGGGATCTCGCGGGGGGATTTTCTGAATTGTGACAACCTGCCCTTTTCTCTTTTCTCTTTTCTCTTTTCTCTTTTCTCTTTTCTCTTTTCTCTTTTCTCTTTTCTCTTTTCTCTTTTCTCTTTTCTCTTTTCTCCAACATCCATGGGCTTCATCTGCGGACCCCACGACCTCATCGGCAGGAGCAACTGAGACTGCAAAAAACAGAAAACAGGCTATCTAATGACAAAATTTCTCCAATCCTTCCAGGCAAAGGCGCCCACGGGAGGCAAGAGCTCCGGTACATGGCAAACAAAGCGGCCTGCAAAATGCCAACTGTCCTCCCCACAACTCTGACCCCGCTTTGACTCCGAGAGACTTCTCTGCAGTGCAGGTGAACGCGGCCTGCATGGGTTTGCCTCCTATTGAAAGCCTGTCTTGCTGCTCCTCTGCTGGTGTTGGCCTTCTTCTGAGCAATCACATTCATCGGCGGCCTGCCACCGTACTCGTACTCGACTGCCGAAATGGGGGACTTTCGGGGACAGTTCCACAATCCTGCTCCCCGTTCCGGGGGGGCACTGCCTAAAGTCTTGGGGTTGCCGCATGCGTACAAAGATGAAAAATGGTGAGTGACAAATGCAGACATCGGTTTTTTCTACATGAAAACAATTTTCGCAATTTCGCAATTGTCGGTACCCAATCTACCAATTCTACTTCCCTGCCTGCTGAATGCGTGCAACACTACGGAAGTAGCAATAATCATTCATGCCTTCTCCCGTTCTTCTCAGCCCCCTTTCCCGGGACTTTCACTCTCCCTACTCTTCACCACTACTTACCCCATCAACTTGAACACTCTCATCCCATCCTCATACTCTCGAACCCTACCTCCCGCGAACATGGACGAAATCGCCCGGCTCTGGAACCGTGCCAGGGATGATTGCTCCCATTTCTACCATGGTCTCAGAGGCAACCTCTCACAACGCTACGCCAATCTCCGCGACCGCTTCAACCGCATCCGCACCGCCTACCAAAATCGAACCCATGTCGAGAAATTCATGTTTTGGCTTGATCGCCTGCTCCTTTTCCTTCTCCCTTTCATTCTGCTTTTTGGGCTGTCACAGCTGCCTCCCACCACTCCAATCGGCAATGTCCAGACATTCACGTTGGATTTTACGACAGGATACCATGTCATTGCAACAATGGCGAATGAGAGCTTTGCTGCCCCACTTCATGTCAAGGTGGCATATGGAAACCGAGGTTTTTTCGATCCTAGAATTGGAGATACGCATCATAGCGATCTTTTTGGGAATCAAGGGACGGGCTTGTCAGTGATCCGTCGCGCGCCCGAAAATAAAAATGACAAGCCCGACTCGTCCACCAGCTCAAGTTCACCTGGTACGTCTCCTTGCCCCACTTGCCCTGCCTGTCCTTCTATCTTCCCCTCCAGAACACTGACGAATCCTCACCTTCGCACAGCACTCAACGGCGAGCACGTCACTCACCTTGCCTTAACCCCAATCTTCCCCACCAACACCAACAAATTCCGGCTCATGTGGGCCTGGCCTGGCTACTTATCCTCCTGCCTTTTGATTCCCAACTCTGCCCGTGGAAACCGCCTCTCCGTGCGCCGTCTCCTGAAGGAGGGCTGGGTAATAATCATGAAAGAAGACGACGGCACGATTGATTCGGGGCCGCGCACAGGGGAACATGATGGGAAAGATCAGAGTGGTGGGTATGCGTGGGACGGAGATTATGAGTTTGTGGGGCGCGCAGGGTGGGAAAAAGACACACAAGGGTGGGGCTTGAAGGGGAGACATTGGAAGGTGGGAAAGGGATGGAAGAGGAGCTGGATGCGGTAATTTCTCACCTGCACTTTCATCCTGCCCCCCAAAATAGCAATGCTGACGAGAAGATTGTTAGTTATGGCGCCAAAGTCGACCAGGGACGCGGGTCCGGGAAACAAGGCATGGATGCGGGCATGGTGCTTAGGCATCGTAAGTTGGGTTGGGAAATTAGGCCGAAGTGGGTGGTGGTGAGTGAGGGATATGGGGAGTGGCGGGTTGACCTCATGGTGCCAGATTATAGGCCTTGGGGAAATTGGGCGAGTCGGACGTGGGCGAGAATGAATCATTGAAAGTGCGATGTGCATAAGGGAAAAGGGGGAGAGAAAAAGGATTCGTGTGGGCTGGGTTGCATGTTTGTGTATTGGCTTGTGATTTTTTTTGATGATGTGGATGACATCTTGAGAGCCCAGCTATGGTTCCCCCGATCTTGTGGGTGGAAGTGTTGACTGTGCATTTTTTTCGTTGGGACATGGATAGATTGAGACTAACAAATTGGGTAGTATGTCTTAAATCAATCTCCATATCCTCCTCCACGGGAATCTTCCAATCCAAAGATTGCCAGCAGATTGCCCCCCATCACTATCAATCATACCGGCAAATTTGCAGGCAAATACAGTGTTGCTGTTCGGATGGCCGCATATACGAGCACTCGTGGTTGCCTAATGACTTATAGTGAAAAAGAAAAAAACAAGTCAAGCAAAACAGCGTAAGATATCCGACCTCCATCTTCTCTCAGCACCGCATTCACCCCTATCCCCCTCTCCTCATCCTTCTTCTCTCCCACCAAACCTCAACAACAAGTATCCCTTCACCCCCCATCCCCATCCCCATTCCCAACATTCACTCCCCCCATCTTGCAGCACCACTCACCCACCAGCCTCCCTCCACCAGTCCTGCTTCCCCCAACCCAACCCCACCCCCAACCCCGAACCCTAACCTTCCACGGAACCATGTCCGTCTTCCTCTTCCTCCTTATTACAGTCCCATACTTCATCCTCATCACCGCCCCTCTCGCCCCGCTCTTCCTCCTCTTCCTCCTCTTCCGTATTAAGCGAAACAAGCGCCGGTACAGCCACGGCGCCATCTTCACCGCGCTCTTCATCGACTACCTGCTCCTTTGCACCATATACGCGGGGGTGGGGGGGTCGGGGGAGGTGGGGGCGAGGGCAGTACTGTCGGCACGGCGAAGAGGTGGGCGTATAGGAAAGGTGGGTGGATCGTTCTTGGGCTGATGCAGTGGGGTTGGTGGGGTGTGGGGGTTTTGAGGGCGTATGTTGGGAGGGCGTGCAGTGCGTGTGGAAGAGAATGGGTAAGGGTACTTACTTTCCTTATGTTATCGCAAAAAATCTGATCTTTTTTGGAGCTGGTGGCGCCGCTGAGCAGCTAAGATGCATGAATAATGGAGGGGAAAGCTGATTGTTGTTTCGAGCAGGATCGTGATCATCAGACCTGGCGTGATTTGGGTGCCTGTGCTGTCGAATCCGCATCAGAGGCTACGAAGACCTTCGCGACCTGGCTCGCCTCGTGGCTGCCACCGCTTAAAGAGCTCTCGCACGGCGCTCTCACGGTCTTGCGCTGCGTGTATGATCTCTGCAAGATGCAGCTCTGGGCGCTTTGGGCTGTCTGCAGCAGTCTTCTTGCCTTCGTCGTGGCTGTGGTGTCTATTCCTTGGTGGGGTTTGGTGCGGGGTATCTCTCGGGCTGTGGGGAATTCTGGAAGGTCCTGTTGGGAGATTGTTGGTGTTGTGGCGGCGGTGTTGGGGCTACTGATGGCTGTTATGGTGGCTCTTGCAGTCTACGGAGGCAGGCTTGGGACTGGAATTCGGCGGTCTTTGGAGTCTGTCTGGCGCATGGTTTGTCTTCATTGGGGGAAAGGATTGTTGGGCTTGGTTTTCGGGGTCATCGCGTGGTCTGTGGCTGACGATATGGGCTACACAAAGTCGAAGGAGATATATGGGGATGTGATCTGGTGAAGGGCATTTGGATGGGTGGGTATCGTATTGATGCAATGTGTCGTTCTATCAAATGATGTGGTTTATTTAATATTCAGTATTGTGGCTCTAACAATAGGTGTCAAAATGAAGCAAAGATCGGACTTCGGACATCCGCCTCTCATTGTTCGTCCCCCCAAGTATATCCCCTTCAGCTTTGCTCCTTTACCACGCATCCTCTCTACTTCTCACATACATGCTGACACGATGGGGAATTTTGGTTCACCGAGAAAGCATTTGGCCACTGTGGCTTGGCTGACCTTAGCAACGATATGCTCTCTGCTTGGTGGCCCATTGGTAGCCGGGGTTTGGATGGATAATATTGATGGGTCCTATCGTGACTTGAACGATTTAGAGTTTCACGAGGCGAAATATCCATGGGACATGCTATCGATAGGCTTAAGCCTTCCCAGTAGTTGGGCCTTGGTGATCTTTTCAAGGTAAGCTCACCGTGCCTACGTATTTGATTGATAGAGTGTACCAATGTAGCCTAGATACGGATCCCGTTCTAATGATCAGGGGCGGTTCGCACAGCAGGTAGCACAGGAGGCCAAGCGACGTTGCGCCAATCTCCATCTTGATCTACAGGACATCTCTAGTCAGCTTCTACAGCTCCCCAACCTTGATCGGTTGCCTCATCTGCAAAATAGATTGCGCGGGTATGTTTTCGACGATCAACAACAACACACTTCTCAACAGGAGCCATTACCAGCCCCAATTGGCGAGGAGAGTCTACCTGAAGCTCATTCACCTTCCCAACACCCTCCTCGACAAGGACCAATAGAAGCCTCGGTTGGCCAGAAGACCTTACATGAAGCTCATCCACCTGCTACTCACATTGGGAGCGCGCCAATTCTACCCTCACGGGTGTCATCGACACAGAACGCTCATCTGGCGTGTGATCTGGATCAGGATGCCAGTTGGTTTCCATCAAGCTTCGGTCAAGTACCGAGGCCGGACAAAGCAAAGGGAAAGGAAGTTCTACGAAGGCATCCATATACCGATTCTGAAGACCACCTTGACTCCGATGAAGATGTAAATCGAGCGTCTAGTGCATCTGCGCGGCGTCGCTTTCAAACTCCTTCATTTGACGACCCTGAACCCGTCAGCGAGGATCCTCGTCTTGAATCCCATAGGCCTTGCAGAGATGAAGCTACAGGCCAGACTTTGGGCAGCCCTGATAAGAATCATGACGAAGAAAAGGAACATGATACGATTCTGTCTCATCTTGCGGACCAATCTAGGTCCATTGAAAGCACTCACGTTTCGCAATCTTCACACCGCCAAAAAAAGACTAAAGGTGATCCTACGTCACCGATAAACCAGATTGCCCCTCCGAAACTAGATCATACATCCCTTCAATTGGGTGAAGATAATCCGTGGGCTGCTGAGCCGAGTTCGCCTGTTATCTCAAAGTGGATGCGTTCTCCACCTGAACCCACTGAACACAAGCCTCCTAGTCGAGCATTCACTCCATTGCAGCCGGAACTGCTACAGGGGGGTCCATCACAAGGGCAGGCATGTGCATCTGAGGGGTCTCGACAAAGCCTACCGGAAGCAGCTGGTCACGGTGCAGAGGAGCATCACCAGCCTCAAAACCCTGCTAATCGAGATGAAATATATACGCCAGCGGCCAAACCTATGGAGCGACAAAAAGTCAGCGGAGACGCAGACAGAGCAGAGAATGGACCCTCGACCCTCTCGAATTCTCAGACCGGCGATGAAGATGAGGTAGCTCGTGGTACAACAGCAGAAGCATTTCCAGGCTCAAACGCTAAGTCTAATACAAGTCATGATGCCGAAGCTACTCACCAGACTATACCACCAGAACCGTCTCTCCCTGCAGCAACTCCCCAGTACTTGGCCGCTGAGTCCATCACCGTTAGTAATGCTGAAGCTTCCCACCACACCACACCTACTGAACCCTCTCAATCTCTCAAGTACTCAGCCCTGGCTATCTTGCGCAAAGAGTTCGAGGCCGTGGATCTCAGACACAAAAAAATACATGAAGACCCTCCATCGTACATGAACATCATAGCCGAATGGTTCAAACTAGAAGATTCTTGTGTCAAGAACTCACGCACCCACACATGGATCCAATTCGTGTACGATGACGAGCAATTCCACGAGATGAATCGTCTCAAAGTATGGCTGCGCAATAGGAAACATTATGACTTCGAGGACGACCCTGAGACGAAGCAATCCGAACACAAGTTCCCGCCGAATTATAAGGGGGCGTATGGGAAGAGTATTCACGAGATTCGCGTGAGGGTCAGGAAGGATTTGCAACCTAGGTGGGACAACAATACGAAGATGATTTGATTTACGGTTGTGATTTTGGTCCCTTTGAGGGATGATGTCGCAGCAGTCTGCTAGTTGTCGGTAAGATCTCGTGCGCTAATTCCTATAGCACCAATGCAATGGGTTGCTTATTCAAACAAGATTCCACACGACTTTTGATGGCCACAGGTATATCCAATTCGACATGAGGCGAAAGACATAGAGTCAAGGAGACATTTTGCCAATCCACAAGTCCAGAGCATTGAGGACTACTGAAGCTATGATGCCACCCTTTCATCGTCTCTGATTAGATCAAGACCCTCCCCATAGCATCGTAAGTACTCTTTCTTTCAGATTGCACATCTTTACAAAAGCGACATGCCGAAACCCAAGCACCTACAGCATCCATGCCTCCTGGCACGAGAATTACAAACATTCATTCAAACTGTCATACTTCGGTCTGACCTTTATGCTTGTCGTCACACCACCCCCTTCCCTTATCATCCATATCTGATGTGACAAGTTCTCACCACACACAAACTGCCACGGAGCATCGTCCCCTCCCCACTCTTAGCCTCAGGTTCGAACATTACTCAAGTCTCACTCTTTACAGTCGTCCTTATTCTACGCCCAAAAACACCCAAACAAACTGCCTTACTATTCCCCCCCCCACGCCCCCTCCCCACTACGACGACCACCAGAGGATGCTTTGCTCGGGTTCAAACAGAATTCCACCACCATCATCTTATTCTTCGGTATTGAATGCGCTCGCATGTGGTTTCCACCACCTCCCCTCATCTTTGTGGAGGAACTTTGGTGAGGATAGCGATGCTGTGGGTCGTTGAAGGGCCGATCTGTCTTTCAGATCGCTGCTGGTGATAGGTCGAAGGGGTTTGGGGGAAAGGGGGGATTGATGACAGTACGGGTGGGAAGGGTGTGGATCAATAGAGGTGCGGGAGATCACGAGACGTCAGAGGCGTGGAGATCATTTCGCGGTGGAAAGGGGGGCCACAGTAAAAGGGGAAAGGGCGAGGGAGAGGGAGAGGGAGAAGCACGAGGTGGTAGTGAAGGAAAAAAACAATGGGAATGAGAATTGTGATTGTGATTGTGGATGCTGCTCATTCGCCACGGTCGAAGCGTGGTAAGGCGATTTTGTTATTAGTATCCCCTCCTAAACAGCCAACTCAAGATCGATTCATCTTTCTTTTATATAATAATATATGCCTCTGTTCACTTAGCCTGCCAATTCTCCCCATCGCCTTATATGTGACGCCCATCTCCATCCTCGGACGCGGCTGTGCTGCTCCCAACCCCAACCCAACCCCAACCCCAACCCCAACCCCAACCCCAACCACAGTCCCAGATGAATGAAGGACCTTCCAAAGCTTGCTCACCTTCCACAGATTGTTCATCTTCCCAAAAACCTCTACCTCTCTTAATATCCTCACCATCCCCACCATCCATCCCCCCGCCCCCAGCAAACGCTCGCATAGCTTCCCTCGCCGAAGCATCCCAGACACAACCGAATTGAAGGGCCCCTCCTCGCGCACCACTCCTTTACCCAACCCCACCAGCCCTTCACCAACTTTGTTTCTCATTTCCATCGCGTGGTTCGGTCTAGGGCGTCGGAAGTGCCCTGCCCTGGCGTTGACATTTCTGGAGAAGGCGGCAGCTGCGGTTGGTGGGGGGGGGGGATGGATCAAGCACCGCGGATGGGTATTACACACACAGTAGGAGCAGCGGGTGCACCGTCCCGTCAATCTGATTATCACTACCGTCGTCGTCTTTCTTGCTCGTCGGGAATCAATCCCCTGTGACGACATTGAAGCTGGTTAAGGTGGTGTTGGCTCCTCGCTTCCTAGGCTGGAGGTTGGAGGCTGGAGTCTGCAGCGGGGTAGTCGTTAGGGTATTGGTTTAAGTCCCTAATCGGTAGGGTCGCCGAGAGTGTCTTGGAAAAAGGATGGGTCGAGAGGAGCGTCGGACATGGGGATTGTAATATCCTCTGTTGCGGGAAGCGGTGTAGGTGATGGATGATGTACCATTACTGCTGAGGTTGGGAGGAGAGGCGTGAATGCATCGAATGGCTCGTATTGGGTGATGGCTTGCGCTGTGATTGCCTCTCTAGCAGGATACTCGAGATTTGCGTTGATGTATGGTGCTGCATCTTCTTCCATACCGTGAGGCTCAGATTGCGCTGACAATAATGTTGGGTTGATGTCGTGGTACGGAGTTAGGCCGGTTGGATCAGTGATGAAGGACATATTCAAAGCATCGTCTTGTATGCCTTGAATTTTCGTGTTTTCGTCGCTGTAGAGCCTCACATTCGAGGACAAGACAAGTGGCCGGACGTTTGATTGAAGAGCGGCAGCAACGGGTCGCCCTTAACGCTCCTTCCTCACTTTCCATCTCCCCAAAGGCTGCGTTCTCATCCACCCTCTCCACCTACCGCCGGCGCCCCGACCTGCGCAAATGTCGCCTGTCTTTCACTCATGGGTATTTCCCCAATCCTTCCAAACTCATATTCAGCTTTAGTCTCTCCCTCCGTACTGACACCTTCCCGGAATCCGAAGATTTTGTTGTTGAACCTTCGAAGCCGGAGGCTGTATTGCATGTAGTAAGCCATAAGCCTTCTTGGAGGTATGAGCTTAGTGTAAACGTTTGTTGAATGCGTGAGAGGATTTTCCTGCGCTTATACAACTTGAAGAGGCTATACTCTTCCGTGATTCTTGTTACATGTTGGATACTCCGAAGTCTTACAAGCATGGAAGTTCTAAGCGTCTAGGGAAGCGCTTCGGCAGATATTGCTCTGCTCGTGGTAGGATGTCATCTCAGATCATGTGCTTTGTAAAGATAAATAGAAGTTCCACAACCAACATAATCTTACCTAGTACAAGAAGGAAAGAAGAGTCTCGCTGCCCTTGGCCGAAGGGCGAGAGAGCGGCCACCGACCTGTAGGTGGATCTCAAAGCTTGGGTTGTCCTCCTTAATCTGTACTATGCTCGCAGACAGTTGACATCATCCTAGTAATATTCGAAAGCCACGAGTCTCAGCGGACACTCTAAGTACACTGAAGTAAAAGATGGCAGCCCGCTTCATTATGCCAACGCACATCACGATCAGGTACGATTCCTTGGACGATCTAAAGGCCTCGTGTACGCTATCGTCCGAAAGCGTACCAATCGCTATCATCGCTGTCCTATCGAAGCAAACTCATCTCCTGTTGCCGAGTCAAGAACGATGGCGCACATCATTTTCCTCGCCACGTCGTTGCCGACAACAAAAACATAGCTTAGTAGTGAACGAAAGCAAGGCCAAGGGAGCCTATGATGAGGGTGGCATATGCGTATGCGCATGCGAGACGCATGGCAAGATTGACCGTCCTTGTCGTGAAGGCCTTCAGAGTATTGGACACACTTGAGCTGCAGACATTGCACTTCGTTGAAAGCCGCTTTCTAGTCCTGCACGTGCTTCTGGCCACAGGCGGATCGGGCGAAAAGCGTACAATATTGCATGCAATGAATAACTACGTGGGCGAGATGGCGATTAGGAACAAGATGTCCTGCTTGTGAGGGCACAGAATGACGTACATGATTCTATAGACTCTGTAGCTAGGTGCTAACAACTGTTTGGCGACGTGCTCAAGATTCGCGCCAGACCACAATCGGCTCATAATATTTGTATGCTTGATGTTACCAACACGGTCGTTTCATCACCGACGTGGCCGCCAAAATCCTAGTCGTGCGTGAAATGCCGACTGTTGTTCTACCTCTATCCCGTACCCAGCCCCATGGCAATGTTCCAAGAATACAGGTAGGTGTAAGTCCGGAAACCCCTCGACGATGTCGTCGTACCATAGGCCTGAGGCGAGAGAGGAATTGTGTAGCTCGTACGAAGTTGTAAGTGAATTTGAATGCGCAGAAGCACACGAGAATGTTCACCCTGAGCCTTCTGCGCGTCGCTGCTTGGGAACACTACTGTGGTCATACCTGGTCAGATGGTCCGAGGAGGCCGGAGGATTCAAAAACGTCGACATCGACAACTATGTGCACTTTGATAATTCGGCCGGATGAAGGGCATCTGCAGCCGATCAATCTTCCTCCATCGTAGCCCCACGGGTGAATCGAATGGTGAGCGTGGCAAAGATCATTGGCGAAACCCCGTCAAGAACACTCAAAGCGTTGGTAGAAGTGGTGCTGCTCTTGATCATATCCTTGGCATACGGAACTCTCGTGTGAGATGAGGACAGGCAGAGCAAAAAGTTCATCAAGTGTTACCCTGACGTCGGCGCCATTGATACTGGGTATTTCGTCGGCAGGTGTGCGTGTTTGTATCGATCAAGATGCGCAAAGCAACATTTCGGGTCTACGGGCGCTCGCCTTCGAAATCTTAGACTGCTACACGAAGACGTCGTTGGCCGTTCCTTTGGGCAAGGACGTTTCCAATTTCCACTCCTAGACCAAACATTGGTTTTTCATAGAGACCAGAACTGCGTTCATGATGTAGCGGGCATCACTGTCTGTGTCGTACTTTTCCTCCCTTGCGGCGACGCAGAACTGAAGCGATTACACGAGCAAGATTTAAGCCGCTCTCGTCGGTACTCCGCTACCTTCATTTCCTCTCCTCTTGGTATTTCGGTCCACATCAATGAAGCTAGGCCTAGAGTCCTGTACGGCTACGACTTGAAGTGTGGTACCAATCGCCCTCTCAATGATGGTTATCTGCTCGTCTGTTCAGACAGACCCCTTCTGCTCGACGCCAATGTTCCCACCAATGACGATGAAGTTGTCCGCCTTCGTTCTCCCAGCCCCAGGCCGGTTGGCTCACTTGGTATCCCAATTATGAGCCTTTGTGGAATCCACAGCTTTGTCCTTTTCTCTGCTCCGCTAGATCCTTCTGCATCCATCTTCGAGCCTTGGTGGCATCCTCCCCATATCCCCAATCGTTTCATGTCTTCGAGACATCGGATAGATTGTAAGTGGGGGTATTGCCGTCGTCCTTGCCTCAGTGCTTCGCTTGACCATCTCCTCTTGCTCCAACTCGATCCATCTCAGTCCGTACCTCCACCTTCGATGACGCTCTAGTCGGTATTCGCATCCGCAGGCATGGTCAAGTCCTCGATCTTATACATATGCACGTGGTGATCCCTTCTATAGTGCTGTCCGCACAGCCTGAAGTCTAGCCGTAGACGATGACGGGACAACGGTCACGATCTTGACGATGACTAGAAGGCAGGGTCGGCAGGTCGACGCTGGAAAAATAGAGCGTAGGAATGCAACCTCGGACCGCTCTGCCATGTGTTCCAACCGTCCATGTAGAGCCCTAAATCTCCATATCGATCCTCAAAGTGTTTTCCAAGAGCTGAGGTCGTCCATATCGTCAGATCGACTGTTGGCCCCCTCGTAGTGATCTGCTCAATAGAGTTCGCGACCCTGCTAAATGACGACGTGCTGAGTAGGCAGTAGGCAGTAGGCTCGCGCAACGCTAGTGCAACACTATCTGCAGCAGGTCCGGTAGTGGTAGGCATGCGCGTCGCACTGCGGTGCCGTTGGCTGAGGTTTGGGGGCTTGGGCGGAGGGAAGTAGTGAACGCCTGCCTGCTTCAAGGTCCACACCCTCAATCACAGGAGCGGGAGGCTCCAAAACTGTAGACACCCAGCTCTTGGTCTTCATTGACCTCCTTCATTCGTCCAAAGTGTTGTAGCCAGCGGTCTTCATCCTTCGTCCAGATTTTACCCAAGCCTCACGGACCTCAACGATCTCTTATGTCGTCTGAGGCGCCTTCAATTGTCGAACATCGAAGGGAAGAGTCGGAGGAAAGATGCTGGAGGCCGACATTTACCAATGCGAAGGCGTCGAAGTGTATGCTTAGGCCGGCGAGTAAAGTTTGGGCTTGTAGGCTCGTTAATGTGAAGCCATTACAGCTCGAGAGTTTGGTGTCATTTGAGGGCGACCGACAGAATTTGGTGGGGATATGGAGGAAAGGGAGGATGTCAAGGGAGAAGCGATGGTCATGATGCGAGAAGTGTATTGAATGTGGAGGTGCGCGCACGTCAGCGTTGAAGGAGAGTTAAACACACGCGACTCGACGAGAGGAGAGAATGTCATAGAATTTGACAATTTGAACTTCGGCCAAGGGTCTCGATTGGTACATTCGTCTTGCTTTGACGTGATGACCGCCATCCTTGACTTTGAACGGTTACAAAGCTGGTGAAGCCACTCCCATCTGGCCAAGAGATTGAGAATGTGGCGGTCGAAAGTTTCTCCGACCCGACATGCGAATTTTGACCAGAACTACGCTCAGTACGTTACACCACTCGCTAAATCTTTCCTTCATTACGCCCTCGATATGACCATAAACTCTCTCTTACCAATGTACGAATCTTCTTTGATTCCTCTGACTTTTCCAATGCCAAAAGTCAATCCCTGACGCCTGCGCCCAGCGTAATTACGCCCCTTTCCCAGTCATCCTCACCACACGGGGCCACACCCCCTCCGAGTTCAAACCCTCCTGCATGAAGCGATTGGCCAAGAATTGGGGTCCCAATGGCTTCATTCCCAGAAGATGAGAGCCTAGGAGACGTCCACGAAGATCAAGCAACCTACTGCGGAGGAGGGATTTGCCATGGAGGGGAAGAATTTACATGGAGCGTCCGCGAATACAGAATTGACGTCGAAGTTGAAGGAGGAGGTAGTCAAGATAGTGGTACTAGGTGGTGTGCCGAAACATCGCTGCTGCAATACCATGACGAGGATTGCATTTGACCCTAAGATTCACGTTGGCGCTATATCTTGGAAAGAATGACCTACACTGGGATTGGGCCGAGATTCAGCGTTCGACGAATGATCGAGGACAAATAGCAAGACAGCAATGGAAAGATCAAGCCAAGAGCTATAGAATCATTACGTTCAGCAAAGACTTTGAAGGGCGCATAGTCTCTTGAAACAACGTTGTGCTCGTACAGAGAGGCTTTTACAAGACGTCATCAGCACTGCGGAGCTTGTTTCGACTTCTCCTTCCTGTCGCTGCTTGCTGTATTATCGACCTGGTGAGGGGCTAAACCCACTGGGCGCCTAATGAAGATAAGCTGACGCGCGAAAAGGACACTGAGAAACCAGAAATCCATCAGTCACTACGAGACACCACCACCTCTAAAGCCTACCAACACCGCAAATTTGGGGCGATAAGACCGCACAGACTACACTCAAGTTGACTGTATCCGTGGGTGGCGTCATCAGGTCACCTACACTGCCATCTCTTTGCCTCGACGATTGAGGATCAAGGCTGCACCTGCCCTCATCCACGACCACTCCGCCAACTCTTTCCTCTGTTCACAGCGAGCACAATAAAAGGTAATGTCATCATACACATGCAGACACCGTCCGACTCCTGCTCAGATCGCCAAAAACACTTCACGCTCCCGCTTGCTCCCTCAACGCCCCAGCTGAACCCTTCAGACTGACCGCGACGCAAGCGCGACTTCCACCGCTCTTCCTTCACTCCCGACGCCTCTGCTGAAATCATCGATGAAGCAAAAGCCATCTAACACATTACACTATGAGAGAATCGGCGTTGCTGGTCGAGTAAGATAAACCAAGAGCTGGAGACGTCCGCTCCTTCGCCGCCGAGCAAGCCAGGGATCCGCCCGAGGCACTTCTTTTACATGCGCAATCATCTCTCCGCGAACGCATGGTGACTCATTGAGCTCTTCGACGACCTGATGCGACCCCCTCTTCTCTCGCCTTTTCCTACAGGTACCGGGTCCAGAGGTTCATCTGTAACACGATGCCTTCCCTTAACCTTGGCGGATTGCGAGAGAACAGCATAGCTGCGACGAGCACCTCTAGCCAGCTTCTCACCGTTGCCCGCCTCCACCTTTCGAACCCAGGCCGTCAGCAGTAATGACAAGGCATGCAGTTGAAGGGGGAGCCTTTCCAAATTCAAAAGAGCGGAATCAAGGCGGTGACTAAGACGGGGACAAACACCCAATCAGAAATAAGGCGTGAATAAATGGATAAGGATGGAACATGCGATGGGAGGTGGTCCAGACAGACACCGTGGGTTAAAGAGGAGGGTTGGGCAGTAGCGCTACTCGTCCTTCCTTCGGGAGCTTTACCCTTGATCTTCAAAACTCTGGCCGGCAGCTCCCCGCACCGTAAGGTAACGCGTCATGGCAGCGGCGTCAGGCTCTCGCAAGAGGGACAGTCTGGTTCTAGACTCCGCGGGTAGTTACTACTGATAAGCTTGCATGAGCATCGCAATAGATGCCCATTGGTGGTCCAGGTGCTTGGCCGCTCTAGGTACCTCGGACAACACACAAGGCTGAAGGAGGGAGCCTGAAGCTGACGGCGACCTTCTTTTACCCATCATACAGCGACTCTGAAATGTTCAACTCTCTGGCGAGTGTCTGTGGTCTCTTCAAATCTCGTCGCTGCCTGTGCGCTTCACTTGACTTAGTCTCAAGAGATCTGGCCGGGGCGGGGCATTGCTGAGGTGGGTTTGCAATATGACAGACCCCGCAACTATCGTGAGCCTCGTTGGCACTGCATTGCAGTTGATTGAAGCAGTAAAGGTGATCGTCGACTATGGCATGACACTTAGAGATGCACCTAGCGATGTTATCGCGTTGGCGCATGAGCTGGACGTCTTACATAGCGTCTTTCAGAACCTTGCCAGCCGACTCGAGCAACAAGACTCGGTCCACACCTTTCCAAGGTCCTCAACTTTGTACAGCACTGCTAGCGATTTCATCGACCAACTTGAGGAGTTTAGAAAGGAGCTAGAAAGATTCCAAGTTGCCAGTTCGGGCCCCCGAAGAGCATTACGCTTGCTCACGTGGCCTTTGAAGCAATCACAGACCCAGAGAAGACTTCACCTCCTACAGAGATATACAAGCATTTTTCACTTATCGGTAACCCTTGAGGGTTTCGAGCTCCTTCAACGGGATCTCTCTTCGTTCGCAGAAACACAAAGGAATACAAACCAACTCTTACGTGCATTGCAGAATGGTCTCCAGGCACGACTGACGGCGTCACCACAGCAAAGGGATTCAGGACTTTCAGATGTGGTAGAGAGTCTTCGACGGGCGCTAGATACTTACGGCTTCGACGGACAATACGAGCGGGAAATCTTGCGGAAGCTCTCTACACTTGATTACCGAGCGCGGCAACAGGAGTACTTTTTGAAACGCCATGAAGGCACCTATGCATCTTTCCTCAACGACGCCCGGTTCACAGAATGGCTGCGGGCATCAAAGGGATCGATGCTGTGGTGCCCGGGGAACCCAGGGGCGGGGAAAACAGTTCTTGCTTCAGCAGTGATCGATCATGTACTTGGAAGGAAGCTAGATTTGGACGCAGCTGTTGTTTACATTTACTGTGATTACAGGGAGACAGAAGCTCACGATGTTTCAGCACTCTTGTCCACCATGACGCGACAGCTTCTAGAGCAAGACGGATGTCAAGCACCAATTGAAGAAATGGAAAAGTTGCAGGAAGAGGTAGAGCAAAGACATAGAGCTCTGACGGAGGACGATCTTATGGTCCAGTTCCGGAAATGTGCGCAAGATTTCGGTCGCGTTTACATTATCATAGATGCCCTTGATGAGTTACCGGACCATGTTAGAAATGACTTCATTCAACGACTTGCAGCGCTTGATGGACAGGTATATCTATTTGTGACCTCACGCCACAACATTGACCCTACGATCGACTTTGATAATGCTGCCCGTTTCGACGTCGTTGCCTCGTGGGAAGATGTCGAAACCTACATGAGATCCGAGATCAAGAAGTCCTCGCGCTTGAAGCGATATATCGAGGGGCCCAAGGGTGACCCTTCGCTTGAGACTGAGATCCTGAAGGGGGTCTACGGGATGACAGAGGGCATTTTCTTGCTCGCAACTCTACAGATACAATCTCTTTCCAAGCAGCATAGTGTCGATGGTGTCCGCAACGCGCTGCGAAACCCACCTAAGATCGTCCTTGATCAGTATAATGAGACTATGGACAGAGTGAATGACCAAACCGAAGAGGACACAAAACTAGCTCTGAGATTAATTTCACTTGTACGTTACGCTATGAGGCCGCTGACAGTAGACGAGGTCTGTCATGCTCTGGCCATCCAGCCCGGTGAAAGAAGCCTCGGCGAAGTTCCGGACATCGACACTGCTCTTGAAGTGGCGGTAGGTCTTGTGAGGGTAGTTGGACACAGCACGAATACCGCTTCTTCTGACCCGACAACAACAAGAAAGCAGACTGTGAGACTCGTACACCACACATTGCAAGAGTACATTGACCAACGACAACTCTTTCCAACCTTTCATGTGGACTTGACACAGAAATGTCTCACATACCTGTCGTATGACGACCTGGAAGACTGGCTTACTGCCGAGGTATCTGAGGACGGATGGGCAGGAAGGCTGTCTTTCTTAGAATATGCTGCACTCAACTGGGGTATCCACGCTCAAGCGGTGCAGACCGAAACTGTCAACCACATCCTCACATTTCTTACCCAGGCACCGAGGCCACATGTCACCAAAGTCCTTCATAAGGCGTACAGCAGAGCCGATAACCTACTACGATATAAGCGATACGATATCCCACCAATGGCGGCTCACAGCAGACCGCGAACGCCCTTGATTATTGCAACCATCCTGCAACTAGACTATGTGGCTGAAGTATTGCTTCCATCACCTTCCATCAACAGTAAGGATATGAACGGGCTCACGGCACTTCATTACGCTGCTAGAAGTGGGAACGTCGCTATCATCGACAAATTAGTAGCTGCTGGCGCTGATCTAGATGATAAGGACCCTTCACCGCTTTCCATAGCTCTTTGGCATCTTCAATTACCAGCAGCAGAGCTTCTAATCAAGAACGGCGCAGAAGTTGACCATGATGATCTATCATCATTACTGCCTTCCATGGCCTCTGCAACACGGCGTGAATCGCCTGAAAAGCGCGAGTCTGCGATAATGTTTTTGCGATCACATGGGCCACATTTCGAAGCACGGTTCTTAGAGCTGGAGAGTCTCAATCAATCTTCTGTAGTATGACTATCTTTTAGCTTGAGAGGGTAGCAAATCAATATCAGGACATTTCCGTTGACAATTGGCCCACACGCGTTGCAACCTGGAAAGACCAAAGTACGCAAGCAAGATGAAAAGGAATCAGGAAGGTGTTCCAACCCATCTGTATCCTCGCGTGACTTTTACGAGCAGGGGAGGCCTGCCGTAGCTGCCACTTGCTTTGAATAATATTACATCATTCTATACCCATTGGAAGTTCATCTGGTCATCAATCAAATAGGGAATTGCAGATACATATTCAGGTCCAATGACCGGATGTAAAGCCTCTCTGGTTGCCAGTGTACGGTCTCAGAATCCTCTCTCTCAAACGATGCTTACGAAAGCAACCGCTTCAAGGAAGGCGCATACCTTAAAAGGCATCTTAGATTAATCGCTTAGCTGAATAATATGGTTCTGCCGTGCTGTCGTACTCATCTTGACCGCGGAAGAAGTTGTGCTTTGATTTCGAGTGGGAGCTGGAAGTAAAACTGGCGATGAGAACGAATTACGGAGCTCCAATACTCGCTTCTTGCTCAGAGAGACGGAGCGGACCCTAAACCTGTTGCTGTGCTTCCACTAACTTTGACCGATTCTTGCCTCTACCCCTTGATCAAATGCTTTACACGGGGCTAGTGAGGAAGCTCCTGTCACCTGTCTGGCCTACGCACCCTGCCGATCGGATTCAAATCAATCCATTCCTCAACCTTGATCAAAAATGATTTCGTACGAGAGCAATTCATAAGAGACTCGCCAGACAGTCCATGCCGCTGTGAGGCCGTACCAAACGCTATCCTCATCATCTATTTCAACCCAGACTTCAGCTATCCTGACCCTCTACCATCTGTCTATCCACCAGCTAGAATAGGTCTCCACCAACAACCCCAGTTTCCTCTCCTCTCAAACGTCGATCAAGGACGAGTTTGGGACTCGGAAGTCTAGCAGTCATCTCGACGGAATGATTCTTAATAAGTGCGTCCGCTCTGCGCTGCGAATGAGTCGGTCGGAAAAGCCTCTGGCGATATCCAATGCGGACTATTTCTTAAAGGTCAAGGCATGTAGGCCTGGCGATGCTGCTAAAAAAGAAAAGAATGTATGGGTCTTATAGCAGCACGCCATCTGCAGCACTGGCTGCGCGTAGTAGATGTCATAAGGACTTGAAGCATATGGAGGATAAGCATATCGCAATAAGGGTGCTCAGATCCTTGAAGGAACCTGCCAGGTCATACTCTATATCAACACATCGTTGACAATACACCAAAGGTATACAGCTCTACTATCATTCAGTTTTCAGATAGCTGGTCATGAAAACCCCACATCCCTTAAGCGTTGAGAAGCGTATTGAGGTCAATGACCTACATCCATGGGTAGCCAGTCCCTTCCCCCTCTAAGGAATGAACAAACACTTAATTGGGCACCGTCTCTCGCGCCTCTGACTGCGTGCGTCTATTTGTTCTAATCCAATCCTACATCAGTCCAGATTTTTACATGAAGCACCGCCCGGCCTTTAGACACTCAGAACAAGCTCTATCTATATATATCGCGAAGATGAAGTAACAAAAGCTTTTCTTGCTCGTCGTGGTTGCAGCGCACAGAAGAAACGTCCTGCCATTTTCCGTGGCGCTTGACCTCGTCGATGCCCTCCCTGTTCTGACAGACATCGGATAAGAACAGAAAGAACTGCTATCTCTTCCCTTCCCTGGTCAGAATTGGCAAGGATGGCAAGGATCGCTCCCCGAGGCTTTGCTGCGCGAATGGGGGGCCTGACTTTCATTTCGTCAATTGGGGCGCTGGGTCTTGATGGATTGGATACTAAGGGGAGGGGAAGGGTTTAGATGGCTGTCTCCAGCTAGAGCGACTGCGTCGTGGGGGCTTCCTCTAGCAATACTGCCCATCGTGTGTGACGTTTACGATCGCTCTTCGAATGCATATCGTGTGCAAATTGTAAAGACTGTTTTTTAGATCGTGCGCGATTTTTCTTGCAAAAGGATGGATAGAAGAATGACAAAAATTTTGTGAATTGTTGGATAATTCGCTATTTTTGGATGCACGTGCTTGTCGACGGCTTAGAATTTGCAAGTGTATATATATGGATGTTCGTTGGAACTGTATGCGTCTGCTTTGCGATATACTGCCTCCCGTCGCCGTGTGCGAGAATGTAGGTAGACGCTATAGTCCACTGACCTAGACAGAGGTATAAAATCTCTCGTGGACGAGATGCTCCTTTCGCGGGATGGGGTTTTTTTCGATGTCAACTCCCTAGGTATTTCATCAGTGAAAGAAGGGTTTGTCTGACCATCATGACCCCCTTCCTTAGAAACTGCCCTCTCCTCAGACTTTTCTACTCCTCCTATTGCTCCCTTTAATTCAGTGCCCCCCTTGCCCCCTTCAAGCTCTGTTGGAATTCCGGCCTTCAGTGCTGTGGCGTCCATCTTGGTGGGGTGATTAGGATAGCCTGCTGCCTCAGCGCCATCAAGCTCGCCAAAAGCCTTGCCCGTTTTGTCTATCTCTGGCTTGCTATAGTACTTCTCCATAGCTTCAACCGTTTTTAGCAAAGAAGGGGCTAGCGAGAATTATCGTAATGAAAGCGAGTGACCTGATAACGATTCCTGCGAATAATTATATATTATATAGACTATAAACCATTATTATTAAGATCCCTGAACAAATATAAGAACAAATCCCCAAAGACTACTCCTAAGCGCTTGGCTTAGAATGAACCACTTGCCGGAACCACAACAGCCCCCCCAGAAACGCCTTGTACAACCGAGGATCCTGCTGTGCTCATATTGTCACTCAACGTCGATGCAAGATACAACCGTGAGGTTGAAGCAAATTTTGCCTCCCCGCCCCCAAGCCATTAATTTTAAGTGACGCAATTGAAGGCTGAAGCGACATTCCGAACGAAGGATCACTACTTAGTGAGCTTGCTGCGCGCGGACGATCTGGGTTCAAAAGCAATCTAAGAGATTGCTTGGCAGTACTCCGTCGGTGGAAGATGAGGCAAATAGCAACCGACAGACTCTTATAAGCCCGCCTGAATCGATTGACACTTTGAGCTCTTCCACCCTTCCTGGCCGGAGCAAGAAATCCTCGGCCAGCGTGGCAGGTTCTTACGCTCGCACGCTCGATGTCCTTAGAATCCGCCCAATATCTCTATTACAACGATTTGAGATAAGTCCAAGACAGCCGGGGGATATCGACAAACGGTATTCTTCACAGAATCTTGAGAGAGCATAGAGAGCGCTTTGTTTGACTTGCCGCCGTTGCTCGCTCCTATGGTATCTCCCTCACTCCGCGGCTAAAGCTCTGGAAGGGAATAATTCTGCTGCGTTCGCCCTGAAACACTGTGCTTTCTATGGTCTTCGAGGCTCCAGTCGGCGAGAGTCCAAGCCATATGGTTGCGCCCCCTTTGGGTTGTTGCGGAGGGGCGGTAGGGGCTCAGTGGTGCTAGCCAGCAGCAACTGCTTTCCTTCGGACGTAGGTGAAACCTACCGGGGGTTCTTGGTCTTCGTGGAGTTTGTACACAAGCCATATGACCACCTCGCGCCTGGCTGATGTGTGCCGACGCTCGCAGACAACAGGAGAGAGACTATTCGGAAAAGAGGGGAAGGTTACTAATATTGAAAACTGGAGAGGCAATTAAGTAGTACTAGCTGCAAGGAGAGCGAAAAGCAGTACCTGCAGGTAATACTTTAGAGTTTGGGTTCAAGTATATAAAAGGCCAAGGGCAGAGAGGCAAGCCCAATGGCCGTCTTCGCCCTTGAGCTGCACTGATCTTACTCGCTTGAAGTATGACACGGACACGCCAATTTGCATCGCTATCTAGGCTCTCATGTCTCCAGTACTCCGAGGCTTGTGACGCACTCGTGCCGAATGCATTTTCATATCCACACCTTGCCTCCCAATTCAAGAAGGCACGCATTTGGTCTGCCGCACGACCTGTTGATTCTTTGGTCATTGGCAAGGCTTCAGAGGCCTAGAAATTGTGAAGAGAGCCCTAGGAGGACATTGAAGGCGTCCACATCTACACTTGTACAGTGGTAAAGACCAGGCCGCCGCAGCGTCGTGTGGGGCCGTCATTTGGCCTTCCCAAGGACTGGGGGCACTTGGTGAAGCCCGAGTGTCATTCGCTTTGTGCGGAGAGATTTTGGTCGCTGGTGTAGGTGAGCCTGAAGCACCATCAGGCTCGTATTCTTTCTCATCCTCCTGTATAATATTGACATCTTTTTGCCCCCCACAGGCATCGTGGACATCAGTGGTGGTCATGATTGGCTCTTCGCCCACTTTGGGGGTGTTGTTTCCATGTTGTGCTTCACCACCCGCTGCCCAGATTACAGCCGGTGCGAGTGGTCATTTAACCAACACATTGCCGTGAATGAGTCTCTTCCCCATCCATTTATAGAGCGTGCACGCGTCAGAATCATCAATGTTAGGTGTGTACGGTGTTAGAGATGTACGGTAGGGTCTGCAGGTGCCCAGTCATCGAGCAGCAGTGGTGTCCCAGAAGATGGCGCTACGACCAGGCTGAGGCCTCGTGTAGAGCAGAGGAGGGTTCGCAGTGGTGAAAGTCAAGGCTTGTACGTGTTTCTGTCCGCTTGGGCATGTCAAGCCAGGGCTTCCAACGCTCCATTGATATGTGTACCCCCATTTTCTTCACATGCGTAGACACCATCCTGGCAAATGTCGCGTCAAGATCGTGGCGTCCAGCAAATTGAGAGATCGGTTGAAAGTCGAATAGGCAGATGGGTAGCGAGGTCTTTGCATGACAAGAAGGGAGGCTTGAGACAGTCATCATTCAAAAATGCCCGCATCGATGGAGGTCAGCCTACCCTTTGGCAGCACAGATGCTGTATTCCTTACTTTGTCGCGCGCAAAGGCTACGACCCTTTCGTCAAAGCAATTCAAGGGTTGAACTATGTTATGTAAGGTGCGGTATGGTAATGTATCGTAGCTGCGTATTATATTGATATAAAATACTGGAAACTCTGTATCAAGGCCTCCAATTTCCCGCGTGTAAAGGCCACAGTTCGCCTGGACCATCAAGCAGCCCCTCACAATCCTTCACCACACAGCTCCTCGTCACATTCATTGTCCATGCGACATGGCCAAATCTGTCAGCAAACATTGCGTAAGTAGGGTTCTCCATCTCCTGCAGTTTCTTGAATTTGCGCGAATGATCATGCAGTGCTTTGTGCACATAAGCAGTATTGTTCCACTGACTTGAGCTCTTATTCACCTGCGTCTCAATGATGCTAAGATTGCTGATCATCCACTGAAAATCTTCGATGCGTTCAAGTCCGCGCTGATGCATTTGACGATCTTCTGGCCTTTCGCCTATAGGCCGTCGAGACCCTTGACGTTGAGTCTGTTTGTCGCGCATTTTGGCTTCGTAGTCGCTCACCTTTTCTCGAATAGGTTGCAACTCGGTTGACAACCTATCACGGAGTGACTTTGTTGTTTTCAATGCCTTGCTGTGCCATTCACGTGTGTTGGCGAGCATTTGGATCGACCTGTCTACGAGATGCCTCAGGTGTTCATGTTCGACGCTGGGATCAACAGAGGAGATGAATCTTGGGATATCGCTATCGATGAGCTTCCACGTCGTATTTGCATCGCGATCCGCTCCCTTGATTTGTCGTTGAAAGGTCTCCATCTCGCTTCTCAAGTTCACTTTCTTCGAGCGATTCTGCTTATCGTGTTTACGTTGTTGGTTGTGTCGATTGTTCATTTTGGTGATGTTTGCCACCGAGCCATCCAATGAAGAAATAATCTCGAGGCTACTCTGTAGTAGAAGTCTATGAGGCTGCGGAGTAGAGCTTGAGTTGGCCTCAATGCGACCTAACGCGGGCGCCTCGTCTTTCGTCTTGAACATGGCGAAAATCGCAAGCTCGAAAATAGTCAGAGCTGCTGCAATCGAAAGGCCCCAAAAGAGCACTGTGCACCAACATGCCGCGGACGACTTCTTGGGCTTTCGATTCACATTATGCACGTCATGTGTATCGTGCGTATCATGCCGATCGCGCGGATGGTGCTGATGATGCGCAGAGGTCTTGGGGCCTTCTTTACTCGGCTTGGTTACGCTCTTCTTCATCGATTAAATGACTGAAGTACATTTGTTTATGAGACTCAACTCACAGTGGGAGACTCTGGTATCTCTGGCGAAGACTGACGAAATTAGTTTCAGCGACAGTCGGCTTTGACGAAAAGGCTTCCTTACGGATGATCGAAGTCCGCCGTTCATCAAATACTCATTTGAAGCCTTCCCCTTGCGCTGTCGAGCGGCATTAGACGGTGTTGAATCCGGACCATGTTGCCTTGCACCTAATGGGGTGTTTCGCTGCGGAGCGAATTTGTTGGTGAAGGCTTGGTCTGCCATGGATAATCACAAGGAACAGGACAGATGGGTGGAATAATATGAGTTTGGAAGGTGATGAAGTGCTGGAAGATCAGTGTTCTCAGCTCCGTCCCCGGTGCTGCATATCCGATGTCCGAACGCCGCTCTTAGTCGCTCCGCCATACGCCCTATCGATTATATTTTCGAACATTATTACTTATGTTTGCAAGCATCTCAAGAATCCATAAGCACGCTGGGAATGAGAAGAACGAACTCACTTCGCTACTTGGCCGTGGCGGTCGCGGTCTCATGTGGTGCGGAGCATATTCATGGAAAGGGCGGGCCCTCATGTCATTGTCTTCACTTGCTAACAATGGGGCAGATGCATCTTCAGGCTCTATGTACACGAGTCAAGTCCAAGCGACATCAACAACAGCTGCAATGACCACCTCAGATGCCACAATTAATTCGACCCCGGCGCGCTATACATTGTCCGCTGAGCTGGTGTGCCTACCTGCGTCGATAGATATCTACGAAGAATATACCTTTGTCTCTACCTTCACGAGAAAAATGTCAAATTATACTATCCCACCAGCGAATCCAACGCCGCAACCAGAGCCGCGCTATCGCCCCAACACCGTCCTCGAGGTCCTCGAAGTATTTCCGTCCAATCTTAAGGCAAACTCAAGACCATTGATCGACTTCCTCACGAATCCTCAGCCTTTGATACAGCGACTATTCAACCACACTAACACTTACGCGTCCGAGATTGCGGGCAACATGCTCCCTGACATCCGAAAGTGCCTCGACCCCGCCAAACTGTTGGAAAGCGCCCTACGTTTGGGCTGGAGCGGACTCTGCCACTCCGCCATAGAAATCAATTGGGTTTGCAAAGCATTGTGGGATCATGTGATCTCAGAAATGGTAAAGCGCCTCATATCCAAACTTTCCTGGCCCGAATTCGGCTCCCTCAGCCTGACCTTCTGGCGCCGCCCCCCACCAGAACCAGAATCGAAGCATTACATCGAGCCAGTCCAAAGCACCATCGAGTCCTACGGCTCCGGCCTATTCAACCAGCTCGAAGTCGTCTGGATAATCGGCCCGCTCTTAACATTCGTCCGACAGATATGGAGCTGGAGTAGGTTCGTGTTCAATACCTTCAAATTCTTGATACTTGGGACAGTCGGGGTATTTGCGCTTCTTGCCGTGCTGTACGGCTTGAGGTGGCCGTTGAGGGGAATCGCGTATATTTTGCCTGTTTTGAAAAGGGATGCACAGGAGGTTAAGGCTTCTTTACAGTCGCAAGAAGGGGAAGCGGGAGGGGACGGGAAGTAGGTGTTTGCGGAACCGGACAGACTGAAGGGAATGGAAAGAAGGAGATCGCGGAGAGATAGCTTTGGAGATACGTAGACAAGATACTCGCATCTAATGCCATTTATTGAAGTCGGCCTGCGTAGAGGGCACAGCGAGCAGAGAATCGATATAAAAAGCATTGGAATCTTATCCTTCGTCATATCACAACAATATATCGTCCATAATAAATCCCCCCCAACCCCGCTGCCACTTCTGACCCTCCCTCTCGCAAAATCTCTCTGATCCTGCACCCAACCAAAGCCAACCCAACATCTGCCTCACGTACTCCTCACCCTCGATCCATGCCCTACCACCTTCCCATCGCCTCCACGCTTGAACTCCATCCCTCCGTCCCCTCCGCTTCATCTCCCACTCTTAACCCATCCATCCCCCCTTGTCATCTCTTCCCTCTCCCCTCCCCCCACAACCCCCCCTTTCAACGCCCGACGCCAATTCAACCTCCTCCTATGCCCAATCCAGACTGTAAAAAACTTTCGCGCCCAGAATTTTCCGCGAAGAAATCGTTGCCTTACCCTTCCCCCGTCGTCAGCAGCCCGACCCGACCGCTCTAACTTTTAGAGCTTGCAGGGGGAGGGGTGGTTACGCACAGATGCGCCACTCTGAATTCACTGGAGTGCTTCGTTCGACAGGCTGGAGATCAGCCGTGGACGATACGATCATTTCTTCGAATAAGCGGTGGAGGGTACTTGCATGAGGGAAGGGGGGGGGCTTGGTGGTCAAGAATCAAGTCTGTTGGTGTTGGTGTTGGTGTGAGAATAAGATAGTGGGTGTTCAAGTCGAGGCGTCTACAATGTTTGGTGCTGGGGATGGATGGTTTTTAGGGGGAACTTCTGAGAGGTTGTGGATATTGTGGTTAACAGGGGCTGGTATAGGTCGGTTGAATAGTGGGGGCGTAGGAGATGGATAAGGGGTGGAGAGGTTGAGGGGTTTGGGAAGTTGATGCTTTTGATGTTTATTCGCTTACACCGCGCAAGGCTGCCATCCTCAATGACTGTCTGATTGAGTATGTGAAGCCGTTTCTTCGCTACCTACTTTGACTCTTTATAATCGTAGCCTTCATCTGCTCTCCGCCTCACTGCATCGCAGAAGGTTCATTGCCAACCACAACCTCTTGGTCCTCGGCCCTATTCCCTCAATCCTCACCACACGCCGTGCATATTCAGATGCATCCGCCCAGCCCGTCCCAACCCTAGTGGCATTCTTGTCGCCCACCTTCCTGCGGCTTTCCCTTTACCAATATTCCTGTGGTTGCTATTGTTGCTGTTGCCAATGTTCTGGCTTCGAATAAGGGCAGAGGTTAAAGCCGGCGAGAGATTGGATGAGAGCCTGCGCGATCTTGCGTACCCCGGCTGCACGTACAGGAGAGTGGAGAGGGTTTTGGGGCGAAGATACGAAGGGAATGGGAGGCGTGGAGAGAGGGGAGTTTCGGGCGTAAATCTAGAGGGGTCGTGGCCTTCTTGGCGTCTGTTGAAGAACATAGAGGCCTGTGTGGGAGCAATACTTGGGGTTGGCGAGGTGGTGAAAGCGATGTTCGCAATTCAAACCGTCGTAGCTTATGTCATGATTCGCAAGCGAGAGGAGAGTGCCAAAATCGAGCATGTATGCAGGACCCTCCAAGCTTTTCTATCATTTGGTTCTGATCTTTTCAAGTATATGCCACTATTGAGGGATCCCGATCCACAAGGAGCACCTGTCATTACGTCTGATGTATTTATGTCGAGGGCAATTGGTGGAATTGGAAGGATTCTAACGTAGTCGTGTGTGACGTCTGTCTTAACGTGGTGTAAGGTCCCTCATGTCCCCATTCTAAGGCATGTTGAGAAATTCAGATATTGTGGTAGCTAAAATCTCACGACACACTGTGTGAGAGGTATCGGTTGTAAGCAGTCAGCTGAGAGGATGGGCTGTAGGAGTGAAGTATCGTAGCACTATCTATTGCTAATCGTTAGCATTGTTGCTACACCTCCAAGCCCAACAGACTTACTGAGGACTATCTTCCTTCTAGGCTACCGGTCGTCTTACTGACCTGCATGGCCCCGAGTACAGCGACCGCAGCTGCTGATCCTCCTGTCTTTACTCCTGCATTCTCTGCTTTCTGTAGCCTGGTGTAGGTATCAAGACCGATCTTCGCCTTGCAGCTTTAATGCCGGAAGTTGCTTGGCTAACGCAGTAGGAGCGGGCGAGAATGCTCGTCAGAAGATCGTATTTGCAGAAATGGGATTCTAGCATAAGGGTTGCTTTCCCTTCCGCGGGGTTCATTCCTTCTTTCACCCACCAGGGCATATGTCATCGTTCTTGCAATTCTCCCTCCATCTCTGTCTCCACCTTCAACCGTCTTCAGCCTGCCGTCGCAGGTGTAATTGATTCTTTGATGAGTTTGTGGAAACCGTCACTTTTTTCTCTCGCCATTCCACGCACCCCAACGATTCACGTTCTTCAAATTGCTATCTCTTCAACAACACTTGCAATTGTACGCAATGAGTCTTTTGCCAGTCGACTCTCTAGGGGTTCACGCGAGCCAGGTGCTTGAGATTTGGATAGTGAGGTTTTTGTTGTAGCAGGAGGGATTCGGCAAGGGACGAATTAGAACAGACAGGGACAAACTGTCCGGTCTATTAGTGGACAAATCCTTGAACTCAATATTGCGCGTACACGTCAAGCTTGGACCTCTCTATCTCACCTCGAATTGAAGGAAGTGTACACCTTTGACCGGCGAAAGCTTGAGCTCGCGATTTGAGATGATGAATCTTTTCGTCCACCGTACGAAGATGGCGCTAGGAGATTCGAACTTATCCTAGAGTCTCAGGGCACGACCAGCGACCCTCAATTTCCAAAAAAATACATGCAGGGCTTTTCAAAGTAAGATTTTCCACGTTGCGAAAGAGAAGAACATCGCCTAGACACAAGACAATGCTCAACAACGCGGCGTGCGAACTCTCGTTCAAGGTCATGAACATCATGAAAGCGAAGCAGGTTATAAAGGAAGAATAAGGCGCCTCCCGCAAGTTTACACCCAAAGTCCCGACGCAGAAGCTGTCGATTGGTTCTCCCTCAAGCTCCATGAATTCGACGCGAAGAAAATGGAGCACCTACCGCGCCCAACCACCCTCGCTCACCCCTCCGACTCCCTTAGCAACCTCACCTACCCACGCTACGTCAGCCGTGCGACCGTCTAGCATTGAAGCTGCAAGAGGGCGAAGAGCACCCGCCAACTCCCGCTACCAAACCAAAAGGTCAAGATGAGGAGAAAGGCAAAAGTGACGGTGATGCGCAAGCCTAACCAGCGTATGAACAGTTGGCTACTACAACGGGGCGCAATGAAGATGAAGCGGACGGATCAGCCTACTGCGCTAGGTCCGGCGTTGGAAAAGAGGGACAATCTTCGTCTCAGTTAGTAGGACAGGGTGCATTAGAAGGAGAAGAGCAAGGGCGCTCCTTTTTACTCTTCAAGATCTTGGATGGGCAAAGGGAGAGAACTTAGGTGGAAGATTGGAGAATATAAGGAGAGGACAGGGAGAAATATTTGAAGAGGGAGATTTGGGGGTGCGAAGGAGGGAGGAAGGGGTTGTAAGCTGGATAGAAAATGGAGTCTTGGGGGACTCTGGGGACGGCCAGACCGAAATCTCTTGTGTGGTGGGCTTCAACTTGCGCTCCCGCGTCGGCTTTGGAGGATAAGGGATTACATGGATTTGGTGGGCTCTGCACGATCGAAAGAGGTGCGTAGGGCAGTATAGACGTAAAGAGGGAGCATGGGAAGGCTGATTGAGGTATTGGGTTGGGAGAAGATGGGGTTAACATTGAGAACGCAAGAGCATATGTGTTGTAGCTTCAGAAACTATGCGGCATATTAGATGCACAGACTCGTATACACCGAGAGTAGAATTCAATATGTTCAGCTAAACAGTCTACATTTCCTAGCACAGCTCAAGCACCGCAGAGTCTTTACACGATATGACATCGCTTTAGTCGCGATACAATGACCGTTAAGATCCGCATTGTCGTCGAACACTAAGTTGTACTCTTCCCTTCCTCTTGCGTGCATGCCAGCTTTGGTGGAAAAGCTCCATAGCTATCCCTCTCCTCCCCCGTCAATCTCAACTTCACCCAACTTCGCCCAACTTCTTCCAATTTCGTTTCTCTTCTCTTCGTCTTAGCGCTTGAAAGGGAGCCTTAACGAATACAGCGACGTTCGCGTCCGTTCTAGTGCATCGATATGCCCGGTCTGCTGTCTGACCATTCTTCACCTTAGTTCCTGGATGTAATTGATGTTCTTGTGACCTCCATGACTTTCGCAGCAGGCCGAGGTTTTTGACGAAGGAAATACAGGGAGCTTGATGAGGGAGAGATGGCTAGAAGGGTAAAGTATGGAGTGAAGTTCGAGAGGAAGGTGCGTGAGAGTGGAGGAGTAATTGAGGATTCAGGGATTGTGGGCATGGTGATCATTTGGCTGGTGTCTATTGTCAGTAATAATTCTGTCTGAGAAACGATGCATTAAGGGTACTTGATCCGAATACCTCGTCAAATTCATTTGCGTTCATCAATAGAACCCTTCAATGTCCCTCTTCCTCTCTCTCGCCCACACACTTTTTCCTAGGCTCCTGTTCTGCACTCCCTCCCCCATTCCCAAGATTTGATCGCCAATTGCCCAACTTGCCCCTGATGCTTCGGCATCGTCCTCCTACCTTTGCTTGAGATCCAGCCGTAATACGCATTTCGTACATTTGACCCGCGTTGATGAAATTGGCAATACAGTCAAGTTTTGCACCCTAGGCCTCGTCCTACGGCTCTTGTGGCGGCACCCCTCAAGCTCTAGCTCCGCCACCTACTTCTTTGCATCCATCATAGCTCTATATCATAACCCCTTAACATCATCATCCTTCAAACGAGCAACTTGCTTCACCATGTTTTTCTCTTCGCTTGCAGGTGGAGCATTTGTGTTTTCAAGAGTGAGTGGGAATATAGGGCAGTTGAGGAGGTTGGAAAGAAGGGAGTATGGTGGGTCGACACTCGAAGCCATATTTGGAATGCGGCTGTCAACGCAGATAGCGATGTTGCGATGGTTTTCATGATGTTATGCAGGATTTGGCAGTCTCGCAGGATTCTCCGCGAAGACCCTGCACGCCAAGAACTTTTTCGATGGAGCACAAAGAGTTTAGCTCCAGGGCTTCTATGCTATGATTTGCCCAGCCGTGTCACCATCGCAACACTCATTTATTCATTCACCTAAAGCAAATACTCACAGCTGTACGTCATCAGCGTTGCCACTTCACTCATCTTCGTCGATAATTCAGCTTTTGGAAGATGGCGTGTACGATTTCCAATCGGCCATGGGTAGCGAATGGCAACAAACAAATCTGGGGCCAACGCAAGCCCCCGTCCAAAGTCCGCTTGACCTCCAGCCTCAAAACATGGGTTCATCCTCTCTTCACTGGCTTGACCAGCTCTGTTGGCTTTGCTGGCGACCATTGGAAACTATCCCCAAGTCACCTATAATGGATGGCTGTCTAGACTCCAGGCGAGACTTTGCTCCATCGGAGGTTTTGAAATGTCTCCAATTCATACTGCAGCCTGCTGTAAGTCGTCTCAAATGAAGTATGTACAGATTCTGACATATATAGGCTATACTAGCTCTTCATCAAATTACTATAAAGTCGGAAAATCCTCTGAACGAGGAGCAGAAGGACGCCCTGAAGGCTCTACACATGGTCTCTCTCATGATCCCCGTTGGCCAGGAAAAGAGCCACACAACGGCTGCCGATGATCAGGAAGCACTCGGTGAATATTTAAGGATTGCAAAAATACAAATCGAGCAAGAGACGGAACTAGTGCTCCAAGAAATGATCGCGAAGCAGCAGCAGACCAAAGAAAAACAGCGGGCGGCAAAGGAACGCAATCGAGTAAAGAGAAAAGCAGACGCTGAAGGATCAAGAGAAGATTCTGAGACTGAAGAAGAACAGGACGAGACTGAAAGTCATGCTGGTTCTCGTAAAAGGCCTAAAACAACCACTGCCGGCGATGAACCAAGTTCACAGCCACCGAACCCTAGAGCGCCAAACCCTGTCAACAAAAACACGGACACCACCACCAGAAAGACTCGTAAATCTACGCGACCTGTAGGGGAAGGTGGCGGGAGTACAAACAAAACCCTGGACCATCCGCCGACACCACCGAATACCCCCCAAACAAAACCTCGTGGCCGTCCTCCCGCCCGTCCAAAGAACACCACAACCAAGCCGCCGCCTATCAACGAGCAAAGTCCTATATGGCGCACAGTCCGTCAGCTCGACGACCTTAAACTTCATCACTCGCTCAAATCAATGCTCAATGCAGACGACTTATCCCCCTCCCTCCTTTTAGAGGGGCAGAACGAACCCGAGCTTACCATCTTGCCCCGTGGAGATCAAGAGGCTACAGGCCCGAACTCGCTTGAGGAGGGGATTATGCGTTGCTTCATGTACGCCCTTACATCTCAGTCGAAGGGCATATATGGACGCATGAGGGAATTGTTCGTGACGCTGTTTTTGGGAGATTACGCGGACCAGGAGTTCGGTAAAACCGGACATATCAATCAAGCCAAGGCCAAAAGGATGGTGAAGAAGCTGATTCAAGCTCACGATAAGGCAGGCGCTGATGACCAAGGGCCCTTACCAGACGGCATGAAGGTGTCGGAGCTTGAAGAGAAGCTGGTGGACCAGATGCCAAAGATGCGCGTCAGAGGAAGAGTTTTGGTTCACCTGTGCTACATATTTGGGACTGGATGCTTGTTTTGGCTGCAGGACGTTCTGACTGAGAATTTGTGAGCTCCCTCCGTTTCCTCCCTTCTTACCCTCACCACGATCTCCGTTCTCCCAATCCCAATTTTCCTCACCGCTGTCATGCTTTGTTGCCTTTGCCATAGCCTTACTGACGCTGATTGTCCGCAGTCTGAACCGCAACGCCCCACTTTCTGGCCAGTACTATGATGCCGCGATGATTCATCTTCTGGATTTGAAACTTGCCACAACGGCGGAGGACAGTAAGGGCAACGAAATTGGGGATGCTGTGCGAGCGAAGTTGGCACAGGTGTTTGGCGTGAAGAAAGTCAGCCATGACAAAGGAACCAGATCACAGCCGAACTGAAGCACGTGGAGAGAGAGATGATGATGACGGCCGCATGTTAGTGGAAATGACGATGTAGCTACTGTCTGTCCCTTCCCATCCCCACTCTCTTCACTTGACATAGTCTGCCTTTCTTAGATACCAAAGTATTCCGTCCATGTTTCCACTCAATATCCATTGCCTCAACAAGTCTCATAGCCTACCGCTTTGCAAATCCCATCCAATCCCATCCAACCCAATCCAACCCAACCGTACCGGCCAAATCATATATGTCCCAGCCCACGCACAGCCTACTACCAACGCCTACGCCCTCCAAACCTCCTCCCGCTCTTGCGCCCCTTCCTTTCCCTCCCCTCCTGACCAAAGCATCTATCTTTATTACCCTCCTCTCTCTCCCGCTGCTCATTCACCTCAACGATTACTTGCCTACAAGGGCAGTCTCGGAATTTTTCCCACCTCCCCACCTCCCCCTCTACCAACCCTTCTCCATCCCCCATCCATCTTCCCCCAAAGAAACACCCAGTCCATACACGTTCTGAAATTTCCAAAAGCTTGAGATAAAATAAGGGAAGGCGGGTGCCATCTCTCGGGGCCTATGGAGGCTTTGTAAAGGCCTCTGGGGGAAGGCGCAGGATGGATGAGTAGCTGGAAGGGAAAACGCCCTGAGATGGTGGGACGGTGGGACGGGATGGGATGGGATGAAGCAGAATGAGTGATTTCACTCAGACGAAGCCGAATCAATCGATGAGGATGTATAGAGGTAGAGGTGTAGAGAATGAGGGCGTTATATAGACGGGATGGGATAGGGCGGGGCGGACGACGGTAACAGTGGAATCATGAATGGGTGGAAGGTAAAATAAGTATGTCATTATTGCATCAGTCTGTTCCCTGTCTATGAAGGGAAAACACATTAAGCCGTTTCTCATTTGACATTATTGCATGCCATCCTTTCTCACGATTACTTACCTCAGGTCCTCCACAACGACAAACCTCGCCCCACTCCCTAATCCCCTTCCCTCTCTTAATACAAACCTCCTGACATCTTCTCCCCTCTCGTCCTTCTTTCTCTCCTCACTCACCAGCTCCAACCATTACGCCCTCTCCCCCCACACAAACACAATCCAGCTCCCTCCAAGCCTTCTCAGCCGCAGCCTCATGCATACCCGACCTCGGAACGACATGATCATGATACCACCCCTTCAGAAAGTCCCTCACCCCTTCCCCGCCGTCCTCCTTCCCACCCATCATCCCTTCTCGATGCTCTGGGTTCCCAAAAATCCCCTCCATCTTCATCCACACTCTCGAGACCAGGTCATCACGCGTTCCCCTTCCCCCTCCCTCATCCCCCTTCAACTTCTTACAGCCACGACGGCTGGAATCATTCAAACACCCATCAAGCTCAGCTATATCCAGCGCCGCCGGCATCCTCGCCACAACCTCCAGCTCCACCAGCTCTGTATACCAGAATCCCAACTCTTCCGCCATCCTCTCCACCGCCCGCTCCTCCGCCACGCAATTCTCCACCGCTCGCTGCGTACGATCGGCCCAGTCCAATGACTCCTCGTGTTTCGCGACTGCCTCGCCCCATAGTTTCTGGTATGCCCACGGCGTAGGAACTTTACGCCGCACGTATTTGTTGAAGCCTTCAGAAGTCCATTGAAGCCATGTAGGATCCCTGGGGGCGATGTTCTGGGCCGCCATGTCCGCGAGGGAAGTGTAGGCGGCAGTCAGGGTCGCGTAGTGGGATGAGAGGCGCGCGAGGGCGTTTTGGGCGTTTGATGTGCGGGTGAGGGCGGTGGTGATGGTCGTCGTAAGGTGGGCGTTTATTATGGAGGTTTGGATTTGCGATGGGGCTGGGGCTGGGGCTGGGCGGGCGTAGTTCTTGAATGCGCAGGGGAGGGTGTATGTGAGGTGCGTGTTCAAGTCGTCGAAGGCGCTGAGGACTTTCCGACGGCGGGTTTTGAGCGTTTTGAGGGTCATGGGTCTCGATGCGGCTGGTGAGGAGAGGTTTAGGGCCTCAAGAACGGGGATGTGAAGCTGTTCGTCAATGTTGAGGCGTATGTTGAAGGTAGGATAGAGCCTGCTGGAACGCCCGAGAGTAGTGGTTGGACAGATGGGCACGGGGGCCACAGGGCTGTAAAGGGAGTGATAGAGGCTCCAGACGAATATAAAGACAATCAAAGGCACTGCCACGCAGAGAGTGGGCAAGAGGACGATGGTTAGGAATTTCCTGAGAGGAGGTCAGTCAGCCAAGAGTGTCAAATGTGAGAGGTGGGAGGTACTGACGCCCCTAGGCTGCGCGATTCAAGACGGGCTTTTGGTGCTCGAAATTGCTCGCCTTGACGTGCGTGGTGAAGTTGAGCAGCGGCTGGACGTTGGTCAGCCTCAATGCAACGGCGAGGACCTTGGAGCATACCTTGCATTTGCCGCTCTCGTTCAATGGCAGCGTTTCGTGCAAGTCTTTTCCCAATCTCTCCATTACCAAAGTCGACTCTCAGCCCTTCTGGAGAATTGTATGTTCCAGGCATCTTGCCAGATGTTTCGAGGGTCTTACGATTCCTGATATGCTGCGTTTCTTTCGTAGGGCCAGAGTGACGAGGTCGACCTTGGATGCTGTCAACGCTTTCATCACTGGAGCTGGTGGACGGAGAGCTGGAGCGAGCGTCCGTTTCATCCTCTTCGGAATCTGAGACCGTCGACACGCGGCTTCGCAGCCGTTTGTGCACCATATGGCTCATGGCTTTTCTGACGATGAGAAAGCGAGTGTGAGAAGTTGTGAGGTTGTAGTGAATATTTCTACCACGGTGGGAAAAACGAAGAACGAAGCCCGGGAATGAATTTCGGACGTCCCGTTGACGGACGTCTGCTCTCGGACGGGACGCCGCATGACTCTGGTGATGGAGCAACGAAGTCCGACAGAGACGGCTCCGTACTGGCTGAAGCAAGAAGGCTCAATGCAGTCAGGCGCGGCGATCCAAGGCCTGACATATCAATCAATGAAATTGCCAACGGCCATCCTGCTGAGTGCAGTTTAGAAAAAAGCGGTGTTTGGAGGGGCGCATGAGAGAGGACTGGGAACGGTGCGCAAGATTTTGGGAGAGAAGGTATCTCTTGTGCCTCCCATCGTCCATTCTGCAACAATGACTGTCTTGTGACTCGTTGTGTATGTTTCATTAGCCCATGGGATGAAGGTTCGGAGACGCAACGAAGTTGGGGCTTGCCGCATAGCTGTATTTCTTGAAATAGGTGGATGCTGCATAAAAGAGGCGGCCAAGGCAACTCATTGCGTAAGTACAAATCACCTGCAGTGGTCTTGATTATCACCTTCACCCCGTTCTTTGTTGTTACACGCCTTGACTATCACCAGCATTGAGCCCGCATCGACTCCCCACGGTCGTTGTGTTCCAGCATGCCCGGCTTGAGACTGTTGGCCCCTCCAAACTTGATCGTTAGCCAGCCAATCGCTTACCTATCCGTAGAGATGTAGAGGTTGACTGCTTGCGAACCTTTTCTCAAGATCCGGGCGGTCAGCGACGATAAATCCGTTACTAAGCGTATGAAGGTCTGGTCTCTGATACATAGTTGAGGCGTCTGTAGAGGATGATAGAGTTGAGGAGAGTGAGGGGTGCCTCATCGAGTGAGGATCTGAATTGCAGGGGACTGTCGGGAAGGTGGATGAAGGCGTGAGAAGAGTTTGCGGTTGGCAGGATTGATATGGCGCGGAGGGGAATTGGACCCCTAATGTGAGACTGAACGTCGGTGAGCCCCCAGTCAAGGAAGTTGGGCTCTCGCAAGGTGTCGGTAGCAAAGGCGTCCTTGGAGCTAACATTGTTTTTGTACCATCTGTGGGTCTTGCATTGAAGTTGTGCGCTGGTGGAGAGTTAATCGTGGGTGAATACATACAATCAATCTTTTTTCGGCGACAATTGGTACATGGGATAAGCCCAGCACTAACTCGGTCGCATTTAATATGGTTTCTGTGGCACTGATCACACTGCTAGCATGTCAATCTACAGAGCATATAGAAGAAGAATGGTGTAAGGATCTATACTGTTCTTTTCGCAGTTCCCATTGGCCTCAATTTCTCCAAAGCCGGTTGATGGTTGGATTATGTAAGAGAAAAGATCTTGCAGTGTTGGTTGAATAAATGTTGCAATAGAACCTTGTAAGATTTCAGACTTGTGGTCAAGGAGAATGCCAAAGCAATGGGGAAATGGCAGATTCTTATGACCGCCAGGGCCATCTGAATCAAGACCATCATTCTGACGGAGGGAACGCCCCTTCCCCTGCACGTTCTGGCCGAGCCTGCTGGAAGCAGTCGTCATGACTTGGATTTAGAGATGTGCATTGCCTGAGTGGGTGAAATGGGCACCTTTCTGGACATGAGGACAGGGGTTGGGACAATGAAGCAGAGATGAGTGTCTCAAAGCCTCCGCGCTTGGCTGCCCACCACGGACAGCGTCAGACGATAGTCGGAAAGCAGAGCAGAGAACAAGATACAATCAATCGCAATAGCATTGCTGAGGGCATGATGGCAATGACGCTGTCAAATAGAGCATGATGGGAAGAAATCAAGAGGTAGAGACAGAAGATGGCGGAGGCGGGCTGCCCAGCCACTAACCTGAAGCGGGAAGGACACGCGGAGATATATCTCAAGCCACCCTTATCTCCGGTGTCTACCACGTTCTCGACCAGGCTTACTAAGTCTTCTGCAACGCCAGACCTGATCGAGCTTTTCTCGACATCTAAGATCGAAAGCTAGGGAATAAAATGTGACAGGTTCATTTCCTCATTCAGCTTTTGACAGAGTCTGCCGTCGAAGTCCGTCATTGAGCTTCTGGATTGCGGGGTAATTGTGGCGGGATCCAGCGGAAGGTCCCTTACCAGACGCGCCTTGCCCTATCTACTCTAGTGCTTCTCTTGACGTCTTGGCGGAGCAGGGGCCTTGTGGCTTGTGGCTTGTGGCTTGGCATCTGAGAACCTGCTGTTGACCACGGCAAGATTGCTAGGTCCGCCAATTTGGAGCACACAGCGCTACAGCATAACCAAGAGATAAGCTCGTTCAGATCTCAGTGAGAAACTCCTATACCAATGTGAGGCATAAGGTTGACCTCAATGCTGCTGTCCGCCTTGAGCGGACTTACGCTTACACCGTTGCAGGAGCAGGATCGACCGCACCAGAACCCAAGGACCTGCAATCAGAGTGTTAAGGCTCATGTTCAAGTCCCTAATCCATCTCATCATGACCAATAGTTTCCGACACGATCCGTATCGAGATGGATGCAGAGCTATCGCCACTGCCATCTTCGCCGCGATGCCCGACCGTTCATTGAGGGAACCTACATGATGCCTTCGACTATCTGCTGCTGACCGCCAAACACCGCGACCCCGATCGGACGCCCGACGTGCAGCAATCGCAATTCATCGCCGCTCTCAGGTCCGTCCCCTCTGATATAACATATAACATGTCGGCTTACACCAAAACTCTCATTCGCTCTCCATCACTCCCCCACACCACAGACACATGGAGAGCGAGACTTGCCAAGCTGCGGCAGCAGAGATGGCAGACCAGACTCAAGACATCACTGAAGAGTCCAGCGAAGTGCCTGTGACGCCGCCTAACCAAGCTGATGACACGAAGCCCCATTCCAGCCAGATTCTCACACCCCCGTCAACTCAGAAGCGCAAACGTAGCAACAGCACGGCGCTCACTGATGGATTGCTGGATGAACATCCTCCAAAGCGCGATACCCACTCCAATCGATTACAAGTCTCGACAGCGCGGCGAGTATCATTTTCAAAGCTAGTTGCTAACACCATGACCACTCTCAGTCATGGTGCCTTCTTACCATTGGTCCCAGATTATACGCCCGGGATGATTGTCCAAGACTCTGCCTCGCCAACTTCGAAGGTGGATCCCTGGGGACTTGCCGGCGCCGATCTCCAAGCATTCTTGAGCAATGAAAGCGACCCGTATTCTGCCATGGCATATGGCGCAATCTCTCAGTATATCGAGCTTCCTCCGATGTCGTGGCTCAACAACTTCTTGAGCATCAACAATCTCAACGGGCAAGAACTCCTCACTCGCGTCCCCGTCGCACTGTTCTCCCTCATCAACGCGCCCTCCCCAATTGCGGCCAACATGGACTTGCTGCCAAATTTCTACTATCTTGAGGGTCTGCTCTACTCAATCAACCACTTCAGGCAAAATAGCCGCGGCTACAAGGCCTGGTCCGCAGACATGGTCAACAAGCTGAACTTTTTCTTGTCGGATGCTGATCGTGGGCATCCTTATGATGGTTCTACAATGACTAATATCGATGGCCCAGTGAGCCGCAACGCTGTACTCCGTGCAATTAGTGCCAATCAGGTCCTCAAGCCAGGAATGACAAAGGACGTATACGTGCCGGGAGGCAAGTATACGATCATTGCACTACCAGGAGGAAAGATGGGGATGGAGTGGAAGACCGAAATAAGCATTGTGAACCCCGATGGTGAAGACGGATGGATGATGTCGCATTGCGTGATCCAGGAGCCGGTGGCATCTGGGCAGGTTGATGAGCAGACGGCACTTGGGGACGTGGGTACAGAACGTTCGACAGTGGAAAAGGCAATGACAGGACTTGTGGGAAACCCCTCCTTAGAAGCCACCCCAATCCCTTTTGGCGACGCTCCTCTTGAAAACTTCTTTCCCATCGACAACCAGGATTCTTACGGCGCAGACGATCTAGACTTCAACCAATTCCTCACCGACTACCCACCCTTCGAACCAGCCCCGGCCTCATCAATCTCAACGTTAGCGCTGGGCCTATCAAACGACAAAGATGACACCGTTGGCGGGATGCAAATTGACAATGCCCCCGCTGACCTTGCTGTGCGCCCAGATCCATCCCCTGGGCTTGACACCACCCCCACTCTACTCCCCAACGCGTCGAACGTAATACAGAACGCTTCCAACGTTCAGATCGGGGAACATGGCGGAAACGATATTGCTGATGAGCCGTTAAGTGGCGGAAGGGAAGACTTGGCGTCGCTGCCCTTGAATCCGGACGTCTGGGATGAAGCTGAGGAGACTTGAAGGGGGGATCAAGGGCTGGTAAGCCAGCCTCGGAAGGCCAGCAACAAGCTGTATCAGGACCTCAAGATGTTGCAGAGACTGAGGATGATGCTGCGGCTGCTAGCACCACAACCACGTCTGCGTTCGACAATTTCTATAGAGAACTGGGAGGTTACGCGGCAGAGAGATGTCTCATCTCATAATATCACGAATGTAGGCTAGCTGGTCTTAGTGACTTAATAGCGGGTATGCTAGAATAATGATGACGACAATGTTGTGACTCCGCCCCATACCAAAACCCCAATACTTCCAATGGCTAAAAAGGTAGCATGCAAAATTCCATCTTTGCCACTCCCCTGTCTGCTGCTCAGCGTGGCTCCCTTCTCGTTCCGCTCGCACACGCCCCCTGCAAAACGCACACCCCCCTCCTCCCCCCTGCACAATGTCTGAAGAAACATCTCCGTTCTCATCTATGCTTCTAGATCATCACTGCAGTCTCCGCCCTTTTCCGCCCATTCTCCTCGCCAGAACCGAATTCTTTGCCAGTCGGCAAATTTGCATGCTGATGAAATCTTGGAGGAAGAAGGGAGGGGAGGGGAGGGGAGGGGAGGAAGCGAGCTTGATACAAAAGTGAGTGAGTGGATGGATGGCGGCTGCTGCGGTGTCTGATGCGATGCTGTATGGTAAGAGGGAAGGAGGGAAGGAGGGAAGTAGTGAGATGCATTTGGTCCCAGGATAGATAGAAGTGCTGGGATAGGTTGGGGAGAGGGAGAGGATATGCAGTCTATGGGGGGTCAATGAGGGGGGAATTGTTGAATGGGAGCTGGACTCTGCAAGGTACAGGGGCAGGAGAGGGCCAGGGGGAGGGGGAGGGGGGGAAATAAAGGCTACGATACCAGAAAATGGGGTGGTCGGGATAGGCAGTACTAAGGAAGGCGTGGAGTAGATGTGCGGACTGCAGACTCATCGGGGATGGAGGGGGAGGCTGATAAGGAAAGAGCTGCATAGTGATAGAGGGGTAACGATACCGTGTATGTGGTTTGAAGAAGAGGATGGTCAGGCGCTATTAAGGATTGATGCTGGATGCTGGAAGGTGTGTATACTTTTCGAATCAACTGGTTGAGCTTTCGGTAGATTGGATTGGATTGGAGGAAAGCTGCGGGGCGACGGATTCGGACGGCGGCCGACTGCATCCCCTGTTAAATGCGGCCTAGACGTGTTTGACGACTAGAGAGAGTGGCGAACAGGAATATGTTACGTGGGAGTCTCTGAGAATAGATATACGTCGAGAAATTCGTAGTTGTTAGTGCATTGTCGTCGTGTTTATCCTTGCATCGCACCGTTGTTCGTCAAGATGTTCGATAAGGAATATCTTTCTTTGTGTTGTAGTAGGTAACGTCTTTGTACCTCTGCTCGGGCTGACGTTTGGGCTGTGGCTTAAGTGAATGTCTCTCACGTTACTTGTCGAGAGTTTGGTACTTCGAATGCGGCCTGCGTTATTTGTGAAATGAAACGTTGCGACATTAAGGATGTGATTGTGATTGTGTGCGTTGATCAAGTGTCCTCCTCGCCAAATCTCAGTGACGATACCGATTCTATGTGCGGAGCTGATGCCCTCTTAGTTGGTCAAGTCATTGTCTCTGGATGGGGGAACGTATAAGTTCTTCCTACGATGCTTGTACAGTGTCAATTCTTTCATAAGTGCCATCAACCCTAGCTCTAACCCGCTTTTAGAAAGACACTAAAGATTTGACCCGCTGACGTCACTTTTCGGGAAGGACCTTTCGGCAAGGACGGAAATGTTTACCTTCACTTTGTTTTCCTTCTGTACCACCTTCTCTTCAACATCATCGGCACAACCTCACGTCTTCAGTCGCGTCCACTACCGATTCGATTGCGCATGTCTTACGACTCCACTTATCCACATGTCATTTGACGTACGCGAATGGGCTTCAAAGATAAGCCCCAAGCCAGAATTCGGCGCTCAAGTGGACACCAAGTCGAGCGCAAGTGAGCCCCCAAGGAAACGGGCACGTTTGGTGAGCCTGTCTCGTCAGTGGGAAGGATAATCTCTGACGTTCACACTCAGGTACAAGGTGATACCAGCGCCCGCGCACGATCCCTTACCCTCTCACATTCGCCCCCCTCCACAGTCCTCAAGTCCCCCGACGGGCCCTCTGAACAGCTTGCATCAGTCACCACACCTACGACAAGCCTTCCGCTTACTTCTACAAACCTTAAAAAGCACACTAGCAGCATGCCGGGACCTACGCAGACACCACCTCGCTCCTTAATTTCGTCCTCGTCAAACGCTCTCACAACCCCGCAGACCAAGGGAATCGCGTATGGGGAGCTATCGTCGGTTCATACTTCGTACGTAGCATCAAAGCATGCCAAGGACATCTCAGCAATTGGAGAAAAAATGGCAAATCATGGACTTTTGTTCAACAACAGAGACTCATTTGAAAGGTATCCGGAATTCAAAGAGGAGGTCTTTCAAATCATCGAGGCACCCGCTGTCAAGAATCCAGAACCAAGCTCAGAGAAAAAGTTCAATATTACACATCAGGAGTATGAGCGATCAAACGAAAATACTTTCTTCCATGTCGCTATGCCGATATTGATGAAGGATGGTCACTTCGTTCTGGAAGATGGCAAAGCAGCCTACAAAGACTTCTTGGTCGATGAAGGAATCCGGGTCAATATCGATAGGGAATTTCGCGGGATGTTGTTACCGCATAGATATCGCGATCCGAAATTTGATAAAGAGCTCTCCGAAGCTTTACGGAAGAATGATGGAATGAAGAATAGTAAGCCGGACTGGTGCATGGGCATGTCACTCAGGAATTGCCGAAAGCTTGCCGCAGATCGAACAGCTATGCCGACGCCGTTACCGTCCCACCTCTCTAACCTCCTAACCATCTCCCAAGAGATGTATCACCCTTTTTTCTTGGCTGAGGCAAAAGCGGATGGTCGCCCCACCGCCGATGCCGTGGACCAAGCTCGTTGTGGTGGAGCGACAATCGTGAACGCTGATTGCGTGCTAACTGACCTCATCCTCCATGAGTGGGAACCACGAAGCTACGAAACAGAAAAGCAGCCAATCACTCATGCACGTCAGCATGTCACTAAACCGGTACAAAATCCTGCGCAATCACTATCCACTGGGGCAATGCAATCGGGGCAGATCGAAGATCAACAAGTTCATCCCATGCTCGAGCGCCCGTTAGGCGCGGACCCCCATACGATGATCTTCTCGGCAACTGTGAAGCCAGACCTTGTGACCGTATACGTCCATTGGCGCGAGAGAGTCCTCTTCCCCGACGGCACGATCGACTCGCTCTTCCACATGAACACCGTGTTTTCTCAATCTAACCACGACGAGCGCAGAGCGCTCAGAGACATCCGTCGTGTCTTCCACAATATCATAAAATGGGGCATCGGGCCACGGCTCGACGAGCACCTGGAAATGTGGGACGGGATCAGGGAGTACGCTGTGTGGTATCAGACCGAGGAGCTGCCAAGGCAGCTGGAATTGCAGAAAGGAAACAAGAAGGCGCAAGCACGTGGGAAGAAGAGAGCGTTCGAGAGCGATGAGGCAAGCGTAGCCGCGAAGAAGGTGCTGCTGGAGGTGAATCTGGAGGAGAGTGTGGAGGACTAGAGACAGGATTCAGGGCTATCGCCATACGTGCAAGCCCAAATAGCAGGTCATACATCATACGAAGGGTAGCTGGGAGAGAAGCGATGAGTCTTGATACCCAGGCTCTTCAATTGATAACGAGAGGCCAAATCTGCTTTCAACAGCATGCGCACATTCTCTCAAATCCTGATGTCCCACTGTGTAAGCTAACCGCCAGCGAGCAGATTGACTTCTGCCCTGCTTGGTGTAGGTTGTTTATGAAGAATTCCTCTGATCGTGATCATCATACATAGTGGAGCACACAGACCTAAGACCTCGCAAAAGCCATACGTTACAATCGTCAACGGGCCACGTACAGGCTGCAAGCGGCAGTCTTGCGAACGGCATCACACGTCGTTGAGAATCCACGGCCAATTGAAGCAATAGAACAACCCAGCCTGTCCTATGTCCCGTCCCCTCATTGACCAAACCTCCCGCTACATCTCAACCACGGTTCGCTATTTCCACCTACCTACACATCCTTCAACGCTCTATCCCTCAAAGCATAATCAATCAACTTCCCCGGCCCGGGGGTGATCGCATCAACAAAATCAAAGCCCTCCGCCACGCCCGCAAACCCACCAAACTGATTCCGAACATCGATAACATTAAGCAAGCCCTGCCTACTAACATCGAATCTCCCCATCTGATCCGTCGCGATCTCCCCAACAGCCGGATCCGTCACATATCCATAGACCGCTTCAGCAGCAGCAGCAGGCGAGTATCCACCACTCCTCTGTAGCAGCTGTATCACTTTCCGCTTGTTGGCGGGCTTGGCGAGATAGGCGTTTGCGCGTAGAAGGGCGGTTACGAAGCGTTGGATTGCGAGATATTTGTCGCCGTTGGGGTTTGTGAGCGTGCTGGAGGCGACGGTTAAGACGAGGTCGGACAAGGGGTTTACGAAGTCTTGCGCTCGGGCGAGGATGTTGGGTTTTTGGGGGGCGGGAGCGGCGGCGGCGATGAGGTTCGCGAGGACTTGGTAGGGGAATATGGTTGCGGCGCCGCCGGCGAGGAGTTGAGCAACGCGTTGGGCACCTACTGCCTGGATTTATGATGACGAGACGTCAGTGATGCGGTCTTGTGAGGGCTGGATTGGAGATGGAGCTGGGGGGTAGACTGACTGCGAACGAGTAGTCGTCTGGGTACTGCAGCCCATACAAGCTGAGTATCCGCCTCGCTAGAAGAACGTAACCACTGGTCGGGCTGTCTACCAGTAGCGTCTTCCCGCGGAATTGTTGGATGGAGGTGATGTCTGGGGAGCCGAAGAGAGTCAGGCCATCGCCTTGGTCAGTCTGCGCCACTGCAGAGAATTGCTGTCCTTGGTTGAAGCGCCGGTCGAGGATGTTGTCAATAGTGCCTTCGAGGACATCGAGACCACCGTCGAGCAGGTTCTGGTATGCGACAATCGAGCCAGCTACCCCTGTTTGATTGACAATAAGGCCGACGTCATTGAAGTAGCCAAGCTCGGCGGCGATTACATAGCTCGTCCGATTGCTGAAGGAGCCGAAATTGAGAGTCAATGGTTTGGGCTTCTTGGATGCGCTGTCGGCTGCTGAAGAGCCGAGGGACAACGTCAAGAATAGTCCAAGAAGAGATCTGATTGTAGTGAAAGAAGGCATGTTGAAGAGCGCCGTGGACACAAATTCGTGTCGATCTGCAGGTCTCCTCTTACGGTCGGGAAGAAGGCGACCTTCTTTACTTCCTTATACCCAAGGACGACGGCCATGGCGGAGCGCGCTATAGCATGGCCAAGCACCTTGTCGCGGGCATGTTATGAGATCTAGCCAGATGAGGAGAATTAGAAGATCAAGGTCCCATCTTACCTGCCTCATTGAGAAAGACATGGGCCCAGATACAGAACTGTACCTGGTGGCGTCAAATTCTAAGATGCCGTGCAAACCGCTTACTCGATGAAAATGTCCGCTTCCAGCCTGGAAATGCGGAGAAATTATTTAGCTTGCCGGATAGTCCGAAGTTTGACATTCTAGTCGTGTTTTAGTGTATAGCGCAGCAAGTGCTACCGTGGGTCAATGCGTCAATGCGTCATCCACACAGCATATAGCGTCGATGCTTAAACGTACCCCGGATCTTGCGCTGATCGATCTCCAGGGGCAATGGAATGAAGGCCTCAGAATTCGGTAGTGGCCTCTGCTTGGCTGAGCGAGTACCGGATTGTCGTGACGGGGCTGACCGCCGAAGCAGTGCATCCGTAGCAGCTCCATTAGGACAAAAGCGTTTAGACAGTTTTGTAGGAGGTCTTCAGGTCTAGTGCAGTGGATCAGAGGGCTAGTGCAGTAGGTCAGAGGGCTGCTTTGCGCCACCTGAACGGGATTGTTGGGCAGTAAGACTTTCTGAAGGGTATGAGACGAGTGGGCGATTATGACGTACTACTTCACAGTCCCTCCAACTTGTTCGTGAAGTGCTCGTCGAGATCCTCAGATTGACGACTCCTCTTCGTCCCTTTGCGTCGCTGGTTGTCGTTGTCTTTCACAGCGTAGGTCTTTGTGACGAACCAGGATGCGCTCATGTTCCAAAATGCTAAAGAGTAATAGGTGAAGGCGAGCGGACCGAGCAGCGCTAAGAGGAGAGCAAGGCTTAGGCAAAGTCGTAGGCAGAGAGGCAGCGAGGGTGAGGGTCGACTAGTGCTTTGGTATTTTTGTGTTCTCTCGCATTGTAGACAAAAGGTTTTACGAGACAGTCCAACAAGATTCACCTTCCACAGTCGTGCGTCCCTAAGCCTCATTAGCCTTCGCAAGCCTTCTGTAGCGCGCCACGCTCTTCATTGTGTCGAGTAAGCGAGTATTCTGAGAGTCGCGAGTATGTAGGCGTCAGAGGTAGTGAAATTGGTATATGTCTTGTCTTCCCGTTCACCTTCGTGTTTCTTCCGACCAGTCAAATCACGGCAGTTCGACTTCCTCCGTGCTAGTGATGTGCAAGACTGTCCTCAGGAAAGGCGGGCGAGCGTTGGATCTGTGCGTGGCAGCTGTGCTACTACTCCAGAGTCGAGGGCTCCATCTCGTTTGAGTCTCCCAAATCACCAACCTTTGATACGTTGCTATGTTGGTATAGCTCTGGGTGTTTATGAGCAGTGAACGGTCAGCGTGGATGGTTATGAGGAGTGCAGTGGATCTTCAACTGCCAACTAGATTGTGCTTGGACTTAGGGCTAAAATGCACTCGACGCTTGTTAGTAAAGCTCGATACTTTGGCGGCCGCGTCATGACTAGTGAGGCAGACGTGTTCCCGAGCGACCTTGCGTTTTTGGTTTTGAGCTAGTCGTGTTGTGGGTAAGTATTAAGGGCTGTAGGCCGAGTCATCGTTGCCTTGTCGTTGAAGCACGTTGCGCTTTTGCATGGTCTTGTCGCACAATTTTTCTTCAAATCCGTGGCTGGTCCTAGGTAGGCCAGTGTAAGTAAGTGCAATGGCAAGGTAGTTGAACTGTTCTGACGAGATCAAAGCCGCTACCAGTCTTGAGACATGATATCTGCCATAGGACCTTTCCTCTCCATGCATTGTCCATCGATCAGGTTCTTTCCGCGGACTGAGACACTTTGTGGCCCTCGAGATGTTGTTCCTCAACGAGTCCTCCTATTTTCCTTCGCGTATTGGGGCACGATCCCTCTTGTCCATCAATAAGATTTGTGGAGCCCTCATCCTTGTCATTGCGACGCCCAGCGTGTGTCAGATGAAGGCACTCTTCTCGGACTCTCTCATCGAACGGCGTCATTTATCTCACTTCATGACGGGGGCCCCGATCGGCGACGAGCTGCCAAAGAAAGGAAAGGATGTCTTTCATGTCTGTATGCAGCGGTATGGCGTCGAGACTTAGGAGACTCGCATCATGGCCCGGCGCGCATGCTTAGCGGTGACTCTCCCAGCTTCATCACCGTAGGTTTCGAAGGCATGGCATTAAGGTGTGCTGTTACACGTCCACGCTGTCTCGTGCTCCATCCCTTGTGTAGTACCCTGCGATATGATCTCTTTATTGATGTAGCCCTCAGGTCTCAAATAGCTTTTGCCCACTTGTTCTCCTCGGAGCCACAGGCGTTCGTAGGTCGCAAAATGGTTGGATACTGGCTCTGCTCTTCGCAAAGCTTGATACGACAGGCTGTGTGTGACAAGCGTCTCTAATCATTGAGGAAGGTGGAAAATGGGGGTGAAGCCACAGAATTGGGCCGCGTGAGGAGGGTCTTGCTTAGATAATTGATAGGCGATGGCTTCTACAATAAGACCACCGCGACTGATCGCGATGTCTTGTGATGCTGCATACAGTGAATGAAGAATGTGATTGGTGTTGGACATGAAGGGAATTGCATGGTATTTGTCTACGGCGCCAAGCAATCCGGCTGCAATACGGAGAGGACATTACGTCATGTCTTGCGCGAAAAACATTTGGTCGAGGACTCTCTTGCTGTCTCCTAAAGCGTGCTAGTCCCCAGGCTAGGCTCACCGAAAAGGCTCTCAAGACTTGGTCCTCGATTGACAGCGTCTTACTGGCATTTGATTATTTTTTCGAATCGAATCCCTCGTATCCTCGGATTGGAGTCAAGCAACGTTGCGACTGGTACTTGGATTACCTAGCCCTCCGTTTCTCCTGGACTAGCTCTCCTCAACCCGGATTTGAGGATTTTGCGGAGGTTATGAACAAATTAATTGAATATTTCCGTGATGTCAAGCCCAACACAGATCGCACACTCGGCGCTATCTACTAGCATAATAACGGGTTGACGATACAGATACTTCTAAGCAAAATACCACACCTGAGAATTGACGTGCCATCAGTTCCTGGAGGGACATTAGGCGCTGAATTGGACGTCTTTCCTACTCGGCAGCTTCCTCTCTCAGATTGGACCGATTGCTTTCTTCAGATGCAGCACAACCTCATAGCAAAAGGACTCGATCAGCCAAGCAAGTTGAGCGATATAATTAGAGCAAATTGTGGAAGCGTTACCATCAAAATTTTGATAATCAACACGTTGCAGGGTAAATTACAATATAAATACGTACAAGCCGCCATGGTCAATGCACAGCTTCACCTTTCAGCGCGCCAGGTAGATCGATCTATCGCGGCCAAAGGATGGCTGACCTGTACTGAGCCACAGACTCAACCATTTGCCATCATCGTTGTAGGAGAGAACCTTCGACAGTACGCTCCAGAGCAAGTATCTTTGACGAATGCGACGGTAGCCGGCAGCTCTCCAGAACTGATACAGGTATCATGATTGCTAGACTATAGGAGAATATACGCCATGGCGCAATATTTATTCAAAAATCAGTTCTTCACGTACCGCGCCTGTGACAACGACCCAACGACACAGTATCGACGATCTCCACGGGTGAAAGTAGGATTTATTACCTATGGAGCTATCCAACGTGTGGTCTAAGAGAATTTCCCAAGTCTCCCGATCAACGTCGAGTCTCAGTCACGATGGGACCTTCAGTCCATTTCGATGAGATTATAACCAATGCATAATGATGACGTTGCGGCGACTGCGACTTAACTCAAACAGTTGTACTCTATAGGTCCACCATCTTTTCACTGGGCAAGAATTCCAAAGCATCGAAAAAGACTGGACGCAACTCATAGAACTTCTTCTTCTTCTGCATGGACTCCAGCAGAAAGAATAGCTGGTGCTTGTGATCGCTCTTTTTTATTAGTTGTTACAAGACAGGAGATCTATAACTTTTTCCCTCGTATCGTACATACCCCCTTTAGCTTTTATGTCTTAGATTCACACGATTATTCATTACCCCCCCCTCCCCCCCTCCCCCCCTCCCCACCTCCCCAAGATACATATTCTTTACTCATAACTCATGGAAACATACCCCACCCCCACTCCTATATAATAGGCGTCGCATCCCTAACACAAGGCCCAATATGAAACGCATCATCCCCCTCCGCGGGCGCGCTGACCCCATCCGGAAAAATCGAATCATTATTATTCAAGCCGAGCGGACAAAGCGCCTGTTGCGCCGCATTGGCCTGATTAGGGGTCGCCTGACTAACAGACGTGAACACGGTGCATTGGCCCTGGTATAGGTAGTAGGAGAGGCAGCCCTGCGTGTTGAAGCATGCGGTGCAACATGTCGAGATGTTGGCGTTTCCGGCGGGTTTTATGGATTGGGAGGGGAAGTTGTTGGAGCTGCTGCCGAGGGCGCCGGATGTTTGTGAGAGGATGGAGGGAGCGCAGAGGGCTGGGAGGGTCGCGGTTGAGGCCACTGTTGTTGTGGTTGTGACGGTGGAGGTTACCGTGTTGGTTGCGGCTGCGGCTGTCACGGTGGCTGTGATGGTCTATGTAATAAGAAGGAACGATGTTAGCGATCGTGAACATCTTGGGCGCGGAGCACACACTGATGGCCAGGCGGTTGTGGTGGTGGGGGAGGGACGACTTACGTTAGCGGGCAGAGTTGTGCTAACGGTGGTCGCTGTCGTCGTCGTGCTGGCGGGAATCGACAGACAAGAGCAGGCCTTTGACACTTGCGCCGCGCCGAATGCGGCGACGTAGGCGGGAAGCGTGGGACCCGCCCGTTTCTCTTTCGCGGCCGCGGCGGGCGTGTACCGGCTGTAGATTGTAGCGGTTCCGCTGGTTACGGTGCTAGTGACTGTTGTGGTTGTCGTTCTGCGGATGAAGTCAATTAGCCTCGTGAAAACGCAGTGCAACAGCGTCATGACGAGGAGGCTTACGTCGTTTCTGCAACTGGAGTCACCGTTGCGGTGACTGATACTGGGCTTGGGGTGACGGTCGTTGTCTGGATATAACATCAGCAGGTGTCGAGCTTTGGGGCACAGGGTTGGGGATATATTCACGGCTGTGTTGGTGGAAGTCACGACGGGGATGCTGATGTAGGAGCTGCAGAATGGGTAGGCCACCTTGCTCACGGCTTTCAGGGCGCCAACCACTGCGTTGACGGCTTGGCACTCTGTGATGGCCCGCTTTTCTGGGGTTGTGCCGGAGGTGGTGGCATGCTCAACGTCCTTGAGGTAGAGAATCTTTGGCTCAGGCTCAGGCTCGGGGTCACGCTTGACGAATGGGGCTGGACTGGCGAGGACCGACGTCGCAGCTGCGAGTGCAAAGATAAAGGCGGATGATGTATGCATTGTGATAAAGAAGTATAATGATTATAATTGACAACAGAGGGCTTTGACAGGCAGAGAAGAAGGTTGCTTTGATGCCGAGTGTAGAGCAATGAAAGATGTTGAAGATGAGAAGTGCTCTTGAAGGCTCTTGTAATGCTGCTGTATAGGAAATCATGGTGGATGATGGGCTCCATTATATATCTTGCTTCTGGGAAGGGAAACATGAAGTGCTGCCACGTCTCATCGGCCGTGCAAGTCGAGAGCTGACATAAATTTCCAGTCTTCGGCGACGTGCTCGTCGTAAAACGCGCTCGTATAATTGCGCCGGCGGGCATCGCCTTTCCAATGGACCAGCACGTTAGGGCATTCTGGATACGTAAGTCTTTCTATGCCATGATATCATGTTCAGCAGCCCTTCAGCTCACTGACGACAGCGCCACCTCTCTTGGAGAAGTCTATTTACTGTTTTACGAGTTGTGGCTTGACAAAGGATCCGTCGAGATTCGGATCCCGCATGAGACTTTCCCCGAGGCGGGCAAGCCTCGTTAGGACTTTGATCTACCGCTATAACAAGCTAGATCAGGCACCATCTTGCACAATCTAGAACAGTCTCAGCCACGCCACAAACGAGCCAATGATGCTAATAGTGTTTGGCCCGTGCGCCATGTCACGATACAATGCAACGGTGCCTGCTCAGATGTACGAATAGTGTACAAATGGCTTCTGCCAAATGATCGATAGAATGCTTCTCGAAGCCAAGCTTAATTTATACGTAAATCTATCCACGCCAATCACGATTTCCACCATCGGTGGGCCAATAAGCTTGCTCGGAAGTCAAACGCTTAGTCGAAAGCTGAGGATCTCTGATCTCCTGACAACCAAGGCCAACTGATGGAAACTTTGACCCTTGACAACTAGAAGCCCAACGTAAAGGTTCGGCTTCAACGGAGTCTGGGACCGACCGACGGCTAGAATCTTCTCCTTCGCCTTTGAATTGGCTCCGGAATCGGCTCGGACTGCACCCCGCAGACCTAGATCCAGCTTGCACAAACGAGTGAGGCTGTGAGCAATCTTAAGCAAGCCACGACTTAATTTCTTGTGATTTACGTAGCAGATCTGAAGGGCTGCATCTAACCCTGATTTGGGCGAGGAGGCTTTCATCAGCCTCTCGACGTCACTAGGCAACACGCTGACACTCCTGTTTGTCTACTCTTTCTCTGTGCAAAGGATCCGTCTCTGGATGCGTGAACCGGAGATCTGGGGTCTGCTGGCCATCGTGTCAGACAGAGTCGCGCACAAGTGACCGCTGGCGGTCTATCTGTAGCCGGTCGTGGGTTTCTGATGAAGGCGCAAAGAATTTGGAGACGTTTCGTAGCTTTATGATATCTGTTATCCCAGATTTACGGTCACGTTGTCGTCTGGAAGCGCTGAATAATCCGACGGACCGAGCAGTTGGTTTTGTTCATTTTGGTATTCGAGTGGTTTTGCGACTGCATTGTGAGTGACTTTGTCGCTCTCGAAGATTGGCACAATTGGGACTGTAGTTCATGAAACGCAAAATCTGCGGCGCGAGTACGAAAGCATAAATAGTATCAATGGTGGTAGCAACAATTACGAGGATAGTTCGTTTTGAAGACTTTGCTTGTAAGTCTCAGGTGCGCTATTCATGTCTGAGGCATCGATGTCGATGACAAGGTTCTGGTTTCTCCCGATGATCTCTCGTCTCAGCCGTACGCTTATTTCGATTGGGACATCATCACTGAAATGCTCGAAACAGCAATAATCGATGGAGTCCCATTGAAGCTGAAAAGCCGTATGGTTTGCAGAAATCGATTAATGATGATGTCCGCATTATAGTCGAAATAAGAGTATTTTCTAGGTATCCAAACGTGGTATATGCTGAACACACAATGTTGATCATCGTTACCAGCGGTCCCTTGAGAGTGCAGCAATTTTGCAGCTGACGTTTATCTTGGATCCAAGATCTTTGTCGAGCCTTCGCTGCCAGTGCATCAGTCTAATTAATGAGCTACAGAGCGGTCAGAGTCGATTATGATATCCGCGAAAGGCCTGCAGGCTCAATGAGAGTTGCTGGAGTCTTCTCGTCCGTCGTATCGCGTCGTGAATGAGATTCGTTAGAATGCGTAGACGGCATTGCAAATCCAAAGATCGTACAGCAATCCAATTCAATGCCTCGATCCACGCAGAAGAAGCAAGCGGTACCCAATCATCAGCATCCCCAATCAATCCCTAGTCCTACTTATCCTCTTCTTCGGACTACCAGGAGGCTTATGATCAAACTCCCTAGCCTTATCAAACTCCTTAACCCTCGCCAACCTGCCCCCACCCAAGAAAGACTTAACATACAGCCTCGCCTCCTCCGTACTCGTAAACAACCACCTCACCTTCAACTCCCTCACGCTGAGTCCAATGCCCTCCAGTACCTGCAGAACCTCCGGTCTCAAAAAGAATTTAGTTTTCGAAAACCAACAAGTCCCGTTACCCCACGGTTGACAGTAGGAGAAAACGTCGACGATATCGGTGGATTTGACACCAGGCTGCAACTCCAGCCTCTTCAGGTTCTCGAAGGCATGGTAGGCGGGGAGAGATGCCATGACGCTCGTTTCGAGAATGTCCGGGATGGGCACGATGACTTGGCTCACCCACTTCAATGCCTCCGCCGCGCTGAAGCCTGGAACCTCGCAGTTCTGGAGCTTGACGAGCATGGAGACGGAGATGACGAAGGTTTTGTGGGTGAAGAAGGCGCGCTTTCCAGTGGTGCGCCAGGATCGGGAGATGCTGTTTGCGAGGAGGAAGTCCTGGCGGTGCGGGTGTTGTTTCCTGTCGAGCCATTTTAGGAGAGCGGTGTGTTTGGGGATGTAGAGGTTGTTGCGGTAGCGGTGGTGGGCTCTGGTGATTTGCTAAGCACAAGTGGAGGGAGTGAGGGCCATGGTTGTTAGAGTCAGAGACGAACCTGTTGAAGAAATAGTCTAGGTGTAATGGGAAGTCATCTTCCATTACATAGGACCAGATGTCCAGTAGAAGCTCCACCGGTAGGGCTGGTGCTGGTGGCATGGTGGTCAGATGTTCACATTAACAAGTGCACGCGGTGATCAAAGTAGAGGTGACATGTTGATTCTCAATTGAGAGTTTGTGATGGTTATGACGCCCCACCACATGCATGCCAAGATGGCTGCCTAGAGTCAGGTATGGCTGCCTAGAGTCAGGTACGGCTATGCGTCGGCAGATGGAAGCTCAAGCTAGTGCAAGGCATGCAGATTTTCGAACAGGTAAAGATGATCCGGTCATGGTGACCGTCTGAAAGGAGAGAATGCATTCTATCGTCGCTACGCTATGCTTTCATATACATCCAACCTTCAATTGAAGCGCTGAACAGTGTGTCCGTGTCACAAGCACAACAACACCTGCAAATTTGTGCGCCCTAAACACCATTCAATCCACGGCTTCCCTGGCCATCAAAATTTCCATTATCTTCATCGCTCCTCTTTCTATCGTCATCTTCGTCCCTTCTCTGCCCTCCAATTCCATCGTCATCGTATCCACCCCATCCTTGCCCTATACTTCTTTGCGAGACAATCCATGCGTTCTTTGTGCCCCTTGGCGCCCAGCTGCCACCTCCGCCTTTTGGATTGGGAGGTGGTAGTATCGAAAGTACTTACGAGCGGTCTCATCCAGCTTCGTCCAGCATCTATAACGCTCTGGAATCATCTTACTCTGCCAGACAGAAAGTATGGTCTCCTCCCTATCCTCTTCGAGTTCTTCACCTTCGTTAGTATAGTGTTTACCCTCCTCACCTTCTTTGTTATGATGTCTATGCTCTTCGCATGCCCACATAAATGTCTCAAGTGCGCGCACATAGAGCGCTTCATTGACGGGATCATGGGCTGCAGCGAGCTGTTGGGCTCCCAAGAGATATTAATTGCCGAAAACCTCTAGATTTGCTTTGGATATGAAGAAGTGGTCGAAGCGGTCATCAAGGCATACAAATCTACCCTAAGACTTTTGATCGACGAGGTCAATGATCGCCGCGTCTAACATAAGATGTCACGGTCTAGTTCTTGTCGCTCTTACAGAAACAGAAGATAACAATGTCTTGTTTACCAATTGCACGACGAATTCTTGGACGTCGAAGGCTCATGCTGCCTGAACACTCAAAGACCACAATATTACGATGAATGTGTGAGTGGCGCTGCGAGGACTGCCCACCGACCATGGAGAGGCTGGCCGTGATCGGCGAGAAGGCGCTATTTGGCAGTCGCATGGGTTTGACCCAGCTTGGATTCAGTCGTCTTATGTACATCGTCCCTCGTGAACAACTCCTGTACTCAAAGTTCCTGCTGTTGATCAAAGGGAAGAAACATCTTTTATTTGCACCATGTTGACCAGGAGCGCCACGATCTTTGCAAGCTCCTGTGGCTTAATGAGCCTTATCATGATCCTTGATCGACGAAATTGATCAGGATACGGCCCTGATTATCCGAGACTGTATATGGATATTTTGCCGTAAGTAAGTTCAATGTAGCAAACTCTGTTGATAGTTTGCTCACAAGGCAACGCGACATACTTAGCTAGCTGTTTTCTAATTTTGTATCCTGCAGAACTAGAGCGCTCCGATATACGCTACGTCTTGTACGTACTCCTCCTAAACAGGCCTGAAGAGCCACTTCTGTATATCTTCCGTATCTAGTGAGCTGATTACAAGTCGTAGAACAGGAGAAGTCTCAGCACCTTTGAGTATATGTAGAGAGCTTCTTCCTCATCTGTTGAGCGATGATCTTCCAGCAAAGAAGGCTATGTCTTGTTGGACGAAGGCAGGACTGTTGCGTTCTGATCACAGAGTGAGGTGGCGTCGAAGACTTTCGGTTTTCGTCGTTGAAGTTGCCCCCACAAGAGCCCTCCACTGGGCGTCAGGTCTATCTCATCGCCAATCACACATTTAGATTCATCATTTCACATTGACAAGGCGCGAAATTCTGAGTCTAGATTGAAATACTCCTCCTTGTTGCTCGCTGAGCCCGAAGGGATCTATTTACTCTGTACTAAAGTTTTATTGCTTGTAAGGCGTTCTGCAATCAGGCTTGCAGAGATCTAACTACTTGATTGGCTCGGATCTCCGTGACTTGGTTAATGCAGTCATCCGATGTCCTAACCACGCGGACTTCAAACCCGTGTCAGACTTCGGACGCCTCATCTGGAGACACACAATGTCTCCAGAGACCAAAGCGAATTAAGATAGCTGTAGTGATGATTCCAATGCAGAGTTGAGAATGGATAGTCATAGAGTACGACACATTTGTCGTAATTATTCATTCGCGCGAAAGGTTCGAACAAATCGAACGTGCGCACGTCTGAGAGGACTACCGCCGTAGGCTGAAAGTAAATGACCAACAGGATACTTAATGTGTCAAGGCAAGGTTAATAACATCGAGTGCAAGGCCATTGAAAGCAACCAACATGTACACGAATAGATATTTGACCGCGACTGTGATAGAGCATCTGGCCTTAGCGATGGGTTTCTTCACCGTTGATGGCTTGACCCTTACAGTAGTAACAGGAGGGTGCAGGTACCCACCAGGTTTACGGTGAAGCAGATCATGGACGTGGCTCACGCAGAAGTGCTCGTCCACCCAAGACATTGAATTTGACTCGTCCTGAGGCACCAAAACACCCTACTCTGGAGCAATGCAAAGTGCTGCCTATGACTCTGCATCCAAAATTCAATCGAAAGCGGCCTCCAAAATCGTCAGACGTATTCACAGCCTTAATCACGCAAAGCGCGACTATTTGAGATTCCCTCTAATCGTGCGAGCCAGCGTTAAGTCCAAATAGTACGACAGGGCTTATACACGCCACAACATGATTCCCTGAGGCTGCGACCGCGCTGTACCACAAGCTTTTAAAGATGTTCAAAAGCTACTTTTATTTAGAGCATTTCGCCCGACAATTACTGCATCGTTTACCTTGATTTTTGCGACTGAAATCTTCACATGCAAGGGAGGTTTGTTTCCAAAATCGCACCATGGCTATCAATAACTTGAAACCAATGACGGGCGAATTAGTCAACGATCGCAAGACGAACCAGCCAGATCGTTCATGTAGACAGATGAAAGCTATAATATATATGCTCGTTAAGATAGCGTTTTCAGGGTTTCGTCATCGCCCCGGAGATCATTCCTTTTCCTTAACGAAGCGCTTGAAATTGGAAGAAACAAGCTTCGCTGAATGATGGTACTCATGTGCTGTAGACAGCTGCACGGTGGGCCGCCAAGCGCGCTTGATATATTGGCCAAATGTCTCGTCGAGAATCATCAGCAGCATAGTGTTGGAGTCAGACACTCCCGGACCCGAGAGAGCTCAAATCTTGCGAATTTTACGTGCATTAGGGTCAAGCGGACCTAATGCCGGCCCTTGAGCTAACTTACCAATGCTATATGACCTAGCAGCTCCAATCACCGCAAAGGTTTCTCTCAATGCTCTTCGGCATGTTCTCTAATAGATATCATGTCTCATATCATTCACTAAATGCTAACATCGACCGAAGACCAAGCCAGCTTTTGTTCTGAATATATGCCTCCCAAATCCAATCGCTTAGATCAGGGACTCTCTCTTTCACACTGCCCACAATCGCCTGTCTCACCATAGAAGTCGGTGGCTTTTAACACAAGTCAGAAGGATTTCGAAGGATTCTGTAACTCAATACATATAGCCCGTTCATTCCTTCGCCTTGAACGTGTTAGACGATTTGAAATAAGTGGCACTACCCTTGACATGGCTGCAAGCATCTTAGACTATGGTTTAGGATGAGACTTGCTATATTAGGAATACACGATCGCAAGGGCGATAGGAATGAGGAATTCGTGGGCGAAAAAGGCATATTTGATACGGATAATTATAACGTGGTCGCAGGTGGTTCCAATTGTTAAACGATTAAATGTTGTACATAAAACCATAATGATTGAAGGAGAGGCAAGGGTAGGATATGGATGTGCGTTAGAAATAAACAAAAATGTTAAGTGGCTGCGGCGGAGGGAAGTGGGGAAGGTAGAAAAGTGGTAGGTGAAGACGAGAACTTGCTTGTAAGGTCATATCGTTTGATTTGGAAGCCCGTTAAACAAAGAACAGAAATTATACAAGGCGATAGTGTCTTCTGCATCCCTCTTCCTTTCCCTCCCCTTCGGGCAGTCATTGGTCCTCTCACGCTTCGCCCGCAGCCGTACTTGCCTAGCTATCATTGATCGTACTCGCGTCCGCATAACTATACCTAATATCTACCATTCATTTAGCCTCCTTCGCGTAATCTTCTTACATCAACTCGCCAATAGCTCCTAGTCGCGCAAGCTCCATCGCTAAGGTAGTTATTTATATTCCTTCTTAATCTTTCTGAAGTAAGAAAACGCAAACAGCCTTGCCGACGCCCGTCTTAAGCCTGCAATTGTCTTAAAGGAGGAAAGAAGAAAGGAAAAGCAGGCAGACATAATGATCAGCGAAACCAGGCACGTTTAGCAGTCTGTCACTTGGAAAATGATAGAAAGCCCACTCATTTTAACGCGAGGAGTCTTGAAAGCAAAACATCAAACGCGGCGAAGCAGTGATAAACAATTAGCAAACGTGTTACGCCATTTTACCCCCGCATCATTATCGTTATGTAGTGGTGGTGTATCTCTTGCATTACTACAATTACCCCTCATAACGTAAATCTAAGTATTCACATCCTCAAATGTTTTTGCACAATTTTCAAGAGAGTTGTCAATAGGAAAAGACGCATTGTATTCATACCCGCCGACATTTCAAGATGTCGAGTATGAGGCAGGACTAATTCTTGGGGAAAAGGGGCGAAAAGGGGCAAAAAGGGGCGTGCGGGTCTTGGCGTCCTACTCTTAGAACGGCGAGTCCTACCCGGAAAGATCTCCCGCAATTTTCGCGTGACGAGATAATTGTTCGAATGCGCACCTCACGACACTTGTATAGCACGATACCAGAGCATCGAAAGCGGCTACTCAAGCATTCCTGACTATCGTGCGATTATCATGAGCTTCTAATCTGACTTGATGCTATCGGTGTGTCCTGATGAACGGATTGGCTTGGCGCATGCTACGCGAGGACTTGATGCGTATCGATTGACATCAACATCATAGCGAGCTAAATTTGTCTCAAAAGCCTGAACAGATCCCAAAGACGTCTCTCCGTCTCCCAACTACCATTCAAGACCCTACGAGCCCAAATCCTCCCATCTCATCAATACCATCACTCCCCCAACCGCTTAACTTCAACCAACCTGCATCTCCGAACGTCTGCTCATCATTCCCATCGAAGTATCATCACACTCATCTTGAAACTCATCCTCCAGCAATGGCGACTTCGCATGGTCAACCAGACGAGCGGGAGACAGCAAGCTCGCACGACTCTTCCGCACCATTTTCAGCATCGCATGAGGGACTTGCGCCACAGTCTCCATCAGAGCAGCCATCGCCGACCAGTCCCCAAGATTCGAGAAGCATTCACGCATGTACGACCTCGAAATCAGATGGCAACTCCCCCGCTGAAGTGAATGGATCCGACCCCGCCAAGCCAACTTCGCATTCACTCTCTCGCCAGGCTTCATCACCGACTTTTCAGTCTTTGCTCGTTCATCCTTCGTCATCTACCTCCACTGTCGTATCCGATGCTGCTCAGTCATCAGTAGCTGTCTCTTCAACTGTTGAGGCCATATTTTCGACTCCATCATCATCTCTAGATCATCTGAAACCTCTGTTCGACCCTCAATGGTCACTTGGGCCGCTTTCCACACGTGAAATATCGCCTCCTTCTACACCGACAGTACCATCAATATCCTCAGAATCTCTTGCCACCACCCAACCTGCCATCGACTCTTCAGACTCTCCAGCAATAGAGCACCGGTTACTTCCAGCCAGTTCACCCAGCAAGCGAAGAAGAATCTCAAGGTCAAACCAGACAATAAGAATAATAAACGCCACAGTGAGAGCTATCGAAGCCGAAAGCACAAACAATCCAGAGTAAGGCAATGACAGTCGATGTTGAGGTCTAAGCTAATATGTTGTCGTGTCAGACTTGCACATGATAACGATCTTGCGCGTCCCTTCACGAAATTGGATATAGGATACCTAGTGGCTGCTACGAGATCGGATTACAGACAATTCTTGAAGGTCGGGCAACTTACACTCGCAAAGCGATACAAGACTCAGTATTACAAATCCGGAGTCTTCATCAAGATGCCGTCACCTCTTCATGAGCGCTTAGTTGGCGCTTGCACCACACTCGCAAATCAAGTGGAAGCAGAAGTGGCAAAAAGGGGTTGGAAAATGCCTGACGGATCTACAATTGAAACGGTCGCTGGCGGTGGGCGTGAGTTACTTTCCTATTGGTAAAGTCTTGTCCTCAGCTGACAGACTCTATCACATAGTAACCCCTTTCACGTCCAACAAACAGATGCATATGTTCGACCCTGACGCCGCCATAACGCTGATTGACGCGCACAAGAACAAACCTTTCATGCTGTTCGAAGTCGCAACTTCTCAGACCGCAATTAATCTCCAGCGTAAAGTCAAGGACTACCTCAATGGTTCTCACGGTTGGACCACCTTGATCTTCACAATGAATGTCGAGCAGGATGAAGTCCCTGATCGCAACCCAATCATGCAAGACTTCAATTTCGAAGTCGAAGTTAGTAGAACCTGGCGCCCGAACATTGGACCAGATGAGCGTTACACGCCAGAGCCAGTTCGTTTCTACCAAGCAACCCGGCGCTTCGATCCTGATCAGCAAGATGAACCAGGTTTCCCCGGCAGCATCAGGGTCTATCGGCAGGATTTGTGGGCCCGACGCAAGACAGATCCCCCGCCTGGAGACCTCATCACCATTGAGATGTCCTCTTTTGGGAAGGATGCCAAAAAAGCGCTCAAATTCGCGCTCATTGACATGGTCCATTCGGCTCGCACCTCGATCGATTCGAAGCAAGATGATATTGACACAGCTTCAAGCGAGGGAAGCGGTCCAGCTGCACCACCAGACAGCCCTGTTGATGATAAGAAAGTCGATAAGACTTTCAAAGGTGGGGCTCGCCCAAGCAATGTGCAAGATGGTCTTGCCAGGAAAACTAGAAGCAAAGGACCAGTGGATTAGAGAGAATAACAATCATAAGCGCAGGAGGCAAGAGAACAATAGACGAGCAGCTGCAAGAGGCAGCTTAACTGCATATGACTAGTAAGAGAGGCTGCCAAAGCATGACATCAACGGATGCAAGCCACGACGACATAATATATCTTTAGCATAGCATTAAACACTATACTTCCACCACAAAAGATCTCCCAATCTCTCATCTGTAGTCTACTAAGTCTGCCGCTATTTCTATTAATTAAACATAAGCAAGGCAACTCTTACATTCTCGACTTTTGCTAACACCTTAATCTCGCCGCCCTTTAAGTCTACGCCCGCTATATACATCGCTTGAACATCAATAACCTGTCTTAAGATCCTTTTAAAGGATATATTTTAGGCGTTAAGAAGAGAACATAACACTGCGATCATCTTTAAGCTACTGGAATCCAAGGGCGTAGGGGCAGGATCAAGGCATGTAGACTAGTAAATCAAGCTTGTATGCAACATAGACTGCTGTCGCAGACAGTCTTCGCTTCCCCACCCCTTCCTAGTGAACTATGGTAGCAGGTATATTTCTATACTCCCTTCTGCTAGAAGGGTGGCGATGCCTCGTTAAGCATCGACGCACTACCGACAGTTACGGAGCCAAGCAATCTTGCTTCCTTTCTTTACTAAGACCGAGATTAGCGGAATTATATATATAGAAAGAATTATTATAATATAAGTTGTTAATAAGTCTTTTTGCCGATAATGATGCGCGACATTCAATGTAGGAAGATTCATCTCAAGAGGGTTGTGGTTAGCGATTAGCAGGGAAGCAAGGAGGAGGGGAAAATGTGGAGCGGAAGGAGGTGGAGGAGAAGGAAGCAACGAAGAATAGACCCTTCGATATTAGACATATAGGAAATTATGAAATAGAGTATCTAATGCTTCTACGAGATGTTTATTGCTCCTCCGCGGGAAAGTAAAACTAATCCTTTAATAAGCTTAACGTCTTTGCAAAGTACGTCTCTCTCGCATCATCACTCGTGAGTCACAACATCTCGCCTTACTCACTTACAAGATCAGGACTATTTTCAAGAGTGCGACGTGCCTCACGGGCGCCAAGATGCAATCTCATAAGTTGAAGGAAGACGTCGTTCTCAACCTTCTTCTACTCTACTAGGAGGGCAAGAGCACAAACTCGTGGATACCATCAAGGTTGTCTTCTCTTTCGCTCGAAGGGATTGCAAGTCAAATTCTCCTCAGGTTGGATGGAGTTTTCGAGTGGGTTAATACTATGAATGGCTAGATATGTGGTATGCGGAATTGTGACAGTCTACAACAGCTGAGAGGAAGACTTAAGGCTTTACCTAAGGACCTCGAGAATCTCTACGCGTGCATGCTGGATTAGATACATCCGACCTATAGAAGAGCAGCATCTATGTTCTTGCAGATTGCGCTCACAGGTAAGTGTATAGATGTCGACAGTGGCTCCGCCTTTAGGGACCGTGACTTATCCTTGTTCGCTTTTAGCCTCGCTCTACATAAGATCATGTCTGTCATTTGGGCAGCTGAGCACAAGACAGGCATTGCGCAGGTGAATTATTGACCTTCATGAAAACTATTATGCGAAAGATTGACCACAAGCACCGTGGTTTCCATGAAACACATCTGTCAGCCCGGTGGGGATCAAGATCGCTATATTAGGACCCAATCAAGCGTTTCAAGGCGCTACTCCATAGCAGACTAGTCAATTGCGTTTGGTTTACACTGGGCAAGAGGATATTCAATGTAAAAGAAAACTTCAGGCTTCAAAGAGATTGGAATCTACTGTCTTTCGCAGCACTATACAGTTTACGTCATAGTGTATGGTACGAGATTGGCCATCTTGTTACACCAATTAAGAAGAGCATAGCCACATTTCTATTATACTGCGCACTACTATCGATCCGGACTTGTGAAAGTTGGGGAGATCATTCTTTAGCATCCATCGTGGACAGCCTTTACCTTTTAGTGAAATTAGTTCGGAAACACAGAGCCAGTGTCAATGTCATTATACTTGTCAACAACGAACCCATTTTATGGTCTGTGTTCTTGTTACATATGCACTACATCTACTATGAGAACGCGAATGAGGGTGGTATGAAGAGGCAGAAGGCAGCAGAACCTTATGGGATGCTTTCGCGACAACGAAAGCAGCTTTATTGAAGAGATTTCCCATCTAGGCTGTAAAATCCCCGCCGAATTTGTTTTCTAGCTAGATTGCACACCGCTAGGGGCAAAGGGCGAAACTCTCTATTGTAGCTTTAACATACAATTAAACGCTGGATCAGTATTTCGACTATGTCTAAAGGATCGGCCAGAGATGTCCCGAACTAGGCAGATGTCCAACTCTTACATCTCCGACTCAATAGTAATATTGCAAACGTGGCTACAATTCCATAGTCCAATCAATTGAAGCATTGTATGAAATGGCAAATGTTTAGGTTCGATGGCTGCGTTCGTGCCAAAAGACGCTGTCGCTACAAATATCTTGCATCGCTTCGGGGGCTAGCTCATCAATTTTGTACGCACATTCGAACCTTCTGCACTCCCTGAGCTGCGTTTCAACTGTATCGCCTTAGCTCAGCAGTTTCTGAAGATTGTTATGGGACCCAGTCCGACGATTATGTCGCCTAACAACACGCTAGTATCCTCAACGCCTTCCATAGCATTAGATAGAAAAATACAGCTTGTTCTGGCATAGAATCAATTCCCTGAAGGCACCTAAAGGCGTGCGTTATCGGAACATAAAGCGATGACCTAATTTGATACTTCAATACACAGCAATGGCTACTTTCACATGGCTTTCGTCGACTGCTAGTCTATTCTTTCCAGGTTCACTGTTATCGCAACCCCTGGTGATCGGGATGTACGTGCAGGAGGTAGATGGATGTTTTTTTGGTATGCAAGTTAGAATATCACGTGATTGCGCGTCTGCCAAGCCCGCTGTAACACTAATACATATAGAGGATAGTGCACAGCTGCCAAGAGGAAAGCGCGAACGCGTTTTGACGCGTCACTTACTTCTCAGGGGGCAACGTAGACGCTCACAACTAAGCCGACATCATGCTTGGTCTACTCGACTTGCCTGTGGACGTCCTCAGGCGGATCGTTCAGCAGCTTGAACCTATAAAGCGCAACCATGTTGATACTATCGAAATTTCGCCAGGTCAGAAGCTCCCCGTGCATCTTTGGACATGTAGACAATGGTGTAGTATTGCATTGCAGGTGTACTACGACCAGCTCTCGAGAAGCGGTAATACAGCGCTGTACCTCGCTGCAAATCACCTAGCTACAATCCCGCCGCCCAATACGCCAGCAATCCATTTCCTGTGTAAGAATTTGCACAGGGTCTCTGTGCGGCTACAAGGCCAACCATCGCACGAGGTTGCAATGGAGCCTTTCTTCAATAACGGAAATCATGATGGACAGGATCAAGATGAGGTGACAGAAGATGACTCCACAGACGGTGACACATATTCGGAATCACCAGTCATGACTCAAATGGCCGCATCGTTCAACCAGACCAAACGGCAAAAGGCCAAATCGCTCAGCCAGACTCAGTGGCAAAAAGAGATGGCAGATGGCCTCGATACACTGTCTCAAACCATCTCGAGATGCTCGGCTCTGAAGGAAATCTCATTTCAGGCTTTCCATGGTTTTGATGAAGATCCAGCGCCGCAATGGAACTATCTATATTACTCAATTGCAAAAAGGTTCATGCAGAGTATGCTAGCTGGCCTTACTCATCTGAGCTTAGATCTTGCTGGCACCGATCTAGTGCCTAGCAATGGCTCTAAGACCAAGCACCTGTGCCCCGCAATACGAGACTGTATCTTTGGTGTGAAGCATGTCCGGCTTCGTCTACGTCATATCTGTCCTTCCATCTTCGGCGTCCAAGACATACAGTATCTGCGCAGACAAGCGGGAGTGGCACAGCCGAGCAAGAAGCGTGGTAAGAAGAAACAAAGCAATCAAGAGGCACCAATGACAACGGAGTCATCAACCGCGCCACCAGTCTCCCCAACCTATTCTAAAAGCGACGAGATCCGACTCAAATCCCTTACAATCCGCCTCTCTCTACCATGGTTCGAACAAGAGAGCGATAAATCCATCCTTTTCGACGCCGAACAATGCCCCGAGTGCGCACCCTTACCCAACGGACAACTCGGTCTCCACAACTACCTATCTCTCTGCGCCCACTGTTTCCAGCAAAAGCATTCTAGCATCGACAACATCAAGATTTCATACCGCCACCGAGAACCAGGACAACTCGGGACTGATTGCTACGCAATCGACTGCATAAAATGGGAAACCATATTCTCCAATGTGCCATGCTACGAAGATGATGGCGAGACCTGGGAAGATTGGGAGAACAACAAGGAGAAGCGGTGGGAAAATGTAGATGGTTCGGATCTGGAACTTGAGGAGGAGAGGGTCTCAGAGCCGCTGATGGATCCAAAAGAGATGCTCGACCTCGCCATGCAGCCGAAGAAGGCGCTACCGAGGGAATGGTTGCCGCCGCCTTGGAAATTGCGCAATGAGGATGACTGGGAAGATGAAGAAGACGACAGCGCCGAGGAAGGACTTGCTGCAGGGGGTTGGGATGGCGATATGTCTCCGACGCGCTTGGGCATTGGAGATCTGTTAGATCTGGAGATGCACGACATGATCTTTGGCGAGGATCACACGCCGTTTTGATGATGTCGAGGTGTTGTGCTAATTGTCTTTCAGAGACAATAATCTGGTTTCTAGAATAGCTGGTGAGGACATACATTCATGATTATGCCGCTGCCGGCCTTTTAGCTACCGCAAGCTTAGTTAAGATGTCGATGTTGCAGTACATTGGAAACTCGACGCGTCGCTGCAAAGGAGAGGCTAGAGGAAGATGTCGGTCTCGGGGTGGTCCAACCGGCGTTGTCGCCGTTCATTAGTGAACAGAAGCGCCCTGCGCATGCTGCTGTATTTCTTCACATGCTTTACGCATAAGTGTATTTTCCTAGAGCAAGGAGAAGCAGGGCATCTTAGTTGGCTTTCTTATACATGCTTGATAGACTCCCAACTACATCTGACCCTCAACGAGATGTTGTCTCCACATCATAGCGACAAACTCTACGTCACAGATCCTCGCATCCTTCCCCGGAAAGACATCACTGACAGCGCACCCTGCTCACCATCGAACCTCACATACTCTATCTCGGCTTCCGCCCACCCATCAATGTCCCAAACCCACGAGCGAACCCGTCGCTCACACAATACACAGCCGCGGGAAAGGTTGAATTCCCAAATCTGACATTTTCGCATTAAATTGAAATCTCAAGCTATTCCCCAAACCTGGACGTGCTTATCGACGCAACGCTGCCGTCGCCATACGTTTGTTTCCGCGCCATATCGACGCTCGTGTCATTATTCTAAGTCTCTAATTATCTCTAAGCGGTACTCGGATTTTTGCAGAAACAGCTAAGAAAGATGATTCATAGACGTGACATGATGTTGTAACAGCGGCTGCTACGGCGCCGAAACCTATTTCAGCAGTTTTGGCCGACTCTTTGATAGACTAAGCAGTCTCGAAGATAGCCTGTGTCGGTTAAACGTCGCATATTTCGTACTCTGCCTAATCAAAGATGTTCTGCGAGACCATGATGCAAGTTCTGTTGCTCTGATTCTCTATTTTTTGACCTGGTGATGCGCTCTAGGTTTAGAGGATGCGATAAACGGCAAAGCATTTGTTCATAATCACTGTGATGATGTTATACACCTGGTCCTGTAGACCTTAAAGAGTGGACTTTGGGGCGTTCCATAGCAATGTGCGTCAAAATAAGAAATGTAAACGAACTTAGCAGCGATGACATCGACAACCAATGCCGATCTTAAGACGTGTCGATATGGCCTAGTATCGATGAGAACGGTCCCAGCATTTTGACCGCTCCTCAGATTTATCCGGCTAAGTATTCGATCAAAGTATTCACTTCGAGTCGTATACCTATCTTTGGTCCTTTCCCGGGACTTTCGTGGACCCTACGGCGAGTTTGGAACAAGTAGGCTCTTTTGTTCGATTGTAAAGGAGCCATTTTGCTACTGTGCTAAGGTTTCTAGGACAATTGCAGGATGTAATACTAAGCAACGGCTATGCCACCTCACCGTAAATGTCTATTAAGCTATCCTGTACGCCCCACCCGTGACTCGAGATATCTGCTTGTTCTGGCTCCAAACTTATCCGCTCCATAAAGTTGAGAAGTGAGCCTAGTAAAGATTTCCACGGCTATAGAACACGAGGGAGGAGAGAACGAATATGTTATGCATTGAACATAAGGATTGCTCAAGTCTTGAAGAACTCTGCTACACTCATTGAGGTTGCGTTAATGATCTTCGGCCACCGGCTCGAGATACCATGAGTTAAAATGGGTATCGCGAAGCGTAATGCAGGTCTAATACTAAAATATATGCCACGTGGTGAGTAAGTGGCTCCGAAGGTGTTAAGGAATGATGGTCGCTGCCGAGCGTGTTGGAGGGTGGACTTGTACGGCTATTTGCTGCTAACGTTATGGTGTGGACGCCATGCAGGAATGGGCTGATCATGATTACCCAAAACGAGGCAACCTTCGCCTACTAGACCAATCACCCAATTCAAACCTCTCATGATCAGCGCATGAATACGAAGTCAATGTGGAGAACGAGGTCACACACCAGCATGAAACCCCACAAAACGATGCCCATAAAAGAACCATCTTCATCTGCCCGTTCCCACATCTTATCCTCGTTCGAACGACTACAACTTCCTCCATTTCATAACAACAGCCTCCTCAGAGCCATCAACATGCTCCTCGTACGCATCATCCCCTTCCTCACTCTCCTCGCTCCCGCCCTCGCCTCCAAACCCATCTTCTGCACCGTCAGCGCAGACAGCTGTGGCCCCTCCTCCAGCTGCATCCCAGGGAACTGCGGTGGTCTCTGTGTCACCATAACATCGCAGGGTACCAAATCCTGCCCCTCACCCTCCCCCCCCCTCCCCTAGTACATCCATATCACTCTCCCCCCATACCGCCCCTCCCCAACGCTGAGGACTCTACCCTAACCCTAAACATCTATGCACAAATCACAACCCCCGACTCCTTACTCCAGTAAATGCTAACTCCCCACACCCACCCAACAGGTCCATACACATCCATCCCCCCCGACACCACCGCCCCCCCAGTCTCCAGTCCAATCACCAACCCATGCGGCGAACCCTGCCCGACCAAACATTGCGTCCAGACTCACAAGAAAGGGGGGTTGGCGGGGAGGTAAGGTCGGATAAGGGATGTGAGCATGAATCCCCCACGCCGTTGGGCGGGAGCATCACGTGTAGCCAGACGGAGGTTTGTAGGGGCCAGTGCATTAGAACTGCGTGATAAAAGGGGAGGGAGGAGGAGGAGGGGGAGGGGAAGGGGAAGGGAGGGTCATGGCGAGGTTTATGTTGGGCGAGTTGGCTCGTGGGCTTGTGAGGAGGGAGAGGTGCCATTCGCTTTTCATACAGACGATTTTAATGGATCTGCGTTCATGGCATAATTAATCTCAACAGCTTCATTAATAGCACCAATGTAGACTGCCACTAGAACTGCATACTCTCATTCAGTAAGATGTTTCCGGCTCTTCGGACTTACTTCTATACATCCGAAGAGCTAGGATAGATCATGAATATTGAGCTTTCAAGTTTTGACGCTAAGATAGAGACGTCAAAGTACTAAGTCAATTACATGCTAAGCCACAACGTAGAAGCTGACTTCGAGGCGAAATTTAGGATCACGATCATTGATGCGAAGGAAATGTTCACTACCAGGACTCTTCTAAGGGAGACCGCGTCCTGAGCCTATGTCGTCAGGATGAATTTTGCGATCTGCTGAATCCACGATCTTCCTGGAGATGGATGTAGTGCATAGATACTCGACCAAGTAGCACGTAATACATCTCATTCACAGTCTGCAGCTACGGCTCAATATTCCAACTCTACCAGAAATCACACAAATCGCGTCGTGCCAATCTTGGAGTCGTAGGCAATAAATCATAGCTTGTTCTAGCGGGTCTCGCTCATTCAACATTGATTATTGATCCATCCTCAGTGGAGATGGAACCTCAAAGTATGAGTACCTCAGTGCCACATCATCATCCCGTCGCTTTGGTCATGCGCTCTCACACTGATTTCCAGGATATTTGCTGCGTCGAGACAATGCTCAGAAGTTGGGAATCAGGCACCGCCGTTGTAACGACGGCTAAACATGTTATCTGGTCGCCTTCTCTCTGTCCTGTCCCTAACTCGGCTGGGCTGGTCCTGGGGTGTCTTCACAAGGACGATCACAACCGAAGGAGCAACAGCGCCAGTCGCCGCAGAATGCACCATACAAACCCCATCATGGGTCTACCCATTTCAGTACTCCGCCTGCGACTCTTGCGAAGCCTTCATAGTCACCAATGTCTCGGAACCTGTCACATCCACCACTGTTGAATATGGCACAACAAGTCAATACATTGCGCCTTTCTGGGAATGGGAGTTCTACGACAAAAAGGTCGTCACAAAGCTCGTCAATGGCCCTCATACCATGGGCTCCGAGCATCAGACTTGGTCGGCAGAATCTCCTCAGCTCGTCAGCGGGCCAGCCAACAAGGCTGATAGCGGGTACACCTACCGCCTCTACAAGCACGTCATCACGTACATTGTGAAGAAAACAAATAGAAGGGCGGAGATACAAGTCACAATCAAGAGCACATCTACAATGACCCAGACCTTACCCGAGCCTGGCGCTTCCTTGAAGACGAAGCAGTTGGTCAGTCTTAATAATGTCGTTCCTGCGAAAGAGACTGGGAGAGCCGAACTTCAGAAGAGACCGGAGACCGTGGGCCAACAAGATCTACAAGGCTCAGCTGAGACTGGCGTCCCACCGCCAGAAAAAGGAGGAGCACCAGCCCAGCCAGTCGCTGAGAACAAGGCAGGAGCGGAGTTTGGGAATCCCCAAGGCCAACCCCAGCCTGCAGCAGGAAAGATCGGAGAAGAAGTGCCTACAGTGGAAGAAAGCGAGATTGCGCAGGAATATCCACCAGTTCGCCCCTACGCAGGTGAAGCAGCCGTACCGGCGAGTCCTCTTGCACCGCCGTCTGCAGCAAAAGTCACGCAAGCGGTAAAAGGACCCGATGGAGAAGAGATTGTGTATGAAGTCAAAGGAGAAGAAATGGTATATGAATCCAAAGGTTAAAACGTTATATATGAAGTCAAAGAAGGCTCGCCTGGCGCAATCAACTATCCTGGGGTAAAGCCACAACGGCAGCGCAAGGACCCAATGGAGAGAACAATGTATATGAAGTCTATGAAGGGTCGCTTGGCAGTGCTCAAGCTTGTCAGCCAGGCTTTCTCTGGGCGGGTGAAGTGAATTCTGCAGCGAAAGTGACCACAGCGATAGCAGGACTCAATGGAGTAGAGATCACATACGAGGTCAAAGGGGGTTCTTCTGGTGGCAGTCCTGCACCGGTAGACCAACAGATGGAGGGTCTCCAGATAGCAACCCCAGGATAGGTGCAGTGCCGATGCCTCCAGCTTCAGAGCAAGATACTGGCCCCCCGAATCAACAAGACTCGCCCGAAAACGTCCCTGCTGAGAATGGAGGTACGCCCAATAATGGACCAGGTCAGGATCTACCAATACAGGCCCAAGTCAGTACTCTTGTCGACTATCCTTCACCTGATGCTAGTTATCCTCCGGAAGGTCAAACACAGCCTCCTGTCATATACAGTACGATTATCTATCCTCTGCCTGATAACGACAGTCTTCCTGAGCCCAGTGCGCCTACTGCAGAACATTCGGCAAATGATGCAGTACCGTCTGGCTTGCCGTCCACAAACCTAGAGGGCTCAACATTAGTAGGGCCCGCAAGTGTTGGCCTCGAGTCTTCCCCATCTGCTTCCGATTGTGATCTCTCTACCAATGTGGGACCTCATTCTGGTACTTCTATGGTTCCTCCAGCGCCTTCCAGGTCTGCTGCAATTACTCAGAGCAATGCGAATCTTGCTTCTAAGTCCTCTTTCATGCTTTTGGGCGACGAGACTTCTTCCTCCCCAAGCGCAATTTCAATGGCCTCCATTGTTACTACCCCGACCCTGCCTCTGGGCCAAAACCGTCCATCGATCCGCACAGATCTTTATTATCTTCATCAATCTCACGCGAGCATTCTTTCTTGGCCTTGGATTTCTAAGTAAAAAGTCTCTTCTTAAGAACCGGCACAACTAGACAAGGCTCATCAGTACCTGTTAGAACCGCTATATCGCTCTCAACATTCTCCAATTACCAGGGTTACTTATCCCACTTTGGTCTCAATATCTACCCCGCGGCTCACAAGCTCAAGTGTCTCACGATATACTGCCCTTTCAACAGATAAGTCAAGCATCTCCTCAAGTGAGACTGCTTTTTCTGCCCACAAGTCCATCGTAATGGGCCGGAGTCGTCGAGTCCTGCTTAATACTTATCGTAGAATTGAAAGAGGGGAGAGGTACATGTATGCCCAGTTCACGAGATTTTGGCGATGCGATGTTCTGCGAGAGTACCATGATGCAGCGCTTGAACTGTCTAAAGCAACTGATTATTGCGAAACTACTTCCAATCAAGACAGGTAATCACTTGGGCAGCGTCTCTTTATTTTTTTTACTGATACGAACGAGTGATACTTGAGAAGTGAGGTATTTAACACAACCCGCAAGTCAGTATAACACAAGCTAGAAGTACATTTCGAAACTGCGCTTCCAAAGCCACGAAATATCTTACATGTCGAATGTCCGCTTCAACAGCCACGCGATGTTTCTAGAACACGTCAGGAGTCAGCTACAATCCACATGTTGCAGAGACTGTTCCGAATATAGCTGCAATGCCAGCACCCCATGCCCCAAAAGCTGAAGTGACGGCGGCTGCAAGTGGCAGACCTTTAGAGCAAAATCCGTTCTCCACTTGTTCGACGGTCACAATGACTTGGATAGTAGCCTCCATAATATTGGGAGCGGAAAAAAACCCTATATCAATTTCTTGGGGTGCTTTCGATGTTTTGCATTGCTGCATGGATACTTTTGGCCCGCCCATGTAATCACTGGGCCCAGTAATTGCAGAGTATTCTGTAGTTTGCGAATCGATCACACCATCGGCGGAATATGTCGCCTTCACCGCTTCAACGATACCATTGCGCAACCATGGGGGGTAATGTCCTGTGGCGCTGATTTTCAAGACGTCGGATTCGGGTTGAACGTCTCCAGGATCCACATACTTCACATCAGTGGTCCAGGGCTCACTTGTCACGCACGAGCCCGAGGTCTTGCATATATCACCAATATGATCCAGAGTTTGAATAACATCGATGTCGCAACCCCACCATATGGTTGAGTCGCTAAGAGTCACGCTGGTAGATGCACCGTCACGTTTAACTTTGCGGAATTTGTGAAGCTGATTGTAGGCGTCGGTCCCGGGCTCTTGGCCTTCCTTGAAGCGAACTTTGAGCTTGCCATTGTCGTCATGATATGTCTCACAATTGACCGCGTTCTCGCAACGACTAACTACATCGCTGTTGGGAGGCGCACGGGACAGAAGCGGCCCGGCAATAGCCACGGAGGCGAAGAGGGCACAAGAGAGGTATTTCATAGCGGAGAATATGGATTGTCTGAACAAGAGATGAAGGGACGTGGTATGATCTTTCTCTATTGAGGAACTTGGAAACTTGTTGGAGGAGTAGTGACTTAGTAGGGAGACATATGAACAGGAAGTGACGGTATTTTTATATCTTCAATGGCTTACTCTGTCGTCGAACCCCTTTTGCTGCGCCTCATGTGCGGTCTACAGCAGAATACAGTACATTATCCCCTTAGAATTAGACTACTTTTAGTATGGTTTTCGATGCAGGCAGTCTCCTGAACAGAATTACGATTTGTCGATATTCGAGGATCATAACGCCAGCTAAAGCGTCCATGACGATGGAGCGCGAGAATGCTGTGGCACAGCACCTGGAGAGAATTTTGGGAAAGAGTGGCACTGCCACTTGGCGTATGCAAACTTCGATAACACTATGACGATCACATACTCCGCTGGAAACAGGTGTTTAGGATCCTACAACCGATTTGAAGGCTGCTTCAGGCAACGAGCATTTCATCATACAACGCCGCAAAACAAATTAAGAAGCCTGACATCACATCGTCGTCGTGGTGTTTTCGCGAAACCGCTGATCTATGCGGCTCCGTTCTCGTTGCGCAGATCATTGCTTTTAAACGCTGACATCGAACGCTACGCTGCAGCCAAAGAGCCCGAAAAGATATTCTTAGCACCTGTGTCTTGTGTGATCCCGAGTCATCACCTGCAGACTTACGTAGGCTACATCAATCGTGTCTACGAGATTTGACCCATCTGCGCCACAAAGCTGCATATGCTTGGCAAAGAGTATTCTTCCCAGTTTTCACGGAGACAATCTTCTTTTCAGGACTATTTGCTTTCTCTTTATGCGAAGTAGGCTAATGCTGACCAGTGCCGAGAATGAATTGATCTTTGATGTCAGGAGTGGCGTCTTTCGCCGCATTTCGACAAGCATCTTTCATTGTTCCTCTTGCAAGTGTGCGCTCCAGATCGCGCCTTTGCCCTTGCGCCGTAGATGGGGAAGGGGAATATTTGATTGGGCCTGTCGGAGATTTACAGTATGCAAATGATCTCGTGGGGCTAGCGCTTTCGAACCTGTCATCCTCCACTTTTTCTCAAAGTGTACTTTTTCAATATCTTAAATACTTCGAACAGCCTAGCTATTACTATTCGAGGAGACTACGAGTTGGCCCATGACGTCTTAATTTCTAAGACTGGAAGCCAGTTCTTGAGCGTCGCTATGGAACGATGCAGGTGAGTTGATTGCATGCGAGAATATACTAGTAAAGATGATGAGGGAGCAGCGTGAGAAGAACGATGACATGCTCACGTTGACATACATGGGCAACACAGCATCTCACATTGTCTCAGCAGCTACGAACACATCTTTAGCTGTCTTCTCGAACATACTCCTAATCCTGGTGAAAACCTTAGAGTGTTAGCAGCAGATCATGACCGAGGTGCTTGAAGTGTACGGAGGTGCAATGCCCAAGGCGACCGACATGTCCAGCTGGAAGTATGCAGAGGCATTTTAGAACGACGTAAATTGCCCCATTTGCAGAAAAGAAGTGCACTCAAGGCTGAAAGACTTCTACTAGGTTCATCGTTGGCGACCGGTCGCCCCACAAGCAATCTCTCATGCTCCGTCACAAGACGATTTCTATAATTGCCAACAATGCGCATAGAAGACAATGACAATAGCAATGGCCATAATGCGCTTTATACTTTTGTAAAATATGCTGCTGCTAGAAAGACCTTAACAAAGGCCTGTCCTTGAAATGCAAATTCCATTGTTCTTCCACGACTTTACGACAAAGTTTTATTCTAATGTTCAATAATTGCCTTCTACTAGCATATATGCTAATTGATACAAGAACCGCTCGCAGTTGTCGCATAAACGCAGCAAATCTGCATTCCCTAAACAAAGACTGATTCACAACTATACTCAGCTTAACATATTGTTACTATTCAATCTAACCAAAGATGTCAGCAATCTTCCTAAAGCACTTCGAATACTATCTAACCGGCCTATCAGGCGCAGCGTCTTCAGCCTGGGTTCACCTCCTCGCGTCAATCGTTACGGTGCTTATCGCAGCGTTCGTGTCTATACATGTTGCAGCCGGTAACGTCTGGGAGTCACCTATGGTCCAGACGGCCTTCACCTATGTACAGTCCGTGATTGGCCCAGCTATAGATGCGACGCTAACGAAACTCTCAAAATGGTTCTTAAAGCTCGGGAGACTGGCCGGAGACGCCACCTCCGCAGAACAAGCCGCCAAGTACGAAGAACTTTCTGCAACAGATCGCGCCATACGCGCGGAAGCCAGATTAAAAAGAGCAGTAGAGAAGCTCGCAGCCGTTCGCGCCGAGTGCGAGCGCGTTGTCGCAACTGTTTGCGCCGAGTCCGAACGCGTGAAGGCAGAGAAGGACAGGAAAGCGGTTACCGAGCAAGCCTTTCTCGATGCAGATCCTGTCGCCGCCATTCGACTCCAGTTCATGAACATAGGCGTGGAGAAAGCTCGGAAGGAATTGTTGGCTAAGAAATCACCTACCGCGCCTTTGAGCTGAGAATTGCTCTAGGTTCCGGAGACTATGTAGTATAACTTATCCTAAATCATACCGCTCTCCTCTCCGACTCCAATCACGCGCGCCGCCTAGAGATCTGTCTCTTCGCTGGCGCTGTTTTGGAGCTGAAGCAAAGGGCAAGGCTATGTGGCATGCCTGACGTCGAGCAGTAAATTGCTCCGTTAGGAGGTTGCCTTTCGGCCCTGTTGGATAGAGAATGGGGCTGGTGAGGAGCTGCGTATAGTACATATATATCATGGATTCAGGTTGGCTGTAATAGAGAGGTCGTTAGATTACTTGTTTACTGACTTAATGTTTTACTAAATGTTCTTTAATTTTTGCCTTTTGTAAAGAGGTTAAACCGCTGGCCGTGTCTTGTACAGCTGCGGCAGTAACCTCAGGGGATGAAGTGCCTTGATCCAAGGAACACCTTTCTATCGCTCTTTCTGAAATAGATGTTTGGACGTTATAACGACTTCGTTGTTGCTTCTCTGAAGCAGAAGACGGTGCAGGTCACCGGGTATAACGAAAGTGTACGTTGTCTACTATCTCTTTGTGAGAGACCTAAAGTGATACAGCTACACCACCACTATGACGCAGGTAGAATTCTTAAGGATATACTTAATCAGCTGGTGTCACTCCTAACTCAGGACAATCCTTGGCATCAAAGTAGCAATAGCTGTCTTGTATCTTTACTATGGCTGACGTCAGTTGAACAGCGTCAGGCTAATTGCCATGGAAGCATTACGGGTATCTATATGCCAGGTCGTACCAATATCTGATGTGTACATCGGGCTATGTTCAGCGTTGTAACATTCCACGTATATACCGTAGTCGGGTACGGCGCTGCTGAGAGTAATGACGGTATCTCGGTAGATATGTTGAGGTATGATACCAGTCCCGTTGCAGTGGCATTCGGTATTGGCCCACCGCTGATAGGGAGGCTCTTTCATGTCTGGAGGTGGCACACGGTCAGCCTATCAAGACATTCAACACGAAATATTGATGTTCATGTCCTCACCCATCGAACGGCCGTCAGAGCTGAGATTCTCGGTAAGGATACTGAGTTCCTGGTCGGAATTATCCCAATCTACATAGGTAATGTTAGAAGACGTCGTCAATAATCCATATTCAGACAGACATTTGAGTCTTAGCATGTCTCTTATGTTAACGACATTTGTCGGAAGTGCGACAAAGCTCTGATTATCCTGGTAATAGCTCTCAAGAAGGCACCATTGACTCCCTTAGCAGAGCAAATGTCGCTAGGCCTAGGTTTCGTCAGGATATCACCCTGACTTGGAGTAAATCGCTCACCCCTTAGTAACTGACGGGTAGAGATACGCAGCAAGCAAAACTTGGAATTCTTGGGTTACAGGGTTGATGTCTAATGGGTCTGAAATATTCCGCGCAAGACAAGCATTGCAGATTGCTTGTTGATAGCTGGAAAACTCCATGATTTTGTTCCAGTTGTTTTCAATACTCACAGAGTTGTCTAGAGCTGAGTTGATTACACGAACTCCGTGCACTCCATCTAGTTTGGTCGGCACCTCCAAATTGGTGACCAGGTCCGAGATGTACGCTCCTGAAGCCTTATTGCCTATAGCTCACCAAGCATCACCTATGTTACCGTGACCAGGTGGGAAAGGATCGGGACAAGTCGATTTGCAGCCGTCGTCGGCTACAATCTTTGGAAAAAGCAGAGTAAGGCAAATGGTACCAATTAGAAGCCTTGGGACTGTCATGGTGTACTGTTGAAATCGGGATCAAAGTCATGGCTAGTGGACAGGAGGGACTGCGCAAGCTTTAAGAAACTCTAAAGATTTCTAGACAATGATTCCTGTACTCTGGCTACGGACAATCATAGGACAAAATTTCTTTTATGGACCTATCAGATGAACCCGATCATACGTCCTCTACCAGATAAACGAGTGTAATATCTACCTACCAACCACTCACAATCTTCCCTGCCCCTACCATCTCCCAGAGAACGGCCTCTTTTTACTCAAGCCAACGTAAGACAGGCTTACTAATTGCACTTGCAGTTCGAGCAGCCTCTCCCATTGCACCTCTGAACAATCACCCATTGGGGACCACCTGCAGTCTTAGAGCACTGGAGCTAAAAGAGAGTATTAGCAACTTTCTCGTTGGATTAGAAGTTGCTTTTCCGGTCTGGTGGACATACGACATTCCCATCAGCACCTGGCCCACATCCCTTGTCACCGACATTGCCGGCGGCACAAGGGTCTCCAGAATGGTGGCCGCCGTCGCAGGCTGCTGCGGCGCTGGTGGCCAACGCGGCAATGCTCAAGGCCGTAAGGATGGAGAAACGCATGATTCTTTTTGGTTGGGTTGGATTGCTGATGTCGTCGAGGGTGGTAGGATAAGTGCGTGTGAGGATAATCCTAGTTGTAGATATTGTTCGGTGCTTTGAATCTTCTGCTCAGGGATTGTGTGTAAATGTTGCTGGGAATCTGTCGTTGAGAGGTGAGATGAGGGGCTTTATATATTGCTACAGAGCATGCCCACCACCTGCCATGGGTCTTAATGCCTGTCTTGCGAGTCTTGCGAGCACACACGACTGTTGACACTTGCAATCTCGTATTAGAATTGATGTAACTTTGACAATCCGGCTCCGCAACACAGCGGCGACTGACGCACGGACTGCGATGGTGTTTCTTGCGAAGGATCCGTGCTTGCGAGAAACGTGGTATTTACTAAAGACTACTGCTTTGTATTTGACTGCTCCGAGGTTTTTCTTGCGAGGGACGTTCGGTCTGTCATTTAGTCTGCCTATGAACGCATGTGCGCAAGTGTGGTACCAACTCATAAGGGGTAGAATTGGTGCTTGCGAAAACTTGCATATGCGGCCCTTTTCTAGCTTCATATTGCGATATGCAGCCTACCGTCAAGAAAGGTCTCTTGCGAAAGATCTACGCTTGCGAGGATAATGTTTACTAGAGTCTATTGCTATGCATTGGACTTCTTCGAGGTCTTTCTTGCGAAAGATGTTCGGCTTATCATGCTTGATGGTTGGTGCATGCGAGATGCAGTGGAGATGCTATGGATCCTGTTTCGTAACACCAATAGGAAGATGCGTCGGGCACCACGGGTCCCCTGTCGGGCTCCGCCTTCCCCTCCCTTCCCCGCAAAAAGTAACCCTATTGGCGCTGCAGTACGACCGGCGTGCATGAGCCAAGCTCAGCTAAGCTCTGTTAGCTTCGTCTTGCGAGAAACATGTGCCTGTCTCATCGGTTAGGGTTGATTGATCGTGTTTCCGCCTCGCAAGCCACAGTCCTTGAGAAGAAGAAATTCGTTGTTTTAAATATTGTTAGAATATTCAATTCGCCAAGCTATTGAAAGCCGGTCCTAGCTGAAAGAGCAATTCATTGCTGTCATCAAAAAGACTACAATCTATTCACCATCAGGTGATTCTTGCGAGAGACTAGTCGGATTCTGTCGTCTTTCCCTTTTTCACTCTTCCGACTTTGAAACTACCGTCCAAAGCAAGTTGCTAGATATTCCATTGGCTGACTTTCAGGGTCATTGCATTAGCCAGCCTTGTACTGAAGCCTTTCGCGCCATTTTACTCAAGTTTGGCATTGGGCGAATTTGGCCCCATTACTCCGGATGTATGTCTCGATGCGTATATCACATTCACCGTTGGCATAGCAGGTATAAACACGAGTAAGGGTCTCCACTTTTTGCGTACTGCTTTCATCCGTACACTAACCACATAAAAGAGTTGGACTAGGCATCCCATTCTTTATGACTTATTAGCGTTGACCTCAGAATATCGTGTGCGGAACACCCGTTTAACTTTACGCGGATCACAATTGTCTAACTCATCAATCGTCGCTGGTCGGCTTTAGAAGCTAGCCACCTTGGTTAGGACTAGTGCATATCACTTGTGCTAAAGGCCTATCCTATCACTACCTCCACTAGGACCAGCAGTATGACCACGAACATGACAGCGTCTAGCCGAAACCCTAGACCTGCTGAAAATTAGATATCTCTAGGATTCGACTAGCTAGCTTACCACCGTACAGTCTTAGATGTATATCTCTGGCGAGGAAGGCACAGCAGCGCGCTTGATCCGTCGTTGAGATATGAAGAAGTGATGCGGAGATTGAAGGAAAAATAGCGTACCATGTTGTGATCTTCGCTAGTTGCAGCTGCAGAGCCAACATCACCAAAGGACAATGTCCTTCCACGCTCAATCCAGCTAAATCCAACCCACATACTATCTCCAGCCAAGCCCCAATCGCCGCACCATTCCTCTTTCCTCCCGAATCATCAAAAGATTCACACCCGATACCATGTCCGTCTTCGCACCCTCTACATCATCGAAGCTTTCATCGATCCTACATCCGTTGCCCTCAACGCGGAGATCGAGATGGCGGCGAACCCGAAGAGCGCGTTTGGGGTCCAATGGGATGACAAGAACGTTTCGTGCGATGGTGAGATTTGGCTGTTCATACCGCCTATACGCTGACCACTGCTGGGGTTGTTGATGCGCAGATCTGTCCCCTTGCTATATTTCCGTGTTCCTGTTGGGTTAGGATTAGGAAGGTAATTTGTGAATCGGCGCAGAGGAGGCTTTGTTGTTGCTGTCGACTGTCCAAGATAACGTGAGGAGGGTTGAGGTCTTGACTTGAAGCTAGAGGATGGACTTGCACTGTGCTATTCGCGTATGTCTGCGACTGCTTCGCTCCATTCCAGATCACTAAGAAAGTGTCAGTGATTTTCGCAAAGGTCTCTCGGCGAATGTCAAGAGATATTATGATGTTCTTAAGACATCCATGACTATAGGCGATAGCTAAATAGATATGCCAGCCCGCGTCCAAGGAGCGACAAGGATTGGGTTTAATTGCCATCGGCGTATTACGCGAATCGGCGGTACGTAAATTTCGCCATGTGACTAATAACCTATAGAAAGCTTCAAAAGTATACTAGGCTATATGAGAGCGATTCATAGCGTATAACTAGGACCATAATAGGGGGTTCATCTCGGGATGAGATATTTAAGGTCCTATAACAGTTAAATAAGAATTAGAGCGATTAGTAGCTAACAATAGAAGTGATTAATTATAATTATTATTAGAAACCTATATATTATATTATCTTTATTATAATATATAAATATTATATTACTAGTAAGTATATTATAAAAACTAGGGATATATATTAGTTAGTATTAAGAGTATTAATAGAAATAATCCCTATATAGTTTAAAGTATTTTTCTTTTACTAAACCTAGAAACTCTATAAGAAGATATTAATATACTAGCTAATCTATTATATTATTAAACTAGTTTTCCTAATAAGTTATATATTAATAATATAGATTTATTTAATAGAATCTTTATTAAGTTTATAATTAATTAGTTAAATTTAATAAATTATATTATTAATAAAACTATTAAAAGACTTTTAAAATATTACGTTAATTTAAAAGAACTATTTATTAGAATTTTATAATTCTAAGCTTATTTTAAAAAGTTTAATTAATAAATATAAATATACTTTTAATTATTTAAATTAAAACAATAGTAAGCTTAGAAATTATAATATTAATTTAATAATAATATTACTCTTTTTTATTATATTATTATAAATATTATATCTTATATATATTATATCTTATATATATCTATTAATATTATTTTATTTTAAGTAATTAAAAGCTTATTAAAAAGCTTTTACTTAACTTTTTTAAAATAAGTTTTTAATTATTTATTAAATTAGTAATAAAGTTTAAAAAAAGAAAATATTACTTTATTATATATAAGTATTTACTTATACTACTTACTATAGCTTGTATATATTTATATATTCTTTTAATTTAAATAATTAAAAGTTTATTTATAAACTTTTATTTTATATTTATATTTATAACTATATATATATATTTTATTATTAATAAAGTCTTTATTTTATATCTTATTATTTTATATAATAAATATAATTATATAGCTATATAAATTCATATAATAAAACTTAGTAAGATAATTAATATTTTATTTATATATTAATACTTTTTTTTACTTTAAGTTTTATTATTAATAAAATTATTAATTATAGCTTTACTATTATTAATAAGTTCCTTTAACTTTCTTTTCTCCTCTTTTATTATTACTTTTTTATTAGTACCTTCTTAGCTATATATATTATTTTTATTAACTAATTCTATTTATTATTACTTATTAACTTTATATTATTATTATTGTATGCGGCTTAGGGTTAGGATTAAGTAGTAGTTTCACAGGCAAAACAGGCAGGCTTAGCGCATATAATATTAACTAGCAGTTAATTAGCTACTAGTAGGGGAGTACAAATTACACTATATCCCAACTACTAGGGCTTTAATTAATACAATTAAATATACATTTTAAAGCCCTAATTAAGCATATTCTAACAAGCTTTTAAGTATATAAATCGGACTACTATTAAGCTTATAAACTAATATGCTAGTTTATTATATAATAGGGCTTCCGCGCAGCGAAAATTTAGCCTATATATTATTAACTGCTTGCTAATTAGCTACTACAAGGAGGTTGTAGACTAAATTATATTTTAATAACTAAAGCTCTAATTAATATAATTAAATATATATTTTAAAGCTTTAATTAAGTATATTCTAACAAGCTTTTAAATATATAAATTAGACTACTATTAAGCTTATAAACTAATATACTAGTTTATTATATAATAAGGCTTCTGCGCAATTTCCGCAGCTTAGTATATATAATATTAACTATCTATTAATTAGCCGCCTATAGGAATGTTTCTTCGCATCTTAATAACTATATTTTAAATAAAAATAAATATTTATTCTTAAGCTTTTAATAGGCGGAAACAAGTAAAACTTTAACTAATTTAATAATTATTTAAAAAATATTAATATTAGATCTAATAATATTAGTCTATTACTATAGTTGGACTTTATTTAATATAGTATTATAAACTATATATCTTTTATCTATAATTATTTATTAATACTCTTTTTCCCTTTTCGCGCTAGTTTAGTATATATATTAGGTATAGCTAATATATAAATATAAGAACTTTAAAGTTATTTTAATTTTTAAAGATTCTAAAAGTTTTAACGTAGCTAAATAGGCAAGTATCTAGGTACTTACTATAATACTAACTAAACTTAGTTTTACCTAGGTTAGCAATATTAATAATTAATTTAGAAAAGCAATAGTAATTTATAGCTAAAAAGGACATTATTATAGTAGGAAACTTATTTAATTAATTTTTTATTATTACTCGCTATAGCTAGTAGTACCCTCTTTTTACCTCTTTATTTACTTATTTTAGTTTTATACCTATTACTTATTTTATTTAACTTTTCTCCTAGCAGTATAGGGGGTTTGTTTTTATCCTATATTTTTATAATACTATCGCTTTTGTTTTTAAGCTTTTCTTAAATTATATTAAGTATATTTCTAAACTTTTATAAAGTTTATTTTTCTTTTAAGCGTACTTATTCTTTTTTAACCCCTATATTTTTTACTTATATACTATTTTTTAACTTATATACCTAATTATCTAGGTATATATATATTCGCTATAGAGATAAAATAGAAATAAAAGGTTTTAGAAAAAGGCTAAAGATAATTAAAGAAATATTATATAAGCAAAGGATAGTCTAGTAGTATTTATAATATAAATTATATAGGATTTCTATAGTAATTATATAGAAATAATAGGATTATATAGAATAAAAATCTAAAGTTGCAAGTAGATTAGCTTAGGTTAATATCTTTATTATAGATATAAGGATAGTACTTAGTAATTATAAAAAAGGGACCCTTTTTATAGGATAAAGAGGCTATTGAAAGTTTATTAGAAAGCTTATTATACACTTAGAGTTTGCTTTTACAATTAGATAAATTAGCTATATTATTATCTATAATAAAAGGTTCTAAAAATTAGTCCCTGTCCTTGGTCCTTCGACTTATACTTAGTCTATAACGCTAGCAAGGTAGCTGGTTCGGGCTGTTAGCTAGCTTATACATAGTAAACGCTATAGAACGGCTTATATAGAGTTTTCTCGCTCAGACTTGTAACTAGAATATGCATTTTAACCCTTGGCCTCCCCGCCTACGCACTCGCCGTTCCTATAATATTCTTAGG